>NC_088791.1:200876870-201196120 GCF_011386835.1 Chrysemys picta bellii | reverse complement strand
ATTGCCTGAGGTGTACCCCAGTCTAGCCTTTCCTCTCTATACATGATGAAAGCATGTTCTTTGTACCAATCTGCTTCCTATGGAAGAGATTTACTTTAGTTTTGTATCTATACAAGTGGGCTGGAGAAAAGGCCATCAAGATGAGTCCTTTACTTCTGGCTCTTCTTTTAAATAAATAGTGAAGCTGCCATCCTTAAGAGAAAGATAAGAGCGTGTTGATTTTGCTCTGTGCATGCTTGGTGCTAATAGTACATTAGGAAATGTAGAGATGTGGGATGCCTGGTAGCTATAGCAGTAAACTATTACAATCAACCATTACATTTGTGTATCTTGTGTAACTTACAATAACATAGTGCATACAGATTAGTACAAAATAAAATATCAACTGTGTGTAGTAAAATATTGTTATTATTACCTCATACATTTATGAACTTTTTGTTTTGAAAGTCCGCTATTCAAAGGAAAACAATGAGGTGAGCAATCACAATTAATTCCAGAGAGTAATGTTACATGTCCTCATAAAGAGAAACACGCACAGAGGCCATTCATTGCTATTATGAAGTACATTATTAATGTTTCTAATTAAAGGGATTTTTGAAATAATAATACACAACAGAAGTTTGGTTACATACTCATAGAAAAGTCACCCCAGATCAACTCCATGAAAGTCATGGGAGCTCCATCCATAATGGCATATAGAACCTGAGGAGAAGGGGCAGTATTATAATGACAAATTATAACAGATTTGTCATTATACATTGTTCTATGGAAAGTTTAAAGAGATGCTGTCCAGGTTGGAAGGCCCCCAATTTGGCCTACAGTGCCAGTTTATCCCTTTATATCTGCTTACAAAGCCTTTGTCATTCTTTATATGTGTGTTTTTCCCAAGCCAGTGACAGACTATGCTTTTTTCTAAAATAAGTATTACTACTAGGCCAACACTGCTGAGCAACAACAAACCAAAAAGCCATCTTAAAATGGCTAAAGATAGCCAGTGGAGAATTCCCTTGCATAGGGGAACTTTGTCTGTGGAAAGACAGCAGAGATCACTCTGCCACCTCTTATACAGCTGTCTCTCTCCCCCTCATGCACTCCCCTCTATTGCAAGGCGAGGCATGGCATATGTCAGGCATGTTACATGGATGAGTCATAGACAGAGCATAGACAGAAGAAGGTGCGGTGGAGTAAAGCTCCATTAAGCCTGATACTTCACTGTTGTAAGTTTTATTACCAGCAGCAGATGTTAGAGCTGGGGGTGGGCTATTCTAACTTCCACTGGAGTTGGGCAGCTAAGGATCAAGGAGCAGCAACTGGCTCCCTATCACCACCACTCTCCTGTATCCATGTGCAATTCGACTATAGTGGAGAATCAGGGCCCTCCATCTCAAATTTCCAAGGGGATATTATGGACACAAATGAGGTTATGATTAAATAAGGGAGGGTTTTTTAGATTGAGTGTCCCACTGAAATAAAATAACCTGTTTGAAACAAAACCAGATTGGACACCATGCTTCCTTGCCCGGGAATAATTCAGGTAGAGCACTGGGAACTCCATGAGCTGATACGTGCAGTGTTTCCTCATAATTCTTCTATTGCAGGAAGTGGGGAAGGTTTGAAATGGCAGTAGCTCAGCAGCCTACAGATTTCCAAGGTGCCACCAGAAGCCAAGGCCCTCTGCACAGACACTCTGTTCCTCTGCACTGACTCCTGCTTCCTGAGGCTCCTCGGCTGTTGGGCTTCTAGGAAACTCTGTGTCCAGAGGCTCCCCATATCATCCCTGCCCCTGTCATTCCCCCTCGCAATAATTTTTCCAATGTGGAATGGGAATCAGCACATGTTAATGTTGACTCAGTCAATGAGAGCTTGTGCTGCCTGGCCCCATGCAACTGGGGTGGAGGAATGATGTCATTGTACAGCAGGCCCACAGTCACAACCCCTTCCTACCTTTGGTGTTCCCCCACCTGAGCAGTGGAGTCCAAACCCCATGAAGGAAGAGAGGAGTTCCTGTGTAGTCTGGGGAACTAGAAGAACATGCACTCCACTTCCACGCCCCTGGATAGACATCAAGAGGTTCCAATTTCCTTCTGCTCCTGTACGTGGATGGGAGCATTTGACCTCTAAGATGTAGTCATGTTGCTCTCAAACTGGGCTTCTTATCTATCAATTTTGCATTACTTATATGTTCTGTATTGGGGCTTGGGTCAGGGTTATGAAAATGACTAGTAGTTCTATTAAGTGTTAAAATTCCTGGAAACACTCAGCTTTATATAAAGATGTGAAGAAAATCTCTCTGGAAATAAGTGCCAAAATACTGAGCCATCAAATTAATGCAATGAAACGTGGTAACATTCATTGAAAAGAGAATGCTGCAAATTTTAAGACCTTGCAATTTTTGTTGATCTGAGAAAGAGGGGAAAATGTGCACCAGAGAAATTTATCATCAAAGTATTACTGACAGCTTCTTTTTCTATGTTAATTTTTTTAAACCAGACCTATTTACTTGTCAATTGAAAATTAAATCAGTGAGAGAGATTCAATTAACGCATTACACTATTCCCTGTGAGTACAAACATGACTCACAGCAATTCATACAGAAGACCAGCTCTTGCTTAGTTTAGCTACATGACCTGCTTAGTTTTAAAGGGACCCTGTCAGCCGAAACAAAGACAGCTTAAAAAATTCAATTTAAAGTAGTTTCAGGTACCAACCCTGCAAAGGGCCCCTCTGTCAATTTCTATAGTTCTACAATCATATTCTCCTATTTATTTTTAAGGTTATTTCTCTCCTATTGCACCATGAAAGATTATCTCCACTAGAAAATTGGGTTGTGTCAGAACATGACCTTGAGGAGTTGTGTTAACTAACACAATGTTAAAGAAAATTGTGCAGTCTTAACATAGGGATGCCATGTTTAACATTGTATCAACCGGTTATGGGAAACCAGTGTAATGCTGAGCACAGTTTCCTGAAAGCCACTTCTCAGTACAATTTGCCCTTGTCTATAGTGCTCAGTCAGTCATGATTGGGATTGTGTCACTTGTGTTCAAAGGCAATAGGCTGCATGGCAGGGCGGAGCTAAGCTATGTGAAATGAGAGGTTTCCCTGGTTGCACATGCAAGGGCTACAGATATCAGTGGCAGGCTTATTTGTGTTGGAGACAGAAAAAAGCCATAAGAAGGATTTGTGAGCATGATGCGGAGAGGAAGCAGAGGGACAGGGCTTCTTGAGTGCAGAATTCATTGGAGTAGCAGACTTGGGGATTTCTGAACAAGAAAACTGCCTGCTGTTATTTGTTTATACCGTGTTCAGAGAAACAGGGCTCTGCGTACATTTTTGTTGTAAATACACAAGATTACACCAGGAATATACCTGACTCATGTCATGAATTTCATATCCTAATGGAAACAACCTGACCACTCAGACCAAAAGGGCAATGATAGATAGATTCTATTAGTGTGTTTAGCCTAAGAATTTTTCTTTTAATTTTAAATATTAATCTTATGTTTCTGTGGTTACTTTGGAGGATGAAAGGGAGGCATTGTAGTACAACATCAGGCTTTTTGAAAATAAATTTTATTTAAAATAAATTATTTGGCTTAGGACACTTTTGCAGATTTTGATAAGCATTATGGGTTTGGGTTTTTGTTGTTTTTTTTTTTTAAATATCACATTGTAGTCAATGAAAATGTATAGCATTAATGGATTTGTATCAATCTTCTGAGAGCACTTGCTAGGTCTTTCTCTCCTCAAGGTAACTCTTCCATATTGTTTCCCTTTTGTTTTCGTTGGACACAAGATCGCTTTGATTATTTTCATAAAAGGAAGAGACAGAAAATACCTATTTGATTATCATTACCATCCCTCTGCGAATGCAGAATTTAATCCTTTGACAGGAGACATGTCAGACATTAAATTGATACTTCATTTATCAGTGCCAAGTATAATCTGTAAATCCTTCTAATGAAATAAAGGTCTGCAGTTTGCTTCCAAAAAAAATATTTGGAGCATTTAATTGACTTTTGCCTCTGATCCCTTATTGAACTTGTAGCGGCCTATGTGATTTGTTGCTGAGTCAAAGAAGGCTATATTAGGTAATCTTGGATATTAAGGCAATAGATTTTCCATCTCCAATAAGGTTAATTAGAGATTAGGAGAAGCAATATGGATGATCAAGGAGATCAAAACACACTGAGATATAGTCTTGAGCAGTCACTCCATTACTCAGCATTACCTCACCCACCGGGAACCAATGTTGTGGCTTCTGCCATACCTTTTTGGACTCTTCTTATTCTTGTAGATCATGCTGCTCATTTCTGTGCCCGAGACTGTCTCTTCTTCTCTCTTCAAAAACACGTCTGCAAAAAACTTGAGTGTGTTTTTCTGTTTTGAAAAATAAGACGTTTATCACAGAAAGTGAAATCTGTCTGATTTGCAAAAGCCCAGAATTAAGTTGGCACTATTTCCATTGATTTGTGAGAGATGTTTGTCACCTTTCGAAAGGAAGCAAAAAATTGCAGGCTTTTAGTTCTATCATTTTAGTGTTTTGTTTATTGAGTAAGGGAGATCAATTCACACACTGATATTACCATTAAAGGGAATAGTTTGGCAAAGGAATATGAAGTAAAGGTGACTATTCATCTTCTGAGTCTGAACAAAATAATTCAGATTTTTCATTTACCTTTTGCTCCGTTTAATGGCATTGAGTTGGCCAATATTCACATCATGGCTGAGGGCCTATGTTCACAGCACCAAGGTAATGATAGGTAGGCATTCCTGAGCAAGAAATAAAATAGCCAGATTGGACTCAACATATTCAACCCCGAGCACTGCAGCTCCACATGCTCTACCTGCAAAGTGCACAGTGGAGCGGGTCTGGTGGGTACTGAAAGATACCCCAGGAGAAGAGCTGGAATAACAGAGACTGCACATCAGGGCCTTTGGCAAATCCCTTTATGGAAATATGCATGTGCAAGTTTCACTCAGAAAACACCAACTTTGCAATGTATGTACCACATGACATTTATTAGCACTATACAATATTAATGGAGCACACATTAAATGGATTAAGAACTGGCTAACTGATGGATCTCAAAAAGTAGTTGTCAATGGATAATCATCATGGAATGGGAGTATTTCTAGTGGGGTTCTGCAGGGATCAGTACTAGGCTCAACACTCTTCCAACACTTTCATCAATGATCTGGGAGTAAATACAAAATCACAGTTGATAAAATTTGCAGGTGACAGAGAGATCAGCTGGATGATAAATAACGATGAGGACAGCGCAATCATACAGAACAATCAGGATCACTTGGTAAACTGGGCCAGAGGCAATGGGAGGGCTGAGATTTGGAGCCAGCGGTAGGTCTGCTAAGGAGCCCAGGGTGCAGAGGGAGCTCAGGCACTGCCAGGGCTTTGGCAGTGGTGGGCAGGCACTCACCTTGGCCTCAGAGAGGCACGGCAGGCAGAGGAAGTGGTGAGGGTGTCTGCGGCAGAATAATATCCCCGGTTCCCCACCCAGACCTCCAGACACCCCAGCTCCCTACCCTGGCTGCTGCTTTTACACAAATGTCAGTGGGTTCTGCCCTGCCCCAAATGATGCAGCTCCTTCCCTGCCCAGTCTACCTCCAGCCCCCACCTCCAAGCACCCCCTTTCCCTGGCACCACGGGGCCTCGGCTGGAGAAGGAGCAGGGCCTGGGCTGCTCCATCTCACACCCTCTCCAGCTACAGAGGAAATGTTGTGTGGGGTGGGAGGGGAACAGCTCCCACAATATTTCCATTGTGGGCATATTAGCCCCCACCGTACTACTAGAACTGCCGCCTCTGAGCTGGGCCCATTCAAACAAAAATCCTTTTAATACAGTCAAATGCAAAGTTACACATCTAGGAACAAGGAATGAAGGCCGTAGCTACTGAAGAAGGACTGTATCCTGGAAAGCAGTGACTCCGAAAAGGATTAGGTGTCATGGTAGACAACTGAAAATGAGCTCCCAGTGGGATGCTGTGGCAAAAAGGGCGAATGCAATCCTTGGATGTATGAACAGAGGAGTAGTGAGTAAGAAGGTGATTTTACCTCTGTATACAGTACTGGTAAGTGTGATACTAGAGTACTGCATGCAGGTCTGGTGTCCACATTTTTAAAGGGATGGTGAAAAGCTGGAGAGAGTGCAGAAAAGAGCCACAAAAATGATTCAAAGGCTGGAGAAAATGTCTTACAGTGAAGGACTTAAAGAGCTCAATCTGATTAGCTTATCAAAAAGAAGACTGAGAGAGGACTTGATTACAGTGAATAAATACCATCTGGGGAGAAAATACAGGGTACCAAAGGGCTTTTTAATCTAACAGAGAAAGGCAGAACAAGATCAAATGGCTGGAAGCTGAAGTCAGACAAATTCAAATTGAAAATAAGGCACAGTTTTTTAACAGTGAGTGTGATTAACCATTGGAGCAAACTGCCAAACGTGAAGTGGTGAATTCTCTATTTCTTTGTGTGTTCAAATAAAAACTGGAGTCCTTTCTGGAAACTATGATTTAGCCTAACACAAATTGTGCTTTAGTCAAACATAAATTATTGGGCTCAATACAGGGGTATCTGGTTGAAATTTAATGACCTGCAATATCCAGGAGGTCAAACTAGATGATCTAATGTCCCTTCTAGCCTTAAACTCTATGAATGTATGTAATTCCTCAGCAATGTGACAAAGGCAATTTGGGGAGCAGGCGAGGATAGCAGACATTGGTATATCCTTTGCAGGTCACCTTAGCAAATAGAAATTGAGACCACTGTCCATACTTCAGAATTAATGTCCCCTTGCAAATTCATAGTCTTCACTCCCATCAAGTAGCAACAGTGCATGTGGCTTGCTATCCCCGAGGCAGTGTACCAGGATGTATAACTGTTTACATGTGAAATTGATACCACACAAGGACATGGTCCGGGCAGCATAGTGATCTCATCAGCTTACACTGGTTGAGGATGTCAGTGAGACCACACAGGTGCAGCCATGAACCATCCCACTTCACGGGAATGATAGGCATGCTTAAGATTCCAACCATTCCCAGTACACAGAAGATATTTTTGAGACTAACCGAAGTACTGGGAGCATAAGCTTTCGTGGGTAAGAACCTCACTTCTTCAGATGCAAGACTTGCATCTGAAGAAGTGAGGTTCTTACCCACGAAAGCTTATGCTCCCAGTACTTCGGTTAGTCTCAAAGGTGCCACAGGACCCTCTGTTGCTTTTTACAGATTCAGACTAACACGGCTACCCCTCTGATAGAAGATATTTTGTACCACAATGGAAGTGTGATGTTATTTTAATATAAGGAAGCATGGGTACAGTCCAGTGTAATCAGGGGTGCATGGACATGCTGGTGTTAGCTATGGTACCAGGAAGAAAAGCAACCTGTATGGACAGGGCATTCTTCCAGCACAGGCATTTGCGGTGTTGGAACATGGGCTTAGCCTGGACATGCATATAGTTCCCTGGGACAGTACCATCTGCCACACATTTTCTGGATCTCATCTGGATAGCACTCACATTGCACAGCTGTGTTGCCCCAGATGTTGTTGCTGAACACTGAAGTTCTACCCAGGATCATTTAGCATTGTCACTCCCACATAGCTGCCTCCTGCATAACCGAGGCATCAGTGAAAAGATGCTTAGCCATAATAAAAGAGCGTGATGTGTGGAGCATGAATTGTATGCTCAAGTTCCCAGCCATCCCTTATTTGATTCTCTTTATTATTGATTATTAAGGTAGTACCTATGAACCCCAATCATGGGCCAGGCCCCCACTGTGCTCCGTGCTGTACAGCCATTATGCTGGGCACCGTATTCTATGGGCATGTGTTTTATATTGCCACATCTTCTTGTATACATTTACTCCTACTAGCCACACCAGGGACTGACTCTTCAGCTATTACATGCTGAGGACATTGGCTAGGGGAGCTACATACTCTTCCAGCCTCTCCCTTTGTTTCCCTGCTTCCCTGGCAATCTATGCAGTTCCAGCTAGGTTCTGTTTGCAAAGGTATCAAAGGTAAACAGAATGCTGTCCATAGTTTCTGGCTGTCTTCCTACCCAATATCTTTTCATAAATTCCCTTCCAGCTAATAATACTTACATCTTTTGTAAAGCACTTTGAGATGTACCAAGTAAAAGTGCTGTGTAAGAGCTAAGTATTTGTATTTATTACTATTATTATAAATGATGCTTAAGTATAGGCACATTAGAAACACATAAACTATGATAGATTAGACCATCTTTTGTTGTTCTGAAGAAGTCCTTGGTATGTATTGCAGCAAGCCAAACCAAAAACCAACCCATATGGTTAAAAATATGGCACAACAAATGGCATCAATACTCATTTTGCCACTCTGATTCCATGTGAAACAGCCGGCTAAGGAGTGGTTCCATATCCATGAAGCCAGGTCTTCTTTAGCCGGCAACATGAGCAGAGAAATTAAGAAGTTGTGTAGCAAAATAAAGAAAATGCTAGCGCTGTTCATTTCTAAATGTGTAAAAATTCTGATTTAGCTCACAAGAGAAATCATCTCAGATTCACTTGAATGAGGAGGAGGACAATACCCTCATCAAATCACAATCCCACCCGCTTTTTGAGGATGCTGGGTGTTCTATACACAGCAGAGGTACAAGATAGGAGCCAGGACTGGCTCCAGGGTTTTAGCCGCCCCAAGCAGCCAAAACAAAAAACAAAAAAAAGCCATGATCGCGATCTGCAGCGGCAATTCGGCGGGAGGTCCTTCGCTCCAAGCAGGAGTGAGGAACCGTCCGCCGAATTGCCGCCGAACAGCTGGACCTGCCGCCCCTCTCCAAAGTGGCCGCCCCAAGCACCTGCTTGATAAGCTAGTGCCTGGAGCCGGCCCTGATAGGAGCTGGGTCATTCTAGCCAGAGGTTAGAACTAGAGTGCATTGGCAGAAATGGGTGGGATTCTTGGACAGCTCCAATCTAAGCTATGTTGGCTCTGACCAGCTCTCTGACTCCCTCAGGAGAATCAGTTTCACTTGCTTTTTTTTTTTTTAAAGCCATACAAACAAAACACAAATCTCCTCTATTTAGATCAGAGCAAAAAAATTAAAGTGCTGTTGCAGAGGTACAGCTGGTAAGCAGGGATGAGTTATGGAAGCAGCTTATAGACATTTATTCAAGTAGCTCAGGCACCTGAGAACACACTTGGTTGGGGTGAAGACGATGAGTTGAGAGAAGCAGAAATGGGGGGAAAAAAGCATATTCTACAATAAATGAGTTAGAGCAGTGGCTCTCAACACTTTCTATATGACCCCACATTATAACAGAAAAAGGTTTTGGGATGCCCCTGCCACTAATTCACACCTCTCTCTCTCTCAGCCACAAAGAAAGGGAGGGTATGAGCCCCAGGTTAAGAATTTTTGCTTATACTGGTTTGGCTTATTCCCATATGGAAAGAGGAATAAACTATACCAGTATAATGCTCTTTTATGCTGGTTTAACTGCATCCACACTTGAATTTATACCGATTTAATTATTTCATAAAAAAATCAGACCCCTATCTGAAATAGCTCTACTGTTAAAAAAAAAAAAAAACACCTTTATATAGATTAGACCTAGAGAGTTGACTGGAGCTATATCATCCAGAACATTGAATATTTTTTGTCCAAAAATTGTAATTAAAAATGCTGATGATAAACTACAACTAGGATACTATACTGAAACAAATTATTTGGGGCAGAGTGCATTTATAATTTTAGAGAGGACTAAAAAAGTGTTACTTCAAACTTCTCTATAAAATGTATAAATGCAGAAAACCATTTGAAATCAGCTAAACTGTAGACATTATTGGAAGAGTAACAGTAAAGTTTAATATCATTGAAATTTGTTCTTGCATCAGTAGGAAGGGATTTGCATAGGTAACTCCCATTTATGTTAATAGGAATTGTGCATGTAAATTCTTTGCACAATGATAGACTATACCCTATTTGCATCATTTACATTTCCGGTGACACTTATGTTTGAATAATATATTCTGTTTGTGTATCCATGCTGTCACTTACTAAATTATACAGTCATGACTCATCAACATTTCCAGTTTCTTCTGTAGAACCAAAGGCAAGCTTACAGGTCTATAAATTCTTGGATTTGTATCCTCCCTCACTCATTTCTGAGTATAAACTACATTAACTACTCACCAGCATTTAATAACCCTGTTTTTAGTAAGCTATCAAAAATGTTCCATAAAAGCTTTCCAATTTCATCTGCTTTCTTTAGAATTCTAGGATGTGATTAATCATTCTGGACCAGTGCTTCGTAAACTTTTCATAGTTCTTATTGCCTTATTATCCACTTTAGTGCAACAGTAAAACCTTTTGATATTTCACTTCCTTCGCCCCAGGAAAATGTATCCCAGTTCCTGGGATATTACCTTCTGTGATTATTGGGGCGAAGAATTCCTTTAGGCCCTCTGCGTTATCAACCTCATCCATCTATTCCTGCATCCCGATGGCCCCTAGCAACTTTGTACATTTGGTTATTTAATGTCATTTTTTCTTTTTTTATTTGCAATTTTAATCTTCTTTGTCAGTATTCTACCCTTTTCATTTATCTATGTGCTTTTCCATAGGCTTACTTTCCTCATAGTGGGTTTTGTGGTATATATCCCACTTCAATTTACTATTTTTAAATGTAGTTTAGGAATCCAGAGCCATGTAGTTTAGGAATCCAGAGCCAGTGCAGGGCAAGTGGGGCAGCTGCTCAGGGCGCAGAGCTGCGGGGGTAGGGAAAAAAGGTAGGGGGAGCAAATATGCTTGCTCGCCCCAGGTGATAAAATGCCTACTTATGATGCTGTAGGAATCATGTGTGTTAAAAAACAAACTGTGACCTATACACTAAGTGGCTCTGCTGCCCCATATTATAAACATGTTTCTTACATACAAACGCAAAATCTTAAGTCAACTTTTTTGTGACTTTTTTTTAAGAACTTTGTAGACACAGATTACCTTTCTTTGCTCCTTATTTAACAGGAACTGCAACTGCTTTGTGGAGACAGAAAAAGTCATCTGGTTTTACTCGTACTTCTGTAGCTCTCTTCATCGTCTACAGAAATGGTATTTGACAAATAACTATAACATTAAGTCTAAGCAAACCACAGCAAATATTCCTACATGCCCTCTAGCAAAGGAATTTATTTTTCTAGTGAAAAAAAAATACCAATATCACAGAAGGGTTTGGTAGATATCTTACACGCTCAACTTTTATACAATGAACTCCCCCTTTTAAAACAAAGACCTAAAATTAGTTATAACATCATAATATGCCCTCAGTACCTATTTATTCTGGCCAGTATGAGACTCATGAGTATAAGGACACTAACCATAAGATCCTTTATTCTATATACTCAGAAATACAAGCACTTAGGGCCTGATCTTGTACCCACTGAAGTTAATGGAAAGACTGTCTGAAAAGACATAGGAGCAGGTAACCTACCAAAAACACATGGATAAAATAAATGTAACTACATCATCCTCTATAGAATGTTTCATGTGCGGGGAACTAAGCCATAGACTTGATTGCTTTTTTTTTTTTTTTCCCCAGGAACACACAAGAATGGAAGGTAGAATAAAGGGGAATAACATGGACTTTTTCAGATTTTTGTACACTGGCACTCCAAAATGCACCTCAGCCTTCTACAGTACTACTGCAATGTTATCAGCCTTTCCCACTATTGAAAGATGAGTTAATTCATTTCAAGAATCACTGGAGGTAGTGAACTGAAAAAAAGCCCCAAAACACTGCCACCTGCAACTTGATAATATATACTAGTAGTGTTGACTTCAATTGAAAATGTTAAGTACTTAACAGCTTGATAAACACAGAGAAGGCCAGCAATAGTAAAGTCAGTTACACCTTACTTCGTAAGAGTGGGGCTCATTCATTACTCCAATCCCCTTAATTTCTCTATTTTTTTCAATAGATGGTACCATTTCTGTTGGTTTTGTGATCCAAATGAAAAAGCTTTACTGACCATTTGTAGGCCGCTGACCACAGTTTGTGAAGAAATGAGCTTCATTGTTGAAAGAGAAAAAATGTGTAGCCAGCAAGTTACCACTTCCAATTTAAAAGTTTTACTATTATTAACCTTCATTTAAATGTCATCCATTTGAGTCCCAATCATGCTGACTCTTTAACATGGGCTTAACTTTACTCAGTCAAATTGAAGTCAGTAAGACTAATCATGCTCAAAATTAAGCACATACATAAGTGTCTGCAGGATCAGGGTTTTACATTCTGTGGGACAGGGAACCTGTATGTTTATAAACCAATAATCACATTTGATGCTATATAAATAACAGCCTTAATTTAAAATGCTATAATTTCTGGAGAAATTTGTTATCCTTGACAATCACGCACAACTATGGGAACACCAGGTAGAGTACATTATTAATATTTAAGATTCATTCTTATTTTTATTTCAAAGGAAAACTGAAAAAATGCCTGGTAATATTTGAGCTGCAGAAGCTTTAGCAGCTGTAGGTTTTTCTTGTAAAAATTTGGTTAGATGAAGTGTGGCATCTTCAATATTCAGTATTTAACCACCAAGACATTTGGACTGACTCACTGCAGAGGATTTAAAATCTCAAAATAAAACCATCTTCACTTTTTTGACATTGAAAGTTTGTTGTTCCTTAACTATATGAGAAAATTGGGTAAAGTTCCCGTCCCAATTTATGTATAGTTTGAAAAAGTATGAAGTTTTATTAATAAATCATTACAAGACACACTGGTTCTGTCTTCTGTTGAATCAATACTGGCAAGTATATGTAGACAACCTCTGCTTGAAATGGAAGTTCTTCAAAGCATCTGTTGTAAATGGAATTCATGATTCAATTCTTATTCACTGATTTCTTGATACTATTGTCTATGAAGGATTTGAAAAATGTACACTGCATGTATGCAGAAATGCTTGCACACGTATTAAAACGTATTCTGCTTATTTCTAGGGAGGAGAAAGGAGTGCTAGTGTACCTCTATCACCACAACATTTGGGTCACAGTCAGCCAGCTGCAGATACTTCCATTGAAATATACATGAGCATTGCAAATAAAAAAACAGCACTCAACAGTGAAAACACTCTTCTGCTTAGTTTCCCCCCACATCTTTAGATGTGAATAAAGGTCTCTATGATATATTTTGTGACGCTTCCTTCTCAGCACTGGAAATTACAGACTTTATGAAACATCTTGAAGTACTACTGTTTAAAGAGCAACATTTTCTCCTACTGTGTTTAATTTTGGTAGTTTCTCCATTTCTAAAGACTACTGCATGCTTATGCCTTTATTCTTAAGACAAATACACTTGAAAACTGCTGCACTGTTGAATATCTGCTATATGTTTAATTTCAGTGCTGCCATTTTCAGTTTGCATTTTGCATGAAAATGGCCTCCACAGACAATGAGACAAATTCTGGTTCCTTAAAATTCAAGAGCAAAACTCCCATTGATTTCAATGGGAACAGAACGAGGCTCAGTATAAATGACAAATTGCTAGCCGTTGGTTTAGCTACCTAGAAATAACCGTTGAAGTGTTGATTATCAAGATCTACGTATACAAATTGAATAGACAACTTATTAAAGAGCTCTCTCAAAACCCACTATGCAGAAAACTTCATTATGTTTGTTACATGTTAACAAGGATATAGGAATTGCCATACTGGATCAGACCTGTGGTCTGTCTGGTCAGCATCCAATTTCCAACAGTGGCCAGCATCAGATGCTATAGAGGAATGTTCACAAAACCCACCAGGAAGCAGATGTGGGTTAATCTGCTCCTCAATAAGGTGTCAAACTAATCTCTGTCTATTAAGGATTAGGATAAGTCTTTAAATATGAAGTTTTAGAACTTTTTCAAAAAATGTATTAGAATTAACTATTATAACTCGGGATAGTCTTGTTATTCATATAAATGTCCAGTCCCTCCTTGATTATCACTGAATTCTTGGCTTCAATGACTTCCTAGAGCAATGAGTTCCACAATCCAAATATGCACCGAGTGAAAATGTATTTCCCTTTACCAGTTCTGAATTTTTTACCTTTCAATTTCTTTGAATATCCCTTTGTTATTTTACATGAGAGGGAAAACAAACTCCTGATGTACCTTCTCTAGACCATTTATTATGTTACATATTTTTATCCTGTCCCTGGTTATTGTTTCCTTTCTAAAGTGAACAATCCTAAATCTTTTCAATCGCTCTTTATATGAGTTTTCCCATCCCTTAATCATTGTCGCCTTTCTCTGGAGCCCCTCTAATTCTGCAATATCCTTTTTGAGATAGGGTGACAAATCCACATTGTATTCTAAATGGTGGCATACTACTGATTTGTATAACGGCTCTCTAACCTCTAGTGATACTAAGGACCCACAGATTCTTTCATTCTAACAGAAGCAGGACACAAATATATTGTTTTCTACTTTATATATTTGCTCTTCAAAATCTATTTTGGCCCTCTTACATATTACCTGCTTTAATTTATGTTTCTAGTGATTGGTCTCTCTATGGTTAGATTTCTGCATTTTGAAGTCTCTCTGGCTCAGATAGCCCTCTAAACTTAAATTAATTAATTAATTAATGGAGATATCCTATCTCCTAGAACTGGAAGGGACCTTTAAAGGTAATTGAGTCCAGCCCCCTGCCTTCACTAGCAGGACCAAGTACTGATTTTGCCCCAGATCCCTAAGTGGTCCCCTCAAGGACTGAACTCACAACCCTGGGTTTAGCAGGCCAATGCTCAAACCACTGAGCTATCCCACCCCAAACTTGCCAGCTAGTCATAGTTTACTTCCTACTTTCCTTGTTCCCTTGTGTTCAGGAGTAAGCCTACATAGCCCACATATCACATATGCTGTCTCACATGTGGGGTTCACCACTGCGTATTCTAAAAATATATTGGGCCATTCAACATATTAGCAAGGGAAAATGGGTTACATGTTCAGGGCTGGTTCATCAGATATAAACCAGACCCTGTGGCTGAACCAGGATGAGAGAGACTCAATCCAAGAAATAAGTGAGGAAATGCTTGTTGGTATGGTAGGAAGCAAAGAGTAATTAGGAAAATTGGTAAATATGACATCTCCTTTGATTGAAGGGATCTGCCTGCTCTTTACGACACATTTTCACAAGTTTGAGGGCCAGGGCAGGTCTTGAAGTTGGTGGATCTGTTAAGGATGAAGAGGTAACAGCAAACACCTTTTTTTTTTAAAAAAAATCTCTGCTTGGGTGGAAGGTTGTAAATTCAATGTCAGATGTAAATAATAATTATAATAATAATTAATGGAGATATCCCATCTCCTAGAACTAGAAGGGACCTTGAAAGGTCATCGAGTCCAGCCCCCTGCTTTCACTAGCAGGACCAAGTACTGATTTTGCCCCAGATCCCCGAGTGGCCCCCTCAAGGATTGAACTCACAACCCTGGGTTTAGCAGGCCAATGCTCAAACCAAGACCTCCCTGCCTTTAGAACTTGCTTCCTGCTTTGGTCTGACACAGCCCCAACTGTGCTGACTTATGGAGCATGCTGTAAGACTCATTTGCTTTCCCAGACTTTTGAGATCAGGATGAGGGGGAATTTGTTCCCAATAGGCAGATGGAGGAGGAGAATCCCTGTTTGGTTACCAATTTATAGATTTTGATTACTTACATATTGGATGAGTACATTTCTACAAATCAAAGTAAGTGACTCACCTTCTACTAAAAACCTCAGATCAAACATACCAGCAATATAAGCTTTGTTTAGTTCCAGGGGTTAACATGAAAGTGAAGTGAATAACTATCGCCTAGTGAAACTGACTGTGGCAAGAGCTTTTGGATTACTCAAATTACACTGTACTGACATGCTTTAAAGTTCAACTAAGCATTTTCAATGTTAAACAGAAACCTCAGCACTTGAGATTTCCAACAGGGTGGATTAAATGAGTTGTTTTCCCTGGATTACAAAATATAAAAATGTAATTTTAAGAGTCAAAGGTTTAAAGAGTACATATTTACATAATAAATACATGTATTTCAATTGTAGCTATCTGCACATTTATGTATGACATGCATTTGATGAAATAATGTGTGTACTGTTTGTACAATACACTAATTTGTATGCAAATACTTGTGCCGTATCCCTGAATGTTAAAGGATGTGGGAAGTTTATAGAATAAAGTACAAAAAGACCCCCATCAAGGTTCGATTTTCACCTTTAATATGCTCATGATTTTTTGTTACTTAATACTTCTGTAAAAAGTTATTACAGATTTATAGATTATTGCAGTGATTTCTAAGGAAGATTGTCAGCCCTGCGGCTGAAGCTACACATTGTATACATTATTAGTCATTGGCACTATTTACTACAGCATAAAGGACAATACCTTTTAAATAAAGATAAAACAACATTTAACTGGAAAACAATCAGATTGAAAATGGAGCTTTCCTTCTTATATTACTGTAACATAGCTATATCCCACAAATTACATTTTAAAAATGCTATTTTCTGAATGGTCACAGAATAAAAAAGTAATGATGAAAATTAACCAGTTTTGTCCAGAAATGCTATTATGAGCACACTGCAGTTTTTCAGCAAATCTTATGCCAAGCGTCAGAAGGCAAAAGCCTAAAACATAAAAGCTTCCAATTTGT
Organism: Chrysemys picta bellii; assembly: GCF_011386835.1. Classification (NCBI taxonomy): domain Eukaryota; kingdom Metazoa; phylum Chordata; order Testudines; family Emydidae; genus Chrysemys; species Chrysemys picta. Next base: position 201,179,448 of record NC_088791.1, on the reverse strand, counting down.
CTGGCTAGTCCATTCTCCTTGCTCTGGAGTGATCAGTGACCCACACTGCTTTGCTTTAAGACAGTGCACTAATCACTACTACTGTTCTTTGTTGTGGTTGATGCCATCAGGAAGACAAAATTCAGGTCCTTAAGATGCAAGTCCTAACAAAAAGCCTCCAACAAATCCACTGGATACTACTATATTCTGTTTGATAAATTCTGTTGACTGAAAAAGAAAATAGTTTTTAGTGATCTGTGCAAAAACCATTACACCTAATGGGAACATTCAGTATTTTTATCATGATTAACCAAGAACAGAGGTTTGTACTATTTTCAATAAACTTAATTTTTCAAAACCTGTTAGTTTAGCAGATATAGCACATGCTGGAATCAGGTATAGTGCACGCAGACTCTGCAAACTTTAACAATGCACCTCATTTTTGACTTCTAGCAATGTTCTTATGCCAATACTGGCCTTTTTCTATGCAGAAACTCTGCACTGTACACTTCTTTTGTAAAACTGTGAGAGCTAGGGTAAGACCACTAAACTCCTTTCAGTTTTAACCAGACACAGGGAATTAATTATAATTAGGTTAATTATAATCTCAAGGTCACTTCTTTCTGATCCACACTTTTGTAACCTTTAATCCCGTAAATCATATACCATAGGAAAGCATTGTACTATATCAACAGATGTTTGGATATAAGTAGCAACACAATATAAACTGTGTGTTATGACAGGTATGCAAAATAAATGTGATTTACATCTTTACTATGATGTAATAGCCATTTTGTAAAACAAAAACGTTCGATATTTCAAACAATGGGAGTAGTCTACCATTTTAAAATCAAAGCCATTTGAACATGATTTAGTTCCCCCCGGTCCACTCCTCAGTCTGTCAAAAAAGACCGATTAAATTACATCTGATTTAGAGAGCTGTATACCAAGTTTCAGACTGGAATTAAAATTATAAAAACAATTTGGCAACCGAGGTATAATGCTATATAGGTTATGTTGGAGACACCAACATCTTTAACTACAGAGACACCAGTGTGGGCATTGCTATGATTTTCTTCAGCATAACAAAAATCAGACTTCAAGACAAGTAGTCAGAAAATTAGATACATATGTGTTTCAAGTGTGAAAAAAAATAAATAAATAAAAGCCCATACATCTCCGGGCAAAAAAGACTCACTTTTTCTAATATTCTGTTGGTAAAGGGAAGTCCTCAAACGAGAAACTATTCCTAAAACTAAATGGGCCTTAGCTATACTAGAAGAGTGTTGGTAGTTTCTCTTCAGTGCATCAACATTATGCACACCACAGACACATTTTGGAGAGGGACAGTCGCTAAACTGGTTCAAGGAATGAGGTGGACAACTCCATGCAATCTAAAGCATAGTTCCCATTACTTGTGTATAAGCAAACTCATTCCTCATTTTAAAGTCAATATGAAAACACTTAGGGTTAATTACTTTTAGTACAGTACTTCAAGAGCAATTATTTTAGAGATTCTCTGCACTTGTTTGGTTAAGAGTATAGCAGAGGACAGTAAAGCCTTTGCACCTCCTCCTGTTACCCAGATGTGGCAAGAAGCTCAAAGATTACTAACACCCATGGATTTAATACCAGCTCCAAAATGTTTTTACTTCATTCAAAAGGGGGAAAAGGGTAACTTTTTTCAAAATCATAATTTTGAGCTGCACCACCACCACAAAGCAACTTTATTTTACTCAAGTAAAGTGATAAGCAACCAATATTTTGCTATGTTAACTGGCCTTACAGCAGGATACAAATTCCCAGAACTGGCACATGGCTGTTGTACCTCTCTATTTTATGAAGACAATCCCTGAAGCCTGATCAGCATAAGGCAAATAATTGCTATGGTCTGGCATGAGAACAAAAAAAATCTCACCTGGAAGCGAACATTAGTATAACAAATAGGTACTGGGCTTTCCTGCAGGACTTCTAACATTTATTAAAACACAGAAATATGTTCTGTTGATGAGAGTGTGTAAGTCTTCCCTAAGAAGCGGGACTATGCTCCTGAAATTTTACACATGCCGTCTAGAATATTAGTTATCAGGCATAACTATGACCAAATGCAGTGGAAGGCCAGAAACCTCAAACAATATAATCTTAACCAAAATGAAACAGCACACAATTCAGAACAATTTATTTTTTAAAAACATCTTACCTCTTCAATGAGGGTGCTGATTTCTGGTGCTGCCCTGTTCGCACGTTTTTTTATCTGTCTTTTTGCTTTATTTACATCTTTTTCAACTCTCTTCCAGTCAACTTGCACATACCCACTATGACTGGCAATCTAGGGCAATTAAAAAAATATTAAATAAGAACAATTACACTAACCAATATAACATCCAAAGAGTCAAATCACAAGATGTTTGTGTCTACCCAATTTTAAAAACTGTTTTGGGTTTGCTTTTTCTAGAGAGACAAACGGAAGTTCAAGTACTTTAATTGCAGATGCTACAGATATTGTGTTTTACCATGCCAGAGATTATTTCTGTAATAAATCAAAAATATACTTTGAAAAAGAACTGGCAAGGTTCAATAGATTCTTGTTTTTTTTCACCCCTTTTCTACTTTTTATTTTATACCATGCTTGAGATTAATTTACAGGTTAGTATATACAGGTCAATTTATATACTCAATATTTATTACTGTTTTACTTGCAGCAAAATAGAAACTGAAAGCACTTTTATCAAAGGACTAAAATGCAGCTTTCTTTCATTTTAGTTTCTTTCAGCATCACTGCTGAAATTTTAATTTAGGACAGGACGCTCAGGGAATCTGTTATCTAAACCTCACACAGAAATAGAGAACTATCCTCTTGTCTTTAGTATTATAAACTGTTCAGCATAATAAGAACCTAATACTACAGGACTCTAGCCCTCTCCACACCACTAAGCCCCAAATAAATGGTATATGTATCACTGAATAACATGAACCACTTCTACCATAATGCCCACAAGATATTAGGCAACTAATTATGGGCAAATAGAGGAGCAGTTGCAGACAAGTTCATCCTAACTTGAAAAAACAATCCCCAGAGGGCAAAAAAAAAAATCCCACATTTTTTACTATGAAGGTTTTATCCCTTTCCCCCATATTTTTGTTATTAGGCCCTGAACCTGTAAACACTTAAGCAGCTGTGTATCTTGACACACACATAAACAGTCCCATTGAAGTCAATGGGACTCCTCACATGAGTAAAGTAATGCATATTTAAGTGGCTTTATAGGTAAGTTTTGTTTTTATATGAACTCAAAATCTGAGATTCATCTAGTGAGTAAGTCATACAATGGAACCCTGTTCACAATCTTAAGTATGGGGCCAGGAATAACTCCTCCATAATGTCTTGAACTTAAACACCAAATTTTGATTTGCAGTCACTGGTTTCTGCTGAAGCCATTAACTCAAAAGAATTTGCTTAGCTAGATTACCTCGCTGCAGTTACTCACATGGGCTGTGCAAACCTTTGTTATGGAACACAATAACAAGAATGCAGAAGTAGATGGAATAGGAAGAGTACACTAAAGAACCAACTTCTCCAACAGCAAGTTTCACCCATATTAAACCAACCAACCTGAAGAAGGGCTTGTTACCGTTAGAGAACATTCAGTTAGTTTTACAACAGACAATGCTTAAAAGTTTACCCTGTTCCAGATTTATAAATCTGATACTTAAATGGGCAGCATTACCCATCACACATGTGTACACTTTAACAAGGTGTTTAAAGACACTAACTTTATCATATAGGAGTTAATAAATGAACTAAAAGAAACAGAGAAGTAAATCTTCCTTTTGAAGAGTTAAACTCCAGGGATTAGATACTCAGCTAGTGTCAACTGACAGTGCCATTTAAAAAATAAAATAAAATATATCAATGGAACTACTCTAGTTTACACACGCTAAGGATCTGGCCAAAAATATTTCTACTAAAATTTGTCAGACCTAATGCATTTGCTTAAAGACAAATTTCCAATATAAAAATTCTATTTGCTTTGGCAGTTCTGTTGAATGCCCCTCTCAAATGGGGCACAAAACTGTCAAGTTGGATATTCAACACAAGAATTTGAGAAACGCTCACCTTTTTATCCCTCCCCCAAACCCCCGTAGCATGTTGCCCTCTCCCAACTTCATTGAGATGTCCTGGCATGCATCCTGACGCAATATCATAGCTATCACAGAACACCAGTGGAGTATGTAGCCAGACGAGAATAGGCCAGGTAAATCCTAGTGTTATTTTTGCACCTTGTATGGTTTTCAAATGCTCCATTTATTACAGAATTATTTAAGTGAAGACTTAACTCCATCAATGGTGTTCTATATTGAATGAGTCCAAATACGGAAGAGAAAGAATAAATGACTTACTATAAATAAAGCTTTTTATGATTAAATAATGGCTAACAGAAGATTGACTCAAACACAGACCTTAGTCTAACAGGAGCAAAAAGCAGTAAAAACATTTTGCCACTAAACTGAACATATATGACTAATATACACAAGTAAAGGGGCATGCGCCATCAACATCCTCAGATGCCCCAGGAACCTCTCAGACTCTCACTGCTGAGTGGCAACTTTGCATGATTTATTTACACTTCCTTCACCAATACAGTCCCATGTAGCAATATTATATACAGTGTTTCTCTACCTTTAGTCCTTTCCTGCAGGGCCAGGAAGGAACAAAGGTCTCCCTTCCTTGAGATCTTTGCACACATTGGGCTTAGCTAACCCTGGCTACTCCCTCTCTATAGTTCCTTCCTATGCCCCCCTCCTACTAGTGGACAAATTGGCTGATCAGGCTGGGTGAGCCAATTAGCTGATTGATGCCTAAAGTGATCAGAGTGTTGGCTCACTTACTAGCTCCCAGCACTCTGCCACAAGAAACAGATCTCTCAAGTTACAAGGTGCTTTTAAAAAAACAAAACCACCAAAGTTGCTTTTCAGAGGGGAACCACATTTTAAGGATTTGGCATGTTTCTCCATAGTTCTCCCTACTATAAGGAATCAGTTAATCTAAAGGCTATAAAAGGAAAGATGTTACGTTTGTTACTGTTTGTTATGAGAAATGAATTATTTTTATTTTTCCAGTGCCTATCTATTACAGTGGACTTGAACTGGCCTTGTATCAGGCACATTACGAGAATTTAATCCTTATTTAAAAAATGATACACAATTAATCAAATTAAATTGTTCAAAATATCAAACTTCCATGAGATTTGATGAGGATAATAAGGTCTTGACTTATAAAAGCCATGTTAACGGATTATTTTCCTTCTCTCTCCCCACCCCTACAAGACTACTTTTTAATAGGATTGGTTGTAATATTGCTAATTGAACTAGCCTGTTTTCAGAATTTGATTTATCTGCTACCCGTGAGAAACTAACCACATAATATATTTTGTTTTTAGTTTCCAACTAGATCCCTTGAAATCAATTTAATATACACTAAAAAGAAGTTAGAAGGTTTTTCTTGAATTTCAAAAACTATACAAATAGGACTCTACTTGAGTACCCTTCCCAACAAATGGGCCCCCTTCTTGTTCCAGTGGATTCCTCTGGTATCTGTAACTTCTCAACATTTTGCATTAACGAAACTTGCAACTTCAACGAAACTTAACTTTTTTTTTTTTAATTTCTAGTCACCTGCTGAAAACCCTTCTACCTGTTCAATGAATGCATTCAGCATATATTCTTGAATTAAAGTGAATTTACACTGTGTATTTACAGATGATTTTTAAAAGAAAAAACTTTAAAGACTAGAGAAATGTAATTAGACTACCATACAATTTATGACTAATCTTTAATATGCAAAGTACCTAGAATTAAATGACTAAGACATTTACTTCTATCAGAATATGATCTGAATCAAAGATGGCGACAACTGAACCTAAATGTACAACTGAGGTATAACAGTTCAACCCTGTCCAACCCTCCCCCCATAAGTTTCCTTATCAGATATTTTCCACAGAAAAGGCCAACACACAAAAAATCAAAATGTACATAAACAGATACAGCAAACCTGTTTTCCCCATTTGTATATAGGCTCATTAGTGATTTACAAGCTTTTTGTTTCTTTCTTTTTTTAATTCCAAATTTGTGTGACACAAATTGATAAGGCTAGCCAAGTGGTAGAATGTTGTACTGCTAAGCAGGAAAGCCAGTTCTGAAACACAAACCCATGCTCTTCTGGACAAATGGAATTTAAATATTGAAGTGCAATGAGCACTCCTAAACCCCCAGGTTGGGCCTACATGAAGAATTGAATAATTCCCAACTGATCCAGAGGTGTAATGCACTGGTTTAAGGCAAACAATTCAGTGTATCCATGCTAGTCAAATTGATTTGTGCACCATCTCCATATGTGGGTTATTCTAAATCACTTCAGTCAATTGTCTGAAATGGGCCATCTTGATTATCACTACAGAAGTTTTTTTCTCCTGCTGATAATAGCTCACCTTAATCAATTAGCCTCTTAAGGTTGGTAGGGCAACTCCCACCTTTTCATGTTCTCTGTATGTATATATATCTTCTTACTATATGTTCCATTCTATGCATCTGATGAAGTGGGCTATAGCCCACAAAAGCTCAAATAAATTTGTTAGTCTCTAAGGTGCCACAAGTACTCCTAACAATAAACTAGACACCTAGACTATGACTGAATTAGACTCCTTTGACACTTAGGTACCTTTGAGATTCCATCCCCCTGTTAACAGAAAATAAAGACTACTTACATTCCTTGATCTCTGCAACCACAATTTTATAATCAATTTGCTAAGTCTGGAAATATCAACTCAAAAATAGTATTTCAATTTCTGCATTAAGTTTTCATTCTTTCAGCTCACTTGAAACTACTTTTATTTAAAAACATTTGATTATTCCTGTCTGTTATAATATTTCTGATCAATAGCTTTAAGAAACTGTACGTAAAACTAAATAAAAATATACCAGCACAGCAGCAGTATTTTTCTATTAATTGGCAAGGCTAATATAAGAAATAGATATGGAACCCACCTTCCCCTTCCCAACCCAAGTATAAGCCAGTAGCTGAGTTTTTTCCATATAATTAAATTATAAAACATTCCCTAAATATTAAAATATGAAATTCTATATACCTGAAGTAGAAGAAATCCACCACCTACTGCAGTTGCTGCAAGTTTTCCAACTTTCTGGAACAAAAATCCTGCACACCTTAGAAGACCCAAAAAAACAACATTCCAATAAAGTTAAGATTGTCTGGCCCACAATGCCATTTTTCAGAATTTTCATATTAAACCCAACTAAAATTTTGGATTCCTAAAACGACAGAGTTTCACTTTGCTATTTCTTACTTTGCAACCTGAAAGTTATGAGAAATTATAGATTTATGTAATACAAACACTTTCTGGTGATGTATATCAAGCACAAGTCTAGATCAGTTATCAACTAATGGTTATTTGATGTCCTCTGGGTAGTGAGTTGGTGCTTCAGGCCTTGTCTACACAAAATATTTAATTAAATTGCACCACTTTAACTGGTACAATCAGTTAAAGCATTACAACCCCCTTACAAACAAAAGTGCAAACAGTTATATCAGTATAAAAGGGCCTTTATAGGTATATCTATTCTGGTAGGGAAGGAGAAATAAGCTATACTGGTTAAAGAAACTTTTGTACCAATATAACTGCATCCACAGTAGGGGCTATACCGATTTAACTATTTCAGTAAAAAAATTAACACCCTCTACCCCCCAACAAAATAGTTAAGCCAGCACAAAAAATTGCATGTAGACAAGGTCTTAGTCTATTTTCGAGTGGAGAAAAGCTTCCATTCTATTTAACATTCTTGTTGGCAGACTCTGAGATGAGTCCACCGCCTTGTCAGTTCTAGCACTGGCCTGTGCATGCCAGGACTGAGGTATTTTTCTAGGGCTGTTAGAAACAGGTTTCACTACCGCTCCTCAAACTGCACCTGTTTTGTAGAAAAAGTACTTCAATTTCTAGACTCCTCGATTTGGCACTTTTCATGATTTTGGCACTAAACATTACACTTTGTTCTAAAAACTCCACAGGCTTTTGTACATTTATCTATTATTTATAAAAACTGTAGGGAGACACAAACAGGTTAAAAATCATATTGAAATTACTAATTCCCCAACTCTATTATTAAACACCTCATATTATATAAACAATTTTAAAATAATAATGGTCTTTTCACCATTTATGCTTTTTTGTTTGTTTTTACACTTCACTCAGCTTGTACAATAGAGATTAATTCCACTTTCATTTAGCCCGTTCTACTTTCAGGTTTTCATGTGTTTGCATTTTAAACATAATAGCATTATTTAAATCCAAAAATATCTGTTTTCATTCACTTAAAAAGTGTTGTAATATAATATTAATGTTTTAATATTAGAACTTAAGTTAATACATTGTACTTATGATTATAAACTTTTTTTAAAACAGAACACTCAGATGAAATATCTTTTTTAGCTAAAGTGATATAACACAACTTCACATTTCACTATCTGTAAGAAAAACTGTATAGAAGTTGTTCAATTTCAAGTGGCTTTTGCTGTTAAACAAAAAAGCACCTTCACCTAAAAAATGTATTTGGGGCCCGTGACTAAGTCTGCCCCACATTTCTTCTGATCTGTTTTACATGCAAGTCTTATTCACAGTAACAAAACAAATAGGCCCTCATGTCTGTCTTATAACTAATAAAATATGCTACTCATTAGCAACACTAGCATTATATACAGTAATTTTCCATTTGTTTGTTAAAGAAATGATCTTAAGAGTTCTGTCACTTCTTCAAAGCTCTTTTGCAATAATTGGCAAGGGCTCTCTTTTATAATAGGTGTGTTTTACTGACTGACACGAGGCAGTGCTTTTGAGGTTTGATCTAGTGCCAGTTCTTCCCTTATCTCTTGAATTTAGAGTTATTAATTAGGAAACCATGCAAGCTCAAACAGTTTATTACTTTGAATGATACAGAACAGTCAAGAATTGAAGAACAGTCAAATGCATGGCACAATAATCAAAAGTGATCCTCTCTCACCAGCCAGTCACTCCGCCCATTACAATCTGAGTGGCTACAGAATACTTTTCTACAATTGGTCCAGAATTTCGGCCAAACACACGATTCCACCAATGGTGACGCCTTGCATATTCTGTTAAATCCAATACTTCATAAGAATCATCATCACAGTCGGGCTCTTTAAAAAAATTAAAATAAAAATTACCATAGGTGATTCTCCTTTTAGCGAATGTTCAAAGCAAGTTATAAAAGAATTAGTTCTGAACTTCTCAATTGTGTAGTAAATTTATGCTTTACGAGAACTAAAATTATTAATAAAACCACTGTAAGTAGTTCAATACAAAAGTCTCAGCCTTTTTTAAATTTTGAGGTAAATATGGGTCAACAAGCTAGTAAATTAAGAAGATAATACCATAGTTTTATGTGTGTATCACATTACTATCAGTTGCAATCAATACTTAATGGTCTTGACTCCTTAAAATGGAGGGCAAGTGACTCAAATAACAGAAACAGCAGCCTCAACAAGCTGGCACTGAACTTTCCTGTTACCAGGTAACCAATGGTAAGTAGCTACAACTACAAACTGTTCACTTTAATACACAGGGGATAGAAACATCAAATAAGGATTATTTGTATTAGGCCTGGTCTATACACAGTTTTTGTACTAGTATTGTGATGGTTAAGGGTGTGATTATTTTTAACCCAAATAGTTAGCTTTACACCCCCTACTGTGGATGCAGCTGTACCAGTATAAAGGTGTATTACTCTTGTATAGTTTACTTCCCTTCTTGACCAGGGACACGTATACCAAGGGTAGGTCTATACTTACCTCGGGGTCTGTTGGTAAGCAATCAATCTTCTGGGATCAATCCCGGAAGTGCTTGCCGTTGACACCGGTACTCCTGCTCCACAAGAGGAGTACGCGGAGTCGACGGGGGAGCCTGCCTGCCGCGTCTGGACCCGCGGTAAATTCGAACTAAGGTACGTCAACTTCAGCTACGTTATTCATGTAGCTGAAGTTGCGTATCTTAGTTCGAAGTGGGGGGTTAGTGTGGACCAGGCCCAATATAAAGCACCTTGACATCGGTATAACTTTGTCCATGCTAGAGAGAACTATACCAGCTAATGATGGTTCAACTTTTGTATTTAGACAAGCCTCAACGGGAAGAAATCTATGGCAATTTCTTCATCCTCACCCCAACTCTGCAAAGTACCTTGTAAATTTAATCTCTTGGCTTTGAATAAGGCCTTAAATGGCAACGTCTATTCATTCCTCTCCTTTAACTGTGCTAGGATTCCTAGGGGCATTTGTTGAATACTTGACATTTCGATAGCACATTTTAGCTGAAGATCTGACCTTGCATTAAACACAGTTATGCTCTGTAGCCCTGACCCTCCCAAACAGCCCGGCTGCAGGTGACCTAAGGGCTGTCCCCATCCCACAGGCGAGGAAGCGACGGGGGCCGCGCACAGAGCCCCAGGGACTCCGCGAGAGCCTCCGCCGGGGCAGCAAGGACGGAACCCAGGAGTCCTGGCCCCGAGCCCCGCCCGGCAGCTTCCACCCAACGGGCAGCCGCTTCCCGGCAGGACGCGGCGGCGCATCCCCGGAGCCGGGCGCTTCCTCCCAACCCCCCTCCGCCCTGCAGCTACCAGGGGCCGCCCCCGCCAGGCCCCTCCCCCGGCCGCGGCACGGGGGCGCTCGGGGCAGCGAAGCTCCCACTAGGGGGCCCGGCTGAGGCGAGAACGAGTCTCCCCGCGAGGGGACCAGGCCAGGGCCCCCCCACACGGGCCCGACAGAGGCGGCCGCGCCCACGGGCGACTCACTCACCCGAGGCGGAGCGAGGCCTCCGAGCCGCCATGTTAGCGACTGTTTATTTGGGGGGGGGGGGGATGGAGCGAAGCGGCTCCGCCCACCGGCCGCTCTGCACCGCCAGACGCCGCGCTCTATGCTCCCGCCGCTCCGCTCGGCCGAGACGGAGGCAGGCGCAGAACGCTCCGCGAATAGCGGCGCCGGGCCTCGCCTCTGGCCGCCAGGGTGCAGGGATGACGTCACCGCCACCTCTGCCCCGGGGGATTGTGGGGATTGTAGTTCTGCTGGCTGGGCATTTGCGCCGGCCAGGCTGGTGTGGCGCGCGGAGTTCCTGGCAGTGGGCGCCTTGCGAGCCTCACCCTGTGCGCGGCCGGCAGCGCTGGGCCCAGTTACAAGCCCTCTCGCCCCACCTCCTCCAGCAACAGCCAACAGCTGGGGGGTACCAGCCGCCATTTCCCAGCACGGCCAGCTCCAGGCACTAAGAAGCGATGGGGGCAGGCCCGGACCCCACGAGCCATGTCACACACGTTCGGGATTCCTTGTGTTCGCCCGCTGGCTTCTGCTCCCTCAGGGCAGCGGGTCCCACAGGGGGGCGGCAGGGCTAGGTGCCAACTTTGTAACCCCACAAAACTGAACACCCTGGCCCCGCCCATTCCCCGAGGCCCCGCCCATGCTCAGTATGTTCCCCCTCCCTTGATGGCTCGCTCTCCCCCACCCTCACTCACTTTCGCTGGGGTGGGTCTGGGGATGAGGGGTTCAGGGTGCAGGAGGGGGCTCCAGGCTGGGGGTGGGGTGGGAGGAGGTGAGGACTCTAACTGGGGGTGCAAACTCTGGGGTGGAGTCAGAAATGAGGGGTTCAGAGTGCGGGAGGGGGCTGGAGCAGGGAGTTTGGGTGCAGGAGGGGGTGAGGGCTCCAGCTGCAGGTGTGGGCTCTGGGGCGGGGCAGGGGATGAGGGGTTTGGGGTGCAAGAAGGGTAGCGGTAGAGACGCAGACACAATTTTAGCAGTTCCAGAAGCAAAACAATTCTGTTAGTTGCTGTTTTGATAAATAACCCTAAAAAGACAAAAACCAAACTTTTCATCTGTTTCTGGTGTTACTAGATTTGGAATGTTCATGCTGGAGGCAGTGTGGCCCAGGGGATAAAGAGCAGGAACCCTGGTTTTAATCATGTCTCTGAGACTGACTCACTATATGACCTTGGGCTAATCACTTAATAGTAGGGTTGTCGATTAATAGCAGTTAACTCATGCGATTAACTCAAAAAATGAATCGTGATGTAAAAATTAATTGCAATTAATCGCAGTTTTAATCACACTGTTAAACAAGAGAATATCAATTGAAATTTATTAAATATTTTGTATTTTAATACATTTTCATATATATCTTGTATTCTGTGTTGTAATTGAAATCAAAATGTATATTTTGATTACAAATATGTGCACTGTAAAAATGATAAACAGAAGAAAGAGTATAGTTCAATTCACCTCATACAAGCACTGTAGTGCAATCTCTTTGTCCTGAAAGTGCAACTTACAAATGTAGATTTTTTTTGTTACATAACTGCACTCAAAAACAAAACGATGTAAACTTCAGAGGCTACAAGTCCACTCAGTTCTTCTTCTTGTTCAGCCAATGGCTAAGACAAACAAGTTTGTTTACATTTACAGGAGATAATGCCCTCTTCTTATTTACAGTGTCATCAGAAAGTGAGAACAGGTATTTGCATAGCACTTTTGTAGCCAGCATTGCAATGTATTTAAGTGCCAGATATGCTAACCATTCGTATGCCTCTTCATGCTTTGGCCACCATTCCAGAGAACATGCTTCCATGCTGATGACACTCATTAAAAAAATAATGCGTTAATTAAATTTGTGACTGAACTTCTTGGGGGAGAATTGTACGTCCCCTGCTCTGTTTTACCCACATTCTGCCATATATTTCATGTTACGGCAGTCTCGGATGATGACCCAGCACATGTCATTCATTTTAAGAACACTTTCACTGCAGATTTGACAAAACGCAAAGAATGTACCAATGTGAGATTTGTAAAGATAGCTACAGAACTCGACCCAAGGTTTAAGAATCTGAAGTGCCTTCCAAAATCTGAGAGGGATGAGGTAGAGTGCATGCTTTCATAAGTCTTAAAAGAGCAACACTCCAATGCTGAAACTACAGAACCCGAACCACCAAAAAAGAAAATCAGCCTTCTGCTGGTGACATATTACTCAGATAACGAAAATGAACATGTGTCGGTCCACACTGCTTTGGATGGTTTTTGGGCAGAAACTGTCATCAACATGGATGTATGTCTCCTGGAATGGTGGTTGAAGCATGAGCATCTAGCACGTAAATATCTTGCGACACCGGCTACAATAGTGCCATGAGAACACTTGTTCTCACTTTCAGGCGACGTAAACAAGAAGCAGGCAGTATTATCTCTTGCAAATGTAAACAAACTAGTTTGTCTGAGCGATTGGCTGAACAAGAAGTAAGACTGTGTGGACTTGCAAGCTCTAAAGTTTTACATTGTTTTATTTTTGAATGCAGTATTTTTGTACATAATTCTACATATCAACTTCCATGATAAAGAGATTGCATTACAGTACTTGTATTATGTGAATTGAAAAATACTATTTCTTTTGTCTTTTTACAGTGCAAACACTTGTAATGAAAAATAAATATAAAGTAAGCACCGTACACTTTGTATTCTGTGTTGTAATTTAAATCAATATATTTGAAATTGTAGAAAACATTCAAAAATATTTAAATAAATGGTATTCTATTATTGTTTAACAGTGTGACTAATCGTGATTAATTTTTTTCATTTCACGATTAATTTTTTAATCGCTTGACAGCCCTACTTAATAGCTCAATTTCCTAACTATAAAATAAGAATAATTACCATGATGGACATGGAATTACTATGTAATAATCTAACAATATTGAGCTATAATAATTTTATGAACAACTTTACCTTCACCTCAGTGACTAGGTCCCTTAATGTATACTAGGTTATAAGACTCTCCTGTATGTATGTATTGTTCTAGCTTAATAGACAGTGTGGGAAAAACAAGCAAGGAAGCAACACAATAACTGTAGATAAGCAACCTCTGAACAAACACTGGGGAGGCAATTCCAAAATGATGGCTTACTTCTGGGCCCCAAAGCAAAGTGACATAGCTTTTCTGCCAGTGCTGGAGAGGAAGAGATCAAGAGAACTCAAAATAGTTAAAAAGCCCTTCTCGGGGAGGGAGGAGGTTCATTTATCATCAGCAGTTCAGGGAGACAGGTTAACACAAAGAGATACCGTGGAAGGGGTCTAAAGAAGTGGGCCTTCCCCCAGATCCAGGGATTGGTAAGCCTTAGGAAAAGACAGGCAAGCATGTGGATTGTTTATTGTTTTAACATCTATTTTTCTGTGAAACATTTTAGTTCTAAAATATTTAGTTGCATGCTTCCACTCTGAGAAAGGTGATGGTTAGAGGATCCAAGAGGTGAGGGGAGGTGAAGTCAGAGCAGTGGTGGGCAGCTTGCGGGCTGTACGTGGCCTATCAGGGTAATCCGCTGGCTGGCTGCGAGATAGTTTATTTACATTTACCGGCCATAGGCACGCACCGCTTCCCACAATTCCCATTGGCCGGGAACAGTGATCCGTGGCCACTGGGAGCTGCGAGCGGCCGTGCCTGCGGATGGTCACTGTAAACAAACTGTCTCGCGGCCTGCCAGAGGATTACCCTGACATGTCACATGCAGCCCGTGGGACGCAGGTTGCCCACCACTGAGTCAGACCGGGGAGAGGAGAGAGATGCAGTTAGCCCGGGAACTGTGACAATTACATTTATCCATCTTTGTAAAGTTCTTTGAGAACTACAGATGAAAAGTGCTATAAGGTCTAAGGATTATTATGGATCAGAGGGTGACAAATTTATACTGTTTATAATGGGCAACATAAAGTTGTTGATTGCCATACATAGCACAGACATTGCACTCTTGTATACTTCCACTACCGTTGCAAAATTCACTACAGCAATTCTTTAAACATTCAGAAAAAGGAAATTCAGAGGCAAAGCTGTTACTCTGTCTTTAACTATCTCCCTCCTGCACCACAAAAGAGGGAGCTTTTTGTGTTGATTTGGTAAATTAAGGCACACCCTTGATATACCTGATATTATTTTAATTAAGTTTCTTTTTTATTACGTTTCTACAGTCTCTGTATTGGTAACATGAAAGTAGTTGGCATGACTTTAATATAACATCAGGAACATTGTGGCAAAGTAAACACTGGGAAAGCAAAGCTGTTCAGGTCTGATAACTTTTAAATATTGATTAAAGAAAAAAATTAAACATTAGATCTAAATATTAAGAAGAGTAGAAACTTTGTATTTATTTATTTTATTTTTACACTCCTACTTTAGTCTCCAGTGCTCCCTGTTACACAAGATACTTCTCATAAATAGCAATTTTAATTAAAAAACAACTTTGTATTTCATGGCAGTTTTTTATGTAGTGAGAAATACTTCAGCCTATGAAGTTAGCATTTAGAGGTCTCATTATCCCATCACTTGCGTATGCAACTTACACTGACTTCAGTAAGAAATATCTCTGTGCAGAAGACCTGATAATCAGGATCCAGAATGCCACACTGAGCAAAATGTCAGCAGCTTTTCTTAAGTTCATAAGAACCTATTTATTCTATGATTCTCTAATATTCTATGATTCTATACCTAGGGAGGTGGTGGAATCTCCTCCCTTGGAAGTTTTTAAGGCCCGGCTTGACAAAGCCCGGCTGAGATGATTTAGTTGGGAATTGGTCCAGCTTTGAGCAGGGGGTTGAACTAGATGACCTCCTGAGGTCCCTTCCAACCCTGATATTCTATGATTCTATGACTCTAACCTAAGAGCAGGAGTAAAAATATGTCATGGGTCCCCTAACTCATCAGATACTTTATAGCTTTTGGTTTGTCTGTTCAATACTCCAACCTAAGCCCCATAAAACTCCACTTGATAAAGGTTGGATTTATTTATGACAGCCCAGGACCTTTTTGATTTTTTTTCTATTCAGACGTAGAGACTTTTTGGAATGTATTTGCCCTCCAGTAATCAAAAATTACATTGTAAATTAGGAAAAAGCTGTTTTCTAATATATAGCATGTTGTTGGAAGAAAGAATTTACCATCCATATGATTAGTTTTTTAACTGACATGTTCTTAAGGAACAATGGGTTCCAGCAGCTTTTGAGAAAGCTGCCGTGCAGGCTTTTCCTAAACAGCCAGTTGTAGGCTACTGCTCTGTCTCCCCACTCCAGGAAGGATGGACACCGCACCCAGAGTCTGGATCAGGCCTTTCTCCTCAAGACTTTATTTATTGGTGGCACCAGCAATCACCAGCAAAAACCCAAAAATAAATAGTTCAACATAAACCCAACAGATAAAACAGGTTCTTTCCCCTGACCCAGAGGCTTCCTCATCAGTGTCCCTGCTCTAGGCAGCTTCTCCTTAGTCCTTGTACAGGACATCTGCTTAGGAGTGTTCCTGACACTCCAAGGCCTGCTACAGGAACTCTCCATCCCTCAACTGAGGTCCTTCATTCTTTATGAGAATCAGGTATTCATCAGGCATTCATCCAGCCCCTCGCAAACTATCAAGCTCCCGCAGCGCTGTGCCTCAGAATAAGGCTGGCTGACCCCAGATCATCTGGCCCTTAAAGAAGCAGGTCACCTTGATACACTACAACTTGACACTGGCAATCTGGCTAACTGTAATGCAGTATCTGATCTTCCATTTGTGGTTCAGAAGGTTGTGGCAAGAAATCTCAGATGATGTAGATGCCTCAGGTCTCCTTGATCCTTGTCAATCTAGGTACAGAGCTGACTACAGCACAGAGACTTTGGTAGGTGATCTGCTAGTCATGAGTAAAGATCAGGTGTCTATGCTAATATTGTTAAGTCTATCGGCTGCCTTCAATATCATTGATCATGAGATGTTGACTTCATTGAGAATCCGGACAGCAGTAGATGTGTGTATCTGCCCTTCATTGGCTTTGTTCCTTTCTCAGAGAAAGATCCCAGAGGATAGTTTTTCATTAGTAATTGCTTTTCTGTCTCAAGGGCTCTCATGTAGGGTTTTCACAGGACTCCATCTTGTCTTCCTTTCTTGTTCAGTGTGTGTGGTGCTGCTAGGAGAGTTGGTAAACAGACAAGGGCTGTGGTGTTTTCAGTATGCTGATGATGTCCCACTCTTTCTGTTTTATCTGACTCAACCAATGTCTTCAAATGCCTTACATGGTGTTTCATGCAGTGGTGTTGTAGCCATGTCTGTACCAGGATATTAGTGAGACAAGATGAGTGAGGTAATATCTTTTATTGGACCAACTTCTGTTGTTGAGTTTGGGAGAGATTGGATCATGAATAAGGGCTTCCTGGCTCAAATTTGATCTGGATAAGACAAAAATGAAGCTAGTAGGATGGGGAAGGCAACCAGAATATATAATCTCTACCCTGTTTGCCCCTTAATAGAAGTTATGTCCACTTTTTGTTGTTCAAGTTCAAAATGCGAAGATGCTGTTGCATCCCTGATGCTGTTAGATCAGTGGTTTTCAACCTGTGGTCAGCGGACCCCTGGGGATCTTCAGACTATGTTTAAGATTTCCAAAGGGGTCCACACCTCCATTTGAAAATGTTTAGGGGTCTGCAAATGAAAAAAGGTTGAAAACCACTGTGTTAGATGCATGCAGCTGCAGTGTCCTGAACGATTTTTTTCATCTGTCTGGCCAAAGGGTTGCATCCATTTCCATAAGAGGCAGAAAGATTGCTATGATTCAGACCATTTTAACATTGAGATTAGACCACTGCAAACCTCTCTACATGCAGCTACACCTTCAATCAGTTCAGAGTCTGAAGCTAGTGCAGAAGGCAGAGGTTTGCTTGTTAAATGGAGTTTGTCACAAACACATTGTCCATCACACCAACATCCAGAATTAGACCAAAGTATTACAGCCAGCCTTCGCTCCCAAAGTGAGAGCTGAGGGTCTGCTCTCCCTCCCATCCAGCCAGCAACTCTCCCTCTTTAGCTCCTACCTCAAAGCCTGACATCTGCTGCAGGTGCCATGGGACATGGCTGACTGGGCTCCCTAGCAGCCCATTAACCCTTTCTTGACTTGTGTGGAGTTTATACACCCCATCACATCCATGCATCATTTATCTAGGGATTAACTGCTTACAAGTTTCAAAACTACTTTTAGGGTGCAGGACACACATCCACACAAAACCTTAAAAGCACGGAAATAACTTAAGGGAAAGACTTGTGCATTCCTTTCCACCTTCATGCTGCCTCCATCACTCTTGATAACACAATCCAAAGGGTAAACAGGAAGACAATTACGGTGCAGTGATAGCTTTTACTTCCATCTCCAATTGATATACAAATGCAATGTGCCCCATCTTTGTCAAATTTTCACTCTAATACAAAACTTTAACAGTGACCTCATGTGCTTTTATATTAACAGATTTGCATGCCTGACTGTCACATGCTCCATGCATCCCGGAAGTTATTTTGGCTTAACGCTGCTGAGGTCATTGTTAAGAAGTGTGTTGGAGTGCAAGTTTGATGAAGTTGGGAATATGTATAGCTTTGGGGTAACTGTTGGAGATGGAAGTGAAAGCTATCATTACACCATAATTCAGGGCTGGAAGCAGACTGAAAAGTTGCTTGAGTTCTCTGACTCTCTTGGACAACCGAATAGCTTAGTAAAAGTTGGAGCTAAATAAAGGAGTAGGCATTGGACATTCTCCAGAGAGTCTAAACAGACAGTGAGGGAACATCTCCAGGATGATCTAAGTCAACAAGAGGCTGTTGGTGAGTGTTCTTATTGAAATAGGTTTGTGGTTAATAAAATGAGTTCTCTTCTATGTGCAATGTGGTTTTACTTTTATTTTAATAATGTATTTTGTAATCCTTTGTGTTTCAGCTACGTACTTAGATTGTAGCTTTTGTTTGACTTAAAAATAAAACTTATTTTATCTTTTCCCCCATGATCTGGTGTCTGCTTTATTTTTATTATTTTAGCTAGATTGTGCTGGCACTCATCATGTTCTAAATGGGTTCCAAACATAGAGGAAGACACAGTTCTTACCCTGAAGAATGTAAAAGCAAAGAAACGGGTAACAATTTGTTTTTCCAGTTTTTAGAAAGGGTAAACAGGATGACCCGAGTAAATATAGACCTGACATTCATCCTGGGCAAGATAATGGAGTGGCTGAAATGGGATGTGATTAATATAGAATTAAAGAGGATAATGTGATTAATGCAAATTGATATGAATTTATGAAAAATAGAACCTGTCAAACTAACTTTATCTCTTTTTGATGAGATAACAAGTTTGGTTGATAATGGTAGTAGTGTAGACTTAATATACTTAGACTTTGGTAAGGCATTTGACTTGGCATCGCACGACATCTTGATTAAAAAACGGAAAAATATAAAATTAACATGGCACACATTAAATGGATTAATAATTGGCTATTGGATAGGTCTTAAAAAGTAATTGTAAATGTACTACATCATTACAGAGGGGTCATTGAGACAACTCTTAGCCCTGAGGAAACGTACACAATATTATTTTTGTGGCAGTATATATCCTCTTTAATTTTATCCCCAAAGCTCAAATATCCTATTCCCTTGGTATGTTTGGCCTTTAAGTATGCAGGAACTGTCTCTGACCCTGAAATTTTCGGGTATTAGAGTGATGGGTGTAAGAAGGAGACCTCCCTCTCTCTCTCTCGCTTATAAACAGAACGCAGATAGTTACTTATGTAGAGAAGCAATGATCATAAATCAATCACACATACTATTTATACCGTTAACAGATGTCCTCATTAAGTTTATGTAGTATAAGTGTACTGAAACTATTCGTTGAAAACAAGAACAGTTTTGAATAACTTTTTAAACAACTAAAAGTAATAGTGTAACAACTGGGCAGGGCAGATTTAAATCAATCCACAGGAGATAAGCAGAAGGGTCTCCAGAAGTCCCCTTTGAGAAGCAAAGAGCCAATATCATATAGTTTTCTACACTCTCAGACACTCATTTTTATTCCTGATACCCTGGACCGGATTCTTAGTAATAAGGTTATTTCAGTTTCTCATAAGAAAAGAAAAACAATGGAGAATTCTAATCAGTAACACACTATTATTAAACAGCATATAAAGGGGAAATTGTTCATCTGAGTCATAGTTGGCAAAGGGAAAACCTTCAATAGCTACAAATACTTAGTCATTGTGAAAATTCACTGCAGCACCTGGCTGTTCTCAGGTCATCTCTAGCTTATGGGAAAGTTCCTGAAAAGCTTCTTCTGTAGCTTCCTTTATTTTGGCTGAAATAAAGCTCCACACACTTCCCCCAGGGATCTGAAAACATACACATGGCCAACACAGTCAACCCTGAGACTGTCGGGATTTAGGACTGCTGCCAACAGCCCCATTCCCTGTAGTTGTCTCTCCTTTCCATATGCAGATTTCAAAATAACATTTCTCTGTCCAAAAGACTTACATACCAAAACAGTCCTTGGATTAGAGGAATTGGATCTGTTCTTTGAGGGCAATGTTCTTGCAGAGATTAAGGCCCCTCTGTAGCTTCAGAGACATTCAGCAAATCAGAAATCCATTTTCTTGCACATTGTTACAGGGCAAGAGTGCTTTAATAACCAGACACTTATCTAACTTTGAAGCAGCAATATTTAATATAACTATAATATAAAGTAAGTTCTTCAAAAGACAGATTTAATTCAAAATATATTCCCAGAAGAATCTGATGTGTGAGCAATCAGTTTATTTTGCTTTAAAAGCTGATTAACAATTAGGTATTTCATATTGTAGCTTTATGGTCTCAGGTAGAGTGGGTATAAATTTTCCAGATTTTAATTTTTGTATGAAATTTTCTTAACATTTTGATTAAAAAACACATTTTGACTATTTTTTGAGGGGGGTTGAGGGTTAAATGAAGCTGGTGAGAAACAGAAAATGTTTTTTTTTTCTTTTTTTTTTTTATCGAAACTTTGGGAATTTTTCAGCCAACTGTAGTCTCAAAATTAATAATCTTCAACTCTTCTCACTACATTTTCAAGAACCTGATGTATCTATCCTCACTGGAACACTGAAATCAGTGAGAGGTTTGCATGCGTAAACATGACTGGACACCAGGTTGTCATCCAAGAGGACAGAGAGAGAGGCTATTCTTCTCTTTCGCAAGCCACTTCGGAAGAAATGTAAAGTTTAAAATTTTTACCAACAGAAAAGTTCAGTTCAATAAATGCAGGAGGTAGCATGTCCACTCCAGTGATAAGAGTAAGGGACTCTGTTTGTTTTCCTGACTGTCACTGACTCACTACATGACCATGAGCAAGTCACTGTCTGTATCTACATTGGGCTTTTCCAGCATTGCTGCCACCAGTTCATCTCCCCTGGCTACTGCAGTGCGGGGAGCGGTAGTGTATAGAGGGGTCTGGACAGCCACCAGTGTTTCAACCACTTTGTGGTTTCAAGTTACTCAGAGCAGGCCAGCAGATTTTGGGGCTTTGCAGTGAGTCATCTTCCAGGTGGAAGAGAAATTAGTCACATAGGCCCAGCATAGTTTCTTCTAGTCTCTTTTGACTCACAGAATGTACACCAGACCTGTTTTCCTTGCCACAGAGATGGCAAAAAATAACACCAGAACTGCACACAGGCATGCTACTTGCAGAAATCCCACCTAGGACACCACTGTGTTCACCCAGGTAGTCAGAAAACAGCTTCCTTTCAAACCTCTGGGACCCTCCCACCTCGCAGGGTCCTAGACCCCAGGCTCCAGCCCAAACCCCGAAGTCCTAAACAGTAATGAAACAGGCCCGCAGCCCGAGCCCCACAAAGCCCTAGTTAGCTGGCATGGGCCAGCGCAGTTGCCTAGTTACTATGCAGACATACCCTTAGTCTCTCAGTGCTACTTTCAGCACACTGGTCTTGTCCACACCAGGGAATCTTACCAAAAGATACTGCTTCCACTGATTCAGCTGCACCGGTGTTGGTGTTGGTGGATGCTATTGTGTAGAAAAGTCTTGGTGGCACTAAACAGTTTTAATTGACATGGTGATAAAAATAGCGGTCTAGAGCCTTGTCTACACTAGGGATTCCACAGGTACTTCCACCAATTCAGCTGAACCAGTAGTAGTTCAGAGAAAATATTTGGAAATATTCCCTAGTGTAGACACGGCCTAACTGTGTCCTGCCTGCTTTCATTGTATTCTGTAAACCAAAGGTGGCTATTCAAAGGTAAATTAGTGGGAAACTAGAGCCAAAGTTCATTACGTTGGGTATCGGTATCTTGAGTCTTTTGAAACACTGCTTTACTGCAAGGCACTCCCACGAGCTATGCTTTATAATCTTCAGTAATATCCAGATTTGTCAGCATACAGCAGATTAGTTTTATTTTATACA
The DNA here is from genome assembly GCF_011386835.1 of Chrysemys picta bellii. Lineage (NCBI taxonomy): Eukaryota > Metazoa > Chordata > Testudines > Emydidae > Chrysemys > Chrysemys picta. Next base: position 201,157,145 of record NC_088791.1, on the reverse strand, counting down.
TTTTAGTGTGTTCAATGCAGCTTGTACGATTGTTTTGTTTTGTTTTTTCTCTTTTGATTTATCAATACAACTAAATAATTTGTAGAAGTATATTGCTTGTTCATGTCTTCTTCCTAAATCTGTTTAAGATGAGAGGATGATTTGTTTGTGCTGTCATTAAGAAAACCATATGTTAGTGTGGCTTTATGGGGAAGTGTTTTAATTTTTTTAAGCATTCAAGTAAGGTTGCCTCCAAAGGAGTCTGAATTGCTCATCCAAGTACAGAGGCTGAACAATGACTGGGCTGCAAGTAATGCCAAAAATCTGTTCAGCTCAGTCCAATTATTTCCAACATTAACATCTGTTTTTAAAAAATGTCTTGATTACACCTCTAAAATTTCTTGATGCACAAAGAAAAGTATGCACTCATAAGTTCTATGCATCCTGTCAAGTGTCTGGGACTAAGCAAAATACACACTTTCATTTACAAGTCAGCACACATACAAATATCATGGAATTGCCTTTTCATCCAATGATGGAATGATTAAGAATGGACTAGCAGAGTTTGCAGGATCAAACTTGTGCATATGAGTAACTAACTCAGGTGAGTAGTAGTCCCATTGAGATAAATGGCACTACTCCCTTTGGTAAAGTTCTTAATATGTGTACTTGGTTGCAAGATCAACACCATGCTTTGTACTGTACATTTAGTGTTTATGGATTATGAAGTTAGCAAGGTTTGAAGTGGACTAACTCAGTGTAACAAAACTTATTTGGGGCCCACTTGGGTCTTTCCATTGACTTCACTGGGAATTGGAATAGGCCTTTGGCTCTCAGCCTGATGAACCATCTATTTGGTTAAAAGAAAAGGATCAAGTCAAATACCAGTGCCTTTCTCCGATAGCATGGAGATAAGCACAGTATAGGAATCTAGACAAAACTGAATAGTGTTGGCTAGGAAATTGTTACCTTCTCCATGATTATTGAAACTGAAGGAACTGCTCTCTCAGCAATGTATCAGTGACCAAGCAAACAGCCCATGGATGCTGATGTATACTTGGTGAGTGTTCATGGAAATATCTTAGACTGCAGCTTTTGTACTGGAGGTGGGCAGGAGATGGCTGCTAAGGGCCAGACTTTGATACCCTCATTGACACAGAGTAGCGATTTACTCTATAAATGTAACAGACCCATTGAAATTGATGGAACTGTGTGCAGAGTGAGGAATGCATAACGTGAGTAATGGTGGCAGAATTGGGCTTTACGTTGGTTAGCCTATGAAGCACTGAATATTGTTATGGATTGGCTTAAACCTCTTTGAAACAGCACTTTAAGAAAGATGTGAACAAATTAGAGAAAGTCCATAAGAGAACAAAAGTGATGAAAGGTTTAGAAAACCTAACCTATGAGGAAAGGTTGAAAGAACTGGGCAGAGATTATATATTAATAGATTAATTATTATTAGAGAGATATTATTAGATTTTTTTTCCCCTTCAGATTCTACTAAGGTTAAAGAGGAAGAATGATTTAGTCACATGGTTAGGGTTCAAGGCTTGGGTTCAATTCCCTGCTCTGCCACAGACTTTGTGTGTGACCTTAAGCATGACACTTAGTCTCTCTGAGCCTCATTTTGCCATCTGCAGATGGCACTTCCCTACCTCACAGGGGTGTAGTGAGAATAAATACATTAAAGATTGTAAGGCAGTCAGATACGACAGTGATAGGGACCATATAAGTGCTTAGCATAGATAAGTTTGTGCTAGTGCTTAACTCCCCTGTAATGATTTATGTAGAGAGCTGATCTCATATTCCCCCTCCCCAGCCCTTCCAAAAATGAATTTATTCATTGCTGCTCTGTGACTTTCAGAATATTGTAAAATATTAGAACAATCTGAAAAAAAGATGACCATGAAAAATAGTCTGAGTCAATAATTTCCCTCTTGAGAATGGTATCTACTGCCACAAAGGGTGTAGGAGATCATATTCTGAATTTGCATTGGTCTTAAGCAAGGAACATTTCAGTCATGTGGGAATGGAACTTGGCAACTAGGACACTTTGTGTTAAAATTGGAGACTATAGAAAGAGTGCCAATGTGTCAGACTCACTAAGTTGTGACATGAGCAGAACTTCCAGGAAGGGCCAGGGCAACACTACTTTCTGTTCTCACCGTGTCATACACCAGTGCCTTCCCAAACTGGTCCCAACATATTTTCCCAGTTTTAGAATTTAAAATAAACAAACTTTCCCGTTTCAGGAACTATGCTTTAATGAGTCCGTTTTCCCTCTGTATTAAATGATATAGTCACTTACTTAGGGGAATAAACATTATAGTTCCATGTCCTTCAGAGAAAATAAGTAAATCTGGGCTCTGGTTTTGGCTGGCTCCATAAATACAAACAATTTACCTTTTTGGCTAATCTTCAGGACTGAACCTTCCTTGTCCTTGGTTTCAGTGCTTAACAAAGGCCTTTCCTAATCAGTGACCAGAGTAGTCCTGTGCCACTGTACAGGGAAGGGCCAGCCAAAGATTCTGGGTGAGGTGACTGGCCCTATTGAAGTCAATGGGAATTTTGCCATTGACTTCAATGGGGCCTAGGGTGACCAGATCACCAAAGACAAATATCGGGACGCGGGGGGTTCGGGGGCGCCAGAGCCGCCGAGCGCCATGGCCGCTTCCTCCCCCGTCGCCTGGCCCCGCGGGTCGCCCCCCTCCTCTCCCAACCACCCGAGTCCTGCCTGCTCGGGGCCAGGCCGGACTCTCACTCACCCCGGCCCCGCGCTGCCTCTGAGTCTCCCGGGCCTCCCTCCAGCACTTGCGGAGGGAGGGGGAATGGTGAGCCCGGGGAAGAGGCGGGGATTCGGGGAGGGAGCCAATCGGGGGAGGAGGGGGCGGAGTCGGGGCAGGGGGGGGGCGCGAGCACTTCCGGGCTCGAGGCTCGGGGCATTTCCTTGTTTGTCCGGTTGTCCCGACCGCATGTCGGTCGGGACGCGGGACAAACAAGGAAATATCGGGACGGTCCCGATAAAATCGGGACGTCTGGTCACCCTAATGGGGCCAGGATTTTACTCTCCCTCTTTTATCCTTGTTCTTTAACAATTCCCAGCAGGAACGCCTTCTCTCCAATATTATCAGCTAAGACAGTTTCTTCAGGCTTTTCCCATGCAAACATATTACTTCTTCCTTGATTGGCAGCATGCTGTAGGATAAATTAATTGACATCACTCTCATAACTCCAAATTTCTAATCTGATTATTAGATCAGTGTCCATAGTAATGAATCTAGCAGTAAGAGCAGAAAATTTCTCTGCTAGCTGTCTGTGCCAAAGCAAAAACTGATGTTAAGCTTTTCATGGATATTTTCCTATGTGCTGTACTAGCAAGTGCACCAAATTGAAGGCACTGTAGAGCATCTGTTCACTTGTTTAAAGTAGTGGAGAGTTATGGATGGATTCTTTGTCAAAACTAAGTGGTATTTGTCGCAGACTGTGCATCCAACATGATACGTGGAAAAGCAGGGACTGCAACTGTCTTGGCTTAGGGCTATTACAAAGTTTGCTACCTAACACAGTGCCAACTATTGGTGATTTTGAAGTATCTATTAGGCAGGTGTGAGCTTTTTTGGATGAATGATAAAATGTGTTTTTTTTAAAGGCATTAAAGAACCATGCCTTAAGATCTGATGAGCACTCATCTTCATTTGGAAGTAGAACAACTCTGGGCAATAGATTATTTGAATTCAGCATGAAGTCAGTAAAGGCCTTTTGGGAGAGCCATTCTGTATTATGCCAAGGTTTGCCTAAGCCACCAAAAACAAACAAGAAAGAAGCAGCAGTTGTTGTTTGAGGCAATGTCTCTCTTGGAACACTTTTGTTTCAATTCAGGGTAATGTACAGTAGTACTTTCTTGTAGCTAGCACACTTTTATAACTCCAGAAATAATACCGCATGTAATACTTCCAATGTGTTCACATTTTAACAGGCAGAGAAAGGCTCTTGAATGAGTGGCTGGCTACTCTTCACAATTTCTTGAAGAGGTGAGAGTGTAAAGCCATTCACTGTAACAAGAATTTCTAGGAACAAAACTGTGTGATGCTAAAACCAACGTCAAACCATTCAGTGCCTCTCAATTATTTTCCACTAGCCCTACTCAGCACAAGAGACAGTTGTTGCAGTCTGTAGGAGTCAAAATTATAATGCTTTGTTATCTGGGAATTTGCCTTCTTTATTAGTGTGACACTCTGTACTCCATGTTCATCACTTTTATATATTACGATATGTTTTGTACAAAGCATGCCTTGTGAGGTATCATTTGAAAACTCATAATCTTGTGAACATCATTGCCCTATTAAGATGTGTATCACATCACTGCATATAAAATTATGAGATTTTACTATATGATTGTTAGTGAAACATATTGCAGTTTTGGATAACGCCCATAAACTAATTTTTCAGAGACAAATACTCACTGAGGTATCCGCATAACCAAATAAACCACCAGGGGCTATTACCTAGATAATCGGACGTTTTTCAGCAATGGGGAAGTGTAAACAAAAAATTTACATTTCCTCCTAGATACGGTATGAATCTCACATACACAGGAGACTGTTTATCTACACCCCAGCAGGGTGAGAGGAGGTAATCCAAAAAGAGAGGAGGCAGGTATAAAAATAAAGGACAGTGACCTCCAGAGTACCCCTCTGTATTCCTTCTATCTCTCTACTTATGACAGCAACAACTCTCAAAGAACTGAACAAAGGAAGGAGAGGTCACGGACTGGAAAGGCACAGCCTGTGAAATATATTGCAGCTCATGGTGAGACAAACCTTTTACTTTTAAGCCTATTAGTCTGATAAAGTTTAGGAATTAGCTTGCATGTTTATCCTTTTATTTCTGTTGTAACCAATTCTGACTTTTATGCCTTACCACTTATAATCACTTCAAATCTATCTTTCTCTAGTTAATAAACTTGTGTCATTGTTTTATCTAAACCAGTGTGTTTGGATTGAAGTGTTTGAGAAACCTCCACTTGAGACAACAAGGCTGGTGCATACAATTATTTCCTTTGTTAAAATGATGGACGATCTACGAGCTTGCATTGTTCAGTAGTGCGCTGGACAGTACAAGATGCACATTTCAGGGATGCAAGGTGGGGGTTATGCAAGTATCACCCTGTGTATAATTCCTGGATGGCTAGGCATAGCATTCATGTGTTCAGCTGGGAGTGACTTAACATGCTAGGGGCTGTGTGTGAGCAGAGCCTGGAAGGGTTTGCTGTTCACCAGCAAAGCAGTGTGTGATGGGGCACACTCGCCTCGCACTGGACAAGGAAAGGTTAACCCTACATTGTAGGTTGAGGAAAGCATGCCCCCTTTGCTTTACTGGGCATGCTCCACGTGCACTGGTATAAAAGGGAGCAGCTCAGCTCAGTTGGGGCTGACCGCCAAGGAGGAAGGATGTGCTCTGCTGGCTCTAGCCGAGGATCAGCCGAAACCCGAGGTTGTGGAGGCCGGAGACACTGTAATCCAGGCAGACGCTAAGGTACCTACAGAGACCCTGCTGCATCAGGAGTCGCCAGGGACAGTGCAGACCGGGGAACCCGGAGACAGCAGAGACACCCAGACCATAGCAATGGGAACTACGGTAGTAAGCAGCCTAGGTGAATTAGATAGAGGCCCGATTAGTGAACCGGAGTTTTGAGTCAGCATGTTTTGGTCAGAAACCCCACCCCCTGCTGACTCAGTGGCACATGCCCTTGCCACTACTAGGGCCCTGGGCTGGGGTCTAGTGGAGAGGGAGGGCCTGGACCCCTCTACCAGAGCCGCCACCCCCCTTCTTGTGTGGCCCCCTTCCTGACTGACTTTGGTCAGTAGGCCTCACTGCCCTGCAGAGAAGGGCGAATCTATGGACTCTGACCGCTAGGCCTTACTGCCCTATCTTCCTGGGGCGAATGTACTCATTGTGGCTACTGGGCCTTACTGCCCTGCTAAGAGGGGCAAACATATTGACTTTGGCCATTGGGCCGCATTGCCCTGACTCATTAGGGCGAAGTTACTGACTGAAGCCACTGGGCCCTAATGCCGACTGGGGCCAATTTATTGACTCTGGCTGTTGGGCCGCACTCCCCTGCTAAGAAGGGCGAGTATATAGACTGGGGTTAAGAGTGCGATGGGACGCACTCGCCCCATACTGGACTGGGTTTTCCCCAACCCTGTCACACCGTGTAAAAAGCACTCCAGGCTGGAGAACTAAGGGGACACAACAATCCAGATAGTACCCTGGGGAATGTCACAATTAGATGTTCAGTATGCCAGTGGCTCGTTGAAAATGCTTAGCAGGATAGCTTAAGTTTTTTTATGAAATACTATTCAAGGCTTCAGGAAGTTCAAAGATACTTATGGCTCAACTATGACAAATAATTTGGAACAACTTAAGTTGGCCACAAGTATTTCTGTTTCTGCTGTTGGTTAGGATAGAGTATTTCATACAAGAGGATAGCTGAACACTAAAACCTGGATCCAGCAAAGCACTTCAGCACATATATAAATTTAAGCCTGTGAGTACTCCCATTGAAGTGAAGTACTTTGGGCCTTCATCACAATACCCTGTCCATGAGTTGTGAGGAAGTGCTTTGCAAGTGGCCACGCTGACGATGCACAATACTCTGGCACATTGCATATAGTCTGATTAACTGTTCGTCTTGCATAACAATCCTGAATGTAAAATATGTCCTCCAGACATTTTAAGATGTAAAGTGTGTGCATTTCTGAAGAGTGGGTATAGTGTTCTGTACTAGTGTTTCCAAGTTATCCACAGCAGGGAACAATTTTTCCTATGTGTTTGCACTGCGCCTAACAAAATGGGTTACTGATCCTGACTGGAGCCTGTGGAGTCTAACAAAGGGCAGATGGTGACCTATTCTTCATGCCTACACAGGGGAACAAGGGAGTGTAAGTCCCGCCTTTTATTCCCCTGCACCTAGTATGTATACCACAGTTAGGCTATGGCTACACTGGCGCTTTACAGCGCTGCAACTAGGGTGACCAGACAGCAAGTGTGAAAAATCGGGACAGGTGGTGTGTGTGTGTGTGGGGGGGTAATAGAAACCTATATAAGAAAAAGACCCAAAAATCGGGACTGTCCCTATAAAATCGGGACATCTGGTCACCCTAGCTGCAACTTTCTTGCGCTTTGGAGTTTTGAATGTAGCCACGGCCTTAGCTGCATAGAGAGGAGAGCAGCCTCCACTACATCCCTATCCCTGCTCATGTGGGTGGAGAGTGGGTGGGAGGGGACAGAGAAGGAGTGGAGTCTTCCAATGATCTGACTAGCTGTCAGGGTTCCTTCCCCACTCTGAACGCTAGGTTACAGATGAGGGGACCCGCATGAAAGCCCCCTAAGCTTATTTCTACCAGCTTAGATTAAAACCTGGTACGCTGCCACCACCAAGTGATTTAACAAGAAACAGGGAAAGGACCACTTGGAGTTCCTCTTCCCCCAAAATATCCCCCCAAGCCCTTACACCCCCTTTCCTGGGGAGGCTTGAGAATAATATCCTAACCAATTGGTTACAAAGTGATCAAAGACCCAAACCCCTGGGTCTTTGGGCAATGGAAAAATCAGTCAGGTTCTTAAAAGAAGGATTTTATTAAAAAGAAAATGTAAAAATCATCTCTGTAAGATCAGGATGGAAAATAACTTTACAGGGTAATCAGCTTCAAAGAGCCCAGAGGAACCCCCTCTAGCCTTAGTTTCAAAGTTACAGCAAAACAGGGATACCTCCCTCTAGCAAAGGGAACATTCACAAGTTGAGAAAAGCAAAAATAAACTAATACGTCTTGCCTGGCTATTACTTACAAGTTTGAAATATGAGAGACTTGTTCAGAAAGATTTGGAGAACCTGGATTGATGTCTGGTCCCTCTTAGTCCCAAAAGCGAACACCACCAAAACAAAGAGCACAAACAAAAGCCTTCCCCCGCCCCCCAAGATTTGAAAGTATCTTGTCCCCTTATTGGTCCTTTGGTGTCAGGCAGGTTACCTGAGCTTCTTAACCCTTTACAGGCAAAAGGATTTTGGTGCCTCTGGCCAGGAGGGATTCCATAGTACTGTATACAGGAGGGTTGTTACCCTTCCCTTTATAGTTATGACACCAGCCCAGCAGTGCCGATGCACCAGGAACGTACGCTGCGCCAGGTATAAGGCTGGCATAGGGCATCTCCCTCTTAGTGCAAGGGGGAACTGGGAGGCAGACTGTAACTCATGGAGAGAATCTGGTTCCTGGTCTGCTCTTGGAGCAGCACAGCTCGGTACTGCCCTGTACATGGGACTTGTGACCAAGCCAGGATTTAGACCAGGGGTTCTCAAACTGGGAGTCAGGACCCCTTAGGGGGTCGTGAGGTTATTACATGGGGGGTCGCGAGCTGTCAGCCAACACCCCAAACCCCACTTTGCCTCCAGCATTTATAATGGTGTTAAATATATACAAAAGTGTTTTTAATGTATAAGGGGGGGTCGCACTCAGAGGCTTGCTATGTGAAAGGGGTCACCAGTACAAAAGTCTGAGAACCCCTGATTTAGACCAAAATAAATAAGTAATTATAAGGCCTAAGTCTGTCACCCTCACTCATGCTGAGTAGTATCTTATGCCACTGATAGCCCATGGACTTCAATATATGAATGTAAGAGCGGGGGGAAAGGGCCACTCGCCAACGCCACTTACAATATCGCCCTGTACATCTGACAGTGTCTTACACAGTATCAGTTTTTCAAGCACAGTGGTGTTCTTCAGGATGAAAGGGGCTATATAAATAAAACTTATATTGTCTAGTATTAGTAAAAATAAAATGCTCTGTTACTCCAATAGGTGCTAAGAGTCAGCAACAGTCAACTTTATTGGCTGGCAACAGCCTGAAGTGTTTTTATTTTACATGAGATGGGTTCCTAGTTCTCCTGCACTCCAATGATCTTAGGTCAGTGGTTTTCAACTTGTGGTCTGCAGACCCCGGGGGATCCGCAGACTATGTCTAAGATTTCCAAAGGGATCCGCACCTCCATTCGAAATATTTTAGGGGGCTGCAAATGAAAAAAGGTTGAAAACCACTGTTATGGTAATGTCAGCCACCACCGCAAACTTGAAACTATTTTAGCGTACGTTATCTGCTTTCCTGATTCCTTACAGCTTGGTGGACCTGGTGCTATTAGCAGCATTGAAAGAAACTTATTCTTTGCACCATGAAGAGGTAGTAGCCTCACCATAGTTAAAGTTGCAAATAACTTCTCTTACAAATCTCTTTGGGTCCCCACCCACCCAAAAGCGTTAGCTGGAAAACCAATAGCTGGAAAAGTGGTTTGGCCTGAAAAATTGCTCTGAAGGCCAAGAAGATTGTTTCTTCAAAGTTAGAAGAAAATTCATCATTTTTTGTAGGTTACATAAGAAAAATTACCTTGATATGAAGTTTTAACTTCTGTCTAACATTCCCTTTGCCCCCAACATAGTTTGCTAATACTTTCCATAAAGTTAAATTTCCTTCCAAACTCATGCACTGGGTGTATTGAAAGAGGCTATGTTGTCATTAAGGAAATGGATTAACAATTTTTGGTGTAGATAGTTTTGTACCCATTTCTGCTCTCATGAATGTCAGTGGGAGTTCTTACCTGTTGACTTCAGTGGGAGCATTACTGCCAGAATTTTTAAAACCTTGCACAGGAACAAGTGGTACAAGGCTCCATCTGGGAATTAGCACATGATTGGGTGCACAGGGGATTTTCAGAACAGCTTGCTAGCCAGGCCTATCAGGGTAGGTCCTGGCTATGGTTAAGGTGCTGGTCACTCAGTCTGGATTTTCAAAAGCACTCAGAGGCCTCCATGAAAGCAGGCAGGTGCGTGTCAGGGGCATGAGTAAGCTAACACGTACAGATTAAGTCATTCGGGCTGGATACTCTGATTGCTGTACACTCGCCACACTCAGGAACCCCACTCCACATTGATTTAAAAAAAATAAAACCAAACTCCCAAGGACATCATGAGAGAGACAGACACTCACACACAGAGAAAATCAAATAAATACCAATAGTCTGAGAGAGACCAAGAACATAAGCAGTTGCTTTTGGGCTAGGGCAGGACTGAGCATGGCAGAAGACTAGGAGATTGGTCCAAAGCCCATTTAAGTCAATGGAAAGGCTCTCATTGATCTCAGTGGGCTTTGGACCAGGCCTTAGCAGAGAGAGGACAGGATAGGGGAGATATGATGTGTCTGAGGGAAGGTGTGCTTAGGTTTTTGCATTTCTGGAAGGGGGGCTGCACCGGTGACCAGCTGGAACACAAATTCACCCATGCTACAATACCTACCTTGGTGGAAAGAAGGCGGTGGGCAAGATTCACCCTGGCTCTGGGGCAGAAGAATGCCATTAGCATCCACACAGGGCAGGAGAGAGTACAAATGATATTTAAAACCTGAACTATTTCCTTGGCCTTGCACCTTGTGCAGCCATTTACACCTGTGCAAAGTGGATGTTAAATGCTACCAAATCCAAAGCTTATGCAAGACAATGGAGACTGGGCCCTTGTTGGCAGAGTTTGTTATTGCCCGACAATGGAATTCCATTAGTTTAGAACTAAATATTGGGGTTTAGCTATCCAGTTGAACTACAATTATAATGCTGTTCCCTGTTTTGAGCAGTCAAAGAAGTGTTTTTAATACCCAGCTGGCAGAGACAGAGAGAGGATGCCAAGGTTTCATGGTGCAGGTCTGCTTGTCAGGGAGCATTACATGGCTGTGTAGACTTGCTGAGAGGCTAGCTGGGAATGTGCCTGAGCAGTGAGGCAGCAAATAGTGGATTTCCCCAATTAGCAAGTGACTGGATTGCCAAATCCAAGAATTCAAAAATTAGAAGACAAACCAAACTAAACCCAGGAGATTATTTTTGCCAACCTGAAATCCATTACCATACTTATTTCCAATGCAGATGTCTCTGTCCTGTCCATGTGCATTATGGCACCACGTCCTGAAATGGAAGAAAATACACAAGGTGGGTAATGCTGTGCTACATCTTAGCCAACTGGGGAGTGCTACTATAACCCACACACCTTCTGGGTGTGGTGTTCTGTCCCATCTAGTGGCACCAAGACCACTTAGAGAGAGAGAGTAATGAGTCTGCTCTATAGCCTTAGTTAAGTGCCAGTTGGCTTTTAGCTCATGTGAGGCTCATGCACTGAGCTCCAGAAGTCCCAGGTTCAATCCCACCCGGGGTCTGTCAGCGTTACACTACTTTGGACTCAAACATTTCACCACCCCATCCTCTGTAGTCCACCTGACCTCAGAGTTCTGTACCACTGGGCAGCCCAGTCTGCTTTTAGCCTACCTGTTGGGAATGTCAAATGAGGCTGAAATTAAGTTTTGGAATAGAATAAACATGATAATTATGTTCTTACAGTGAAATGTGAAGTGTATTAAAATTGACTCATTCATTAGTACTCACATTGTGAACTTATTAGATATTCTTAGTTAATGCAATGCTTTTAAAAGAGCTTAAGAGGGTTTTTATTTTAATGTGAAATGTCCAATACATCTTGTTTCCATGTTTACAAAGCAAATGGCATTTTTCTTGGAATAAAAAATGACATAGGAATGATTATTTGTTTCCAGCTTAAACATTTAAAAATGTCCTGTGGCACATCACATGTGCTATGATGATTCATTTGTTGTGATTTCCTTATGTTCTCTGAAGGGGTAGTCTCAGATCAAAACAATTGCTAACATATGGAAACATGTTTTATTCGCCTCTACTGTATTTTTACATTACTGTACATTGAAATTATTTGTATAATGTTTTGTAAAATACTGTTCCAGTCCACATCTTAATTCATGCTTTGTTTGCCATCGGTATTTGGCACTAGACTGGGACCCAAGTTATCCAAAGGAAAAAAATGTATACACAGTTATCATGGGGGGGATTGTTCATGCTAGTTACTAGACTCATTCATTAACATTTGAATAGGGCACAGGTATTCTATTTTATTGATTTGGAAAATTGGTAGGATCCCATGATTGAATGGGATAATCCAAAGATATACTTTTATACCCACAATGGGCCATATGTATTCAGCATTCTTACATACATTTGTAGTCAAATATATTCACTCACTTTTTAAGATTTAACAATAGCATTAAAGGCCATCCAAAACTGATTCTGTATATTCTAGCTCTAATACACCACAAGGTCAACTAAAGACAAAGCACATCTAGAATATTTTGAGATCTTTATTGAAAAATTACTTTATCTTAATGTAATGGGCAAATACAAAAAATGTGATTTACTCCTTGATCAAATAAAATTTCTGATATTGAATATCTAATACAGAAATCCTTGCAGAGCAAGCAATGTTACATGCTATAACAGGTTTTTACTTTACCATGTAACTAAAAGCCATCTCAAATGTACTAACTTCAAGTGGAATGACAAATTCTTACTGCAGCCCTTAAATACTGTCAAATCCTTAATTAGAGGGTGATCCTTCAAACAATTTGTTCTTGGTTCAACTTGTAATCTTTATTTAAGCAAACTTCCCATTTATTTCAATGGAAGGTTCACATGATTTAGGAGTATAGGACTACATATCATACTGTGTAGCATTGGTTATCTGTGCCAGTAGTTATATAGAGCTGGGTTGGAATCAAAGCATGGGATCCCACAGCGGACAGTTCTGGAGAAGGAGGAAAGACCTTCAGGACAGATTCCAAATCAATATTTAGAGCTACTCAACCATAGACTGAAGCATGCTAAATTGTTTACAAAGTAGTAAAATTAAAAAGCAAAATTCTTTCTGCTCTGCAGGTGAAAAAAATTAAAGTAGGCAGCAAAGTACAGTAAGAGAGACAGAAAGGGAGTAAAGTAAATTGATGGAGGCAAGTGCATTCAAAAGCTTCAGCTAGGCACTCAGGAAAGTTGTGTGTTGAAAGGTGATTTGTCCATTATGTGTACTTGCACGAAACAAGAGTCAGCAGCAAGACCAAACCTGTAAACAGCTGTGTTAAGCCTGGAGATTCCAGCAATTTCTTATTTGTTATTTTAAAAATATGTATTTACCTTTCATAATATAATACAGTATGCCATAGAAATTGCTACAAAGCACATGAGGTTGCACGGGTATAACTGACCACAAATTATGGCCCACTCTGTATTGTTACTCCCATTTTCTCAAGGCATTGTGCTTTGTATTAATTGTTATGATGTAGTGAATAATACATCATTACTGTATGAAGTCAATGGGATTGCATGACTGTAAACGAGGGCAGAATTTGGTCCACTGTAACAAATTAGACCAGCATAAATTATTATAGTGAAACCTGTAGGAGATAGTAGATTTATACCATATATAAATTTGAGGTATTTTATGATATATGGAAGCAGACAATGAAATAACTTTAAATAGACCTCCTAAAATACATAAATAGTAATTACTGATTACACTGTGGCTTAGCTGTATATAGTTAAAATATCTAGTACAGTTTTAAAGAGCTTTATCCCATGTTTTATAGTACGGTTTTGATCTTTCTAATTTACAGCACATTGTGGGGTTTTTTTAATATTCAAGACATCAGTCAGCATATTTTTCCATGCTGTTGATACTGTAAATTCCATACAATTTCATTTAGAAAAAAATAGCTTTTTTGTGTGTGTAATGTTATGACCACAGTCATAATTTATTTTGAACTAGATTTAATAATGCTTTCTCAGTATATTTTAAAATAACAAGATTTGTTGTAGGGCAATATTTAAGAATAGCATATTATTAACAGGGTGAAAGATTTGCATCTACGATTTCCCAATAGATGTATATCCATCCATACTCTTGGGTGTCCCAGTCCCAACCCCCCTATTTAAATAACTACTTTGTCTTTGATGTAAGGATGAGTAGGCTAAACTTGCTTCTGTAGGAGGCACCAGTTTGCTAAACCCCACCTTTAATATACTACAAATGAAAATATTGTCTGCAAAGGTCTGTGCTTTGAGGGCAGTTCATCACAGGGAAGCAACATCTCCGACCTTGATTTGGAAGAGTTAATTCAGTGTACCTGGGAACTGATGTGAAGTGGTTGGCTGAATCACAGTGAGAGGAAGGCAGCTTACAATATGTTATAGCTTTGGTGTGAGAAATGAGCAGAATGGAGCATCAAAAGGGATATTTTGCCTAAAAAACACACATCAGATCTGAAATTATACTTCTATCTCCCCATCGTAGAATTCTTGTCAATGGGAATGTTAACTCTCAATGCCAAAACTCATGTACTTCTGTGCCTTTTTGGAGGATTTGGCAGCTCTAAACCAAGCCCCTCCCTACATCATCAAAACAAGGCAAAATGCTCACATATAGGCCCTAATTTCTTGCTTGCTCTCTAATGAGCCTGCAACATTTTATACAAAGAACTGGCAATGTCCCATGGGCTATCAAATAATAAACAGAATATATTCATGAGTGGGGCAATGCCTAGTTAATAGTGTTACCATTGCTTGCTGTAGGTCTGAGCAGTAAGGTTGGTCTCCAGAGAGAAAGTAGTTTTCTTTCCTGTAAACTTGGATTTTATGGGAATCAAATCCTTAGAGCCAACATGTGGATAAATACAGCCTTACTGCTAAACTCAAATAGATGACATAATTATGGATGAGATGGGCAAGGTAATTTAGCAGGTTATAATGCTACTAAAATGTTTATTCTTTCTCATTCATCTCAAGTACATTTTTTGTTTGTAGCCTTCCATTCTCAAGCAGCACTCAAACAGAACCTTTTAGTGACTGTTTTGCCAAACGGAAGGCACTGGATTATATCAAGGGTCCATAACATCATAGGGCCAAATTCTGCTCACTCTCTCCCCTTCTCTGTCCCTCTTCCCCGGGCCCTCCGTGGGAGTTGTGTATGGCATAATTCAGGTAGAAAGTTGAGATGTTAAAATCCTATTTCATCATCCAGTTGTTCTCCCCTCCACCCAACCAATGCAGGATTGGTCACTACAGTCCATTTTCTAATGTCTTGTCCAATCTAGTTTTAAATGTCCCAAGAAATCAGACATCCATTAGCTTTCACCACTTCCACAGCCTAATAGAACTTGCTGACTGAAGGTTTCCTGATATGTAGCATCAATTTTCTATTACTTAAATTCATCCTATTAAGTCTTATTTGTTCCACCCTACTTTCCTCCTTGATGTTGTCCACTCCTTCACATTGTTCTTTAGTCAAATGCATATTAATTCTGATTAGCCAAAATTCTTGGGGGCAGGGTGTGTGTGTGTGTGTGTGACACCTAAACATACTGATAACTTGGGAAGCCAAGATAGGGAGCTTGCATAACTTACAAGTTCTGCATCCCCTTTTTTGTTGCATTAATAAGCTCTGGAGACTTCAGAGTTTAAAGCCTTCAGCACATACATTTTCTGTATAAAAATACGTCATGTACTGAAGTCAAACCTTGGGATTGAAACCTTAGGGAACATATTACACAACAGAGACTGAGTAAATTAAGATCAGGCAACATGGTTAAATTTTTTATCTTATCTATTTTTTAAATCATGCTTCATAAGACAGAACCTTTAACTTCCGTCATTTTTCTGCCGTTCTCTGAACTTCCTCCAATTACTCAATAGCTGGAGCACAGGCGTGGGGGAGAGTGGAGGGACTGCAGGTGGAAGAGGTGGGGAGGGGCTCCCACTTGCTCTGGCCCAGGGCCCCACAAAACCCTAATCCGCCCCTGGGTGGGGCACGGCTTAGGTGAGTAGAGTAAAGACATGCCTGAAGAGTGGGTGTGTACTCAAGTAAATGCCTTATACGACTCTTTACTTACCCAAGCTGAGCCTTCCCAGCTACACTGATATTTTTAGCAGGGTAGTGTCCTGCTGCCTCCCCACTGCTGGAGTTTTTCCCTAGAAAACACTCCAGCAGTGGGGAAAGGCTCTAACAACGGTGAGGCAGTGGGGAAAGGCTGCATTGCTGGAGCCCTTCCCACCTCAGTGAACAACTCCAACAGCAGGGAAAGCTTCAGTCTTTCCCCATTGCTCGAGCCCTTCCACAGCTGCAGGGAAAGACTATGGCAGCATGGACCAGCTGCCAGAGCCTTTCCTTGCAGCTGGAGCCCTTTTCCACTGCACGGAAAGACTCCAGCAGTGGGGAAAGGCTCTGGCAGGGGGGAGGCAGTGAGGAAAGGCTGCCTCCCCCCTGCCAGAGCTTTTCCTCACTGCAGCGAAAGGCTCTGGCAGTGGGGAGCTGCTGAAGCCTTTCCCTGCTGCCTCACCTCTGCCAGAACCTTTCACTGACATGTGCAGCTACACATTGCAGCGTGGACATGGTATGCTTTCCACTGTGATGTATAGCTACATGTACATTACACACTGCCGAACGTAGTATGTAGTATAGATGTAGCCTTAGCATGTGGCAGGTTAGTGTGCTGTAGATTCACACCCTGGCTTGCCAGGCACTAACTTGCTGTGTAGAGAAGCCCTAATACATTATCATCTATCATAATCTTTTGTTTATGGGCCTCCATCTGACAATGTCAGCATTCCAGATCATCTTAGCTCTGAGTGTAAAATAGAGAAACTGTGTGAAATCCTTTACTAAAATCCAGTTGTCTTATATCTGCCATCTTCCCTTTAGCTACTAATTAAATTCAGTATAAAAAACAGTCACATGACTAGCAAGATTTATTGAGGGTTTTCAGGGTTGGTTTTTTTTTAATGCTTTCGAAATGATTACAAACAAATTAGTCAAAAGATAAGTAGCTGTGATTATGAAATTACATAAAAAAGCTATTTAAACAATTAAATAAATAAATCTCTATGAGAAGTCCATTAAAAGATGCCAAAGAGATAGTCAGATTAAAAACAAAACAAACGTGTCAACAAAAAAAGATTTCTGAGCAAAATAAAATTTTGGGGTTCTTGGCACATAAAATGAAGACACCAAGGAGTGTATAAAACAGAAAAGGAGAAAAGCAGTAGAGCATTTGTTATAAAAATTTTTGAAGCAAAGAAATTTGGGAAATATCAGAATCTGAGTTCCAGCCTTCACCCTAGAAGTTGTCTGTTTTTTTTAATCACATAGCTGAGAGAGCAGAAAAGACTTATCTTGTAATTGAGATCTATGAATTTGGATACTTTGTTAGTCTGTATTTGGTTGGAAATAACACGGAAGTCTGGAAATGCAAGAAAGCAAATGCAGAAGATCATGTTAATACATTTGTATGACTATTGTGGGTTTTCATGGGAATTTCTGGAAAAAACAAGCTTTTATTCTAATCACAAAACTGAGAAGTACCATACTGACACAGGTGGGGCAGCTCTATGCCACTCCCAAGCACAGTACTGCAGGCACTTGCTGCCTTAGTCCACAAGTTTGGGCTGCCTGCTTGGAGTAGGATGGCCTATTCCATAAACTCAGCAACAGTCTCTACAGTTAAATAAAAATAACAAACTCAGAATCTGACTGTTTGCGCATTTCAGTAAACAACCAAAACCTCAAAGGCAAATGCTTTGTTGCAGCGCTTGAAGGCAAGGCCCTCACCTGGCCCCTGGGTTCTGGGCTGGCACTGCGGACCTCCTTTTCCCTCTCGCTCATCTCTGACCCTGAGAAGAAGCAGGCAAGCCTTCTTAACTGGCCTACTGGCTCCAAACTGGTCCCTGTCTCCTCCTGGCCCTTCTAGGACTAAATATTGTTGGTATCCTGGCCTGAGCAGGAGTGGGTCTCAGGACGCTGATGCCTCCAGCATGGGGCAGAGAAAGCCTGCTAGACCCCATTACACATATCTTTTGAAATGTCATTAATCAGCTCAAGACTTTATCATATGGTGCTGCACCAGATTCCACAGTAACGAGTGTAGTATAAAAACCTAGATATATGGACCTAGAAATGTGACAGTGTTAAATTCTATTAGCAGTCATAGTAGAACAATGAACAATTTTAAAGTGTACACAACACTTTATTATATATGAAGAGGATTGAAAATAAACAAAGATGTCTGGGAATCTTAACAAACAAATCTTCAGAAATTACTGCTTCATTAAGAATCAAAATACTAATGTTTGTGGGTTTTAGAACATGTTGTTATAAAATCCAATTTATGCTGCATTAACACAGTGGAGAAGATCCTCAGCTCTATGCTGGACCATTTATAGTGTAATGCTGGTTTAAACAGACTTCCATTCTGAAAACACATCTTGGTCTTTGCATTGCCCCTCCCCCACCCCCACTTCCCTATGGTCTGAGGTGCCCTCATTATGGCATCTTTTAGAATTTTCCAGCTTCCTTCCAATTTTCCTTCCTAGATTTTCAAGGTTTCTGCCATTACATCTCATCCACAAGATTCTCCAAAATGTGCTTTTCTGAAATCAGATACCCTTGTGCCACTGCATTTTGAGATCCCTCTTCTTGCTATGTTGATTGTAAGTATTTTTTTGGATACTGATTCACCCCCTGGGATCCACACCACAGGAATGACAGGGACTGGAACAACAGGAGACAACAAAATTTTCAGAACTGCAAGTGAAATAAAAAAGCATCTATCTGCACTGGCAAACTGCTAGTTTCTTGGTGAGGGGCCAATCAAAGGTTCAATTAAAATCAATGGCAAAATTTCCATTGACTTCAGTGGGATCAGGAATCGGCCCCTTATAGATTACAACTACACCTGTACCCCAATATAACACTGTCCTCGGGAGCCAAAAAATCTTACTGCGTTATAGGTGAAACCGCGTTATGTCGAACTTGCTTTGCTCCGCCAGAATGCGCAGCCCCGCCTCCCCGGAGCACTGCTTTACCGCGTTGTATCCGAATTCGTGTTATATCGGGTCATGTTATATCAGGGTAGAGGTGTATGTGGTATGGAAAAGCTCTCTTTCAATTTTGTTGGAAGTCAAAGACACAAAACATCCATGTCAGTTTTTATAAATCCCTTTGATGGGAAGACGGGTCTGTTGTAAAATATTTTAACCTCACATCACATTTATTTTGAAGCATACCATGTTGGAGTAGGAACTTGGGTGATTCTTAGTATATATCAATAACTGTGAAATAACTATATGTTTTGTGATATAGCAAACAAATTTATTTTGATGGTTTTATTTGAAAATGTATATAGAATGAAAAACAAATATTAAATACTGGTAGATGGTTCTTCGTGTCTCATTTCATGCTATCAAATGCGAAGTATGCAGTATCAACATTATATTTTTGTTACAAGTTTTCATGTGGAAAAGAAGATTATGATACTATTGAGACACTAATGTCCAGTATGTATTTGGCATATAGGAAAGTTTGATTTGCGAGACTGAAGACAACAGCCTGTGTTTGTTTTGTATTAAATAGGAAATTCACTTTGGCTCCAAATAAAATTGTGCAAAATATTCAAACAAAATTCAAAATAAGTTTTGAAAGTTCTGTTGCAGATTAGAAATTGGTTGTGGATTGTTTGGTCCTAAAATGGGACAAAATCATCACTTATTTGTCATTTTTACAAAAATTAAATGTGCTGGTTGCCTTACAGAAGAAAAAGAAAGACCTTGCAGTCTAATTGTAGATGTGATGCAATACATGTGGCTGAAAAGCACAAGGGAACAGATAAGGTGAAGAAAGAACAGGGCTACAGCCACATGAGCACTTGGTGACTCAGACAGCATGTGAACATCTTCAGGGTTCAGCTGAGGTATTTTATATATATCTATTATGTACCAGATTCACATCTGGGATACATTTGCATAGCTTCATTGACCTCCGTTGACTTCAATGGAGTTACATTGATTTACTTTTGAACAGGTAGATTTTTTTTTTATTTTAAACTTGATTTCATTCCCTGGGTTTTGAAAAGGATCAATTTTTGTTTATTTAAACTTTTGCATGACAATTATAGAAGTGTTTTGCTTTAAAAAAAATTCTTTTAATTTTTCTTTGCTTTTTGTTTTCCTTCCATCCCCTTTTTTTCTTTAACCCTTCTCTCTCCCTCCTTTTTACTTTTTTCTCCTTTCCCCACAAAAGAAGGAGAAAGTAAAAAGTTAGAAGGGGACAAAAAGGAAAAGAAGAAAATCAGTATACCAAAAATTAAAAGGGAATTTTTTTCATTTTCTAGTTTCATTACAAAAATCCAGAAAATTAAAAACAAACAAACAAAAAAGGCTGTTACCATCATTTCCAGTTTCAGAAAAAGGTAATTTTTCAAACAAAAAAGATCTGGCCCTACAATTTTTATACTCTCACTTCTTGTAGATGATGCAGAAGATGTTAACCTTAGGAGGGATGTAAATAAAATGAGGCTAATGGCTTGGCATTGCAGAAATGGAAAGGCATTCCATGCATTGGGAGGAGCATTGGAAAAAAAACAGACAGGGTTTGGGGAGCAGACAAATGGAACACTGACGTTGGCATCATTAGTAATGCAAAGAAGGAGGTGGTATATGTGATGAGTCTAGGTTGATTATGTAAACAGGATGAATGGGGCTTTGTAGATGAGTTTTTTTAATTGAGGCCAGAGTCAGAACCCCATTTCCTACAGCACTGAATAGTCCTTGGAATACCCCGATCCAAATCCTGATGTGACCTGATCCTGCTGAGTTTGGGAGTCCCAGCTTGTAGTGGGATAGCTCCAGGAAACACCAAATAACAGATTTTTCATTACTAATTACATGATACAATGTGTGAAATGACTGCCCAGCTAAACTCTTTTTTTCTTAGAAGTTGGTCCTTAAAGAAGATTTTAGAAAGTTGAACATTAATTTTCTGGAAGCTATAATTATAAAATTAACCTTTGATGTGAGTTAGCATGTTGCATTCTGTATTACATTGGACTAAAATTAGTCACATTGTGTGCCATCAGACTGACATGATGTAACAGAAATATGCAAGCTGACATGGCCCTGGTCATTGCCCTTTGAACGTTCTGAAAACAATTAAAATTTATATTTAACCCTGGTGCTTGAAAAGAATATTTTATCCAGGTATTCCTTTAAGGAAAAACTAATTGCAAAAATACCTAAGATCAAATATTTGGTAGAGTAGAGATTGGAAGGGAATCAAATAATTTACTGCCCACAGGTAACAAGCAAACCACCTGCCTAACTGACAGCTGCAGATGTTCTAAAAAGCAGAGCAATGGCATCATTCCAGGATACACCTCCCTCAGAAAGGGGCACAGGACTTCCAGACATCACACCATGGCATTCTCCAAAGAGCTTGTCCAATTCTGTAAACTCACACCTGGAAATGTTCATCCAAGGCAAAAAATAAGGAGGCATTTGTTGCATATCCCCTTCTTCATGCCTCATTGGCCTCTTCTGCTAGGTGGTGCCATTCCAGATGCCCCTTTGCTTTTCTCTGTGCTGCTCAGTTAATGTTGACTTCCTTCAGAGTGGTGATAGTGAGGCTGCTCAAAGGCATTTGAACATACCATTATTGGTAGGTACACATGTTTTTCTGATGTTGTCTGGCCCATCTCTTGTTTGCTATGATTTTGTTGCCAGAGAATGAGCCAGGTACTAAAGCTAACACTTCTGCTGCTAACAGACTGATGTTCAGGAAGCAAACGTCTCCAGTATCCAGCAAGATTTCCAGTAAATTACTCTAGAAAGTTACCATTTCTCTCACTGAATGGCATAACTGTTACTGACAGATTATATGACAGCCTAGATGTCAAAATGTTTTCCTTAAATGTGTACTTGCAGATGTTACAGCTGACAGTCAAGATTTTGAGCTCGGAATAAGTTTGCTTGATTTCTGAAAAATCATTGATCATTTAAGATTAGATTCAGTTATCTTTGAACAAAAATTGAATCTGAAACCAAGGAAAAGCAAGGCTGTTTAGATACATATTGTGCACCCCTTCTTTACATAGAAGACTTTTGTACAAGATTTTATTTAAAAAAAAATAGCAACAAGCATTCACAGAATAGGCTGTCCCTTTAAGGGCAAGCCTGAGTCCAACCTATCCCTGTTACAAATTCTGACTCTTTAGAGGGGGTCACATGACTGAGAGGTTCATGTGGTGGAAGGACTATATGAGGCTCCTCCTTGTCAGAAAGAAGAGAGATGCAGGATGTGCTTTGGAGACTCTCCAGAGTGTGTCAGGAAGGAAGTCCAGAGGGACAGCTGAAGAGTGGAGAATGCCCTCCAAGGAGGGAGTGATATTTGGGCTGAAAGACTTTGCTTTATCCCCAAAACAAATTATCAAGAGATGTACCAAGAACACTTTAATGATCAACTGTAGAAATGGACGGAACATAGCTTGACAGCACTGATGTCTCTTCACAAATAAACAATTTTTGTAATTGTTGGCATCTCTCCTGACTAGCTTTGACTTGTCAGAGAATTGTTTTTGTGAGCTGTTTGGTTAAAACATGTTGTTCTGCTCTGTTGACTTTCAGGTGTTCTATGGATAACATTGTTATTAAGTTTACTTTTTGTTGTTTGTTCAGCATGCTATTTCCATGGTATTGATTCAAATAATTCATAGTTAATATAAACATACAATCAAAATGTCCATATCATTGGAGACAGATTACATTAGGGAGTAATGTTAAAAACATCTTCAACTGATAATCTCTAAATAACATGCAAATTATTTTTAAAAAACTTTGAAACAAATTCAACCCAGGTGTAAGCAACCACATGTCCACTGATTTCAAAAGAGAGCTGCATTTGGCTCTGTACAGCAGAGCTCCATTTGTTTCTGTATCTTTTCACTTACCCTCTTTAGAAGATCTCTTCAATTCCCAAGTGTTTTACTATCAATGCTAGCTAGTATATTATAACCTTCTCAGATCACACACACACAGAAAAAAGTCCAAAATTATGATATTCTGTTGAGCTGGAATCTTCCAGTTTTTTTGCAATGAAATGTTGAGATCCATTATGCTAAACTTCACACCTTTAAGATAAAGACTGTACTTTAACAATGATGTTGTCAAAACGGAGAGTGCGTGAAACCTCATTGAAGACGGTGAGCATGGAGGGAGTCCAGTGGAGGGCAACAAAAATTATTAGGGGGCTGGAGCACATGACTTATGAGGAGAGGCTGAGGGAACTGGGATTGTTTAGTCTGTAGAAGAGAAGAATGAGGGAGGATTTGATAGCTGTTTTCAACTACCTGAAAGGGGGTTCCAAAGAAGATGGATCTAGACTGTTCTCAGTGGTACCAGATGACAGAACAAGGAGTAATGGTCTCAGTGGGGAAGGTTTAGGTTGGATATTAGGAAAAACTTTTTGACTAGGAGGGTGGTGAAGCACTGGAATGGGTTACCTAGGGAGGTGGTGGAATCTCCTTCCTTAGAGGTTTTTAAGGTCAGGCTTGACAAAGCCCTGGCTGGGATGATTTAGTTGGGAATTAGTCCTGCTTTGAGCAGGGGGTTGGACTAGATGACCTCCTGAGGTCCCTTCCAACCTTGATATTCTATGATTCTATGATAGCGCCCTTCACTCAGGATAAATGTAAGAGGCAGTTAAGCCCCATTTGGAATAAAATATCTGAAACACTAGGATCGATCATTCAAAACACAGGCCATATGCAAGGCTGGTCAGAAGAGGAGTTATACGGGCAGAGGAGTGTTCACTGATGACTGAATGCAAATGCAGGTAACTGGGTTATGTGTGTGTCTGTGAGCAGAAGCAAACAGAGAAGGCAGCCAGAAAAACATAGGGAGCCAAAGAGACAGCCAGAAAAGCACAGGAAGCATGCCCCTCAGAGAAAGCCAAAGGAGTGAGCTTTTGAGGTAGTGTGCTGTCTGGAAAAAGGCATGGAACTGTGAGCAAAGAAATTGCCTCTTGTTATTTGATTCCTGCTGTGTTCAGGGAAACAAGACTTTGTGATATTCTTTGTAAATAAACAAGATTGCATTTTAAAAAAAACCAATCCTGACACCACCTCAATTTTTGTCTCCTAATGGAAACAATGCACAAGACCCCTGAGGCTAACTACTCAGGTCAGAAGGGGTAAAAAGTATGTTACAAAAAAAGATTAGATGTTTCCATAAACAAAACTTAGTTCATGTTAAAAGATCTCAAATAAAAACAGTTCACCAACTTCTATAATTTTGAAACAGATTTCCCTTTACATTTTTGTAAGCAGGATGTGAATGAGCTCTCCCCTGACATCTAGTGATGAGCTAGGGGAAAAGACTTCAAGAACAGACTGTGTTTGCATAGACACACCTACTCAGCCTAGGTGCACAGCATGATGGAGCTGCTTTGCCATAATGATCACTTTTGGCTGGTGTAGGGTTACAAATCCCTTTAGTTGAGTGCAAGGGTAATGAAATGTTGTTATCCTTATTGTGTGAGTACAGGGCAGCAGAACTGTATTTAGCCTGCCCTGATTGAGGGGGTCACCCTAAACTGAACCTTACTCACTAAACAGGGGGTAAGGATGCGAAATCCCAGTAAAAGAAAGTGGAGGTGGGGAAAGATGTTTCTACTTGGTGCTGTGAATTCTGTTCAAAGGCTTTCCTTTCTCCGGTGTTTAAAAACAGTTAATTAGTCAGTTGAGAGTCATTGTTTCTGTTTAGTGACTGCCAGAGCGGAATGGCTGATAAGCTGGAGTCAGGACACTAGTGGAAAAAAAAACAATGCAGAGGTGGTACTGGCAGTGAGGTTTCCTGCTGCCTCATGAAATCACTGAGAGCTGAAATTACTAAAGAGCTGGGTGAAGCGGTGGAACCTCAGAACGTGGCATTGCAGAAGTGGTAGTGAGCATCTAATAGTGACAGCATACAGCCAGCAACAGCAGAGAAAACCAGCAGCAGTACACAACCAGGGGGGGCAGAAAAAAACAGTGGATGCAATGGCAAACAGCCAGTTTTAGAAGCATACAGCAACCACAGAGACATTGCTTGACGCTTGCCCTCCCTCTCTTTCTTGGGTGGGAGGTGAATGCCTGTGAGCGCACCTCTGAACTCTGGGTCTTCGCTAGCCAACTGTGAGTGGGGTGCAGCAGAGGGAGACGGGAGTGATGTGTTAAAGGGACATTCATTCGTCAGACTTTCCCTCTGTAAGGTAGGAAACAGGCAAAGGACACTGCCCAACACGCTGTGGGGTTGGGTTTGCTTATGGTTACATGCTTTTGAATGTGGTTGTGATGTCTCCCCAAACTAATGCTTGGTTCCCTTTCCCTTTTATTAGAAGTTCTCTTTTGTTATACACAAACTCAGTGGTTGCGAGAGGGAAAGTATTGCCTCTTAGGAATGCCCAGAGATGATAAATTTTCCCAGATAAATCGGTGCAGGCTTGAGCCGGTTCTGTTTTGTATTGTTAAGAGGAACCTCTAGATATTGAACCCAGATCCTTGTTGCTGCCCAGCTCCACCTGGGAAAAGGGTTACATTTTTATTTCCTGAACTTATTTAGTTTCATTGTATTTAGTGAATTGCAAGATATTAAGTAATATATTATTCATATCAATCTGAATTTGGCCAATCTAGGAAATCTTAAATGTTTTCCCAGATGTAATTCCACTGATTACCTATGAGGCATTAGATTGTATTCTCCTTTTATTTTACATACCTTTCTGATCCCAAAACATAGTTAATCAGAAGTAACATTGCTAATGTGAACAGAGTTACTGTAGGATGTGGCACAGCTGCTCCTCTGCAGGTAACGCTTCAGTGTCGATACTCACTATAGCAGGGATCGGCAACCTTTGGCACACAGCCCGCCAGGGTAAGCACCCTGATGGGCCGGGCCAGCTTGTTTACCTGCCACTTCCACAGGTTCGGCCGATCGCAGCTCCCACTGGCCGCAGTTTGCCCCTATTGGCTGCCGCCCCCATTGGCCAGGAGTGGCGAACCGTGGCCAGTGGGAGCCGCGATCAGCCGAACCTGCGGACGCGGCAGGTAAACAAACTGGCCCGGCCCGCCAGGGGCTTTCCCTGAACAAGCGGCGGCCTGACTTTGAGAAGCACTGCCCTAGGCAATTTATTCCAGTGCTTAACCATTCTGACAGTTAGGAAGTTTTTCCTAATGTCCACCTAAACCGCCCTTGCTACAATTTAAGCCCATTGCTTCTTGTCCTATCCTCAGAGGTTAAGACGAACATTTTTTCTCCCTCCTCCTTGTAACAACCTTTTATGTACTTGAAAACAGTTATGTCCCCTCTGTCTTCTCTTCTCCAGACTAAATAAACCCAATTTTTTCAATCTTCCCTCATAGGTCATGTTTTCTAGACCTTTAATCATTTTTGTTGCTCTTCTCCGGGCTTTCTCCAATTTGTTCACATCTTTCCTGAAATGTGGCACCCAGAACTGGACACAACACTCCAGTTGAGGCCTAATTAGTGAAGAGTAGAGAGGAAGAATTACTACTTGTGTCTTGCTTACAATACTCCTGCTAATACATGCCAGAATTATGTTTGCTTTTTTTGCAATAGTATTACAATGTTGACTCATATTTACTTGTGATGCACTACGATCCCGGATCCCTTTTCGCAGTACTCCTTCCTAGGCAATCATTTCCCATTTTGTATGTGTGCAACTGATTGTTCCTTCCTAAATGGAGTACTTTGCATTTGTCCTTATTGAATTTCATCCTATTTACTTCAGACCATTTCTCCAGTTTGTCCAGATCATTTTGACTTTTAATCCTATCCTCCAAAGCACTTGCAACCCCTCCCAGCTTGGTATCATCCACAAACTTTATAAGTGTACTCTCTATGCCATTATCTAACTCACTGATGGAAGATATTGAACAGAACCAGAACCAATCCCTGCAGGACCCCACTCGTTATGCCCTTCCAGCATGACTGTGACATGACAAACAAACAAACAACAAAGATGAATAGGACAGTTTGCAATTCTCTGAGCTATTGCTTCATCTTTGGACATTCATCTTCCCCAGGCCCACCCCTGTTCCACCCAGGGTCCTCCCTATTCTGTGCTCCTCACTGCAGCCCTGCAACCCCTTTTGCTCCTTTCTTCTCTCCCCCTTCTCCACTGCAGCCCCAAGACCAGAGAAGGTCTGTCCACGCCACAGCCCTGGGCCACAGCAGGGAGTGAGAGCTCCTCCAGTCTCAGGGCTGCAGCCAGAGTCTGGGCTCTGGGGCTTCCCCCGCCAACCCCCACGCTTCTGCAGTGGACCAGGGTCGGGGCGCTGGAACTTCTCTCTCCCATCCGGTGCTTCTGCCGGAGAGCAGGGTCGGGCATGGGGACTTCCCTTGCTGCCCCGCGGCTTTTGCCAGGGATGGTGTGTGTGTGCGCGTGCTGGGGCTTCCCTTGCACGGCAGCTTCTGCCGGGGATGGGGTTGGGGACGGGGACCTGCTGGGTGGGGGGTTCCCCCGTCCGGCGGCTGCTGCAGAGTGGGGTCAGGGCAGAGGGGCTCTGGACTTTCGCCCCAGCTGTGGGTTTTTTCCAGGACCCCACAGTTGGCCGGGGCCCCTGGGCACAGGCCCCGTCAGCCCAGTGGCTATTCCGCCACTGGCAATTACCTATTTAAAAAACAGGAATTAAATCCTCAACCGACTCCAGTGATATTTTTGATTTTGTAATGACTTGGGTACTTTGTCCTCTGTTTATCCACAGAACACGTACATGAACAGCAGCAGTGTAAACTTCTCCATGCTGACTGCCAATATGCCTTGGTCTTTTTCTAGATGCACCAATTATAGGAACGGAGGAACAGTTCAGTATCCATGCCCATTCAAATCTCGGATGTTTCTACTTACCCCACTGAGAATGGCGCCAGATGTACCCATGGTTTTTGTGATGTCGATACTTAGCTATTAAGGCCCCAGTCCAGCAAAGCAGCTAAGCACATGAAGTCAATGGGATTAAGGCCCCAGTCCAGCACATGCTTAACTTTAAGCACATGAAGTCAATGGGACTAGCATAAGTGATTTCCTGGATCAGGTGTTAAAACATCAAACTGGGACCTTCAACTCATTTCATTATAGACTACCAAGAAGACATTAGTTAATAACAAACTTTGGTTATGGTGACCTGAGTTGGATTCAAACTACTGACTGAAAAGTGAAAAAGCTCTCTAGCCTCCTTACAAATCCCCTACGCTGCTGGTCTCTTGAGTCACAAAAGAAATTGCAAAGAAACTGCTCCCTTCAACATTTAGTCATAGCTGAGGGAGCTCTAGAAAATTCTGCCCACTTCTAGGGAAGCAGCTTCCTGAAATTTTCTCTGAGTCCTAGTGCCAATTTGCCATCATATAGCTTTCAATTTGGGACTACATTTCCAAAGAAGTATTACATTTGATCTTCCCTCAACGAGGTAAAAAAGAATGAGGGCTTCTCTTTTGAATGAAGGAAATTGCTAAAAGAAATATCTGCATGCTAACTTTGTGTATTAGTGAATTTATATTCAAACAAATTAACAAAACTAAATGACATAAACAGTCAAATAGAATACAAATCATACTTAGAGGCCTTGAAAACATAAGGGAGAAGAAGTTTTAACACTGGAAGCTTTCCCAGTCCCTCCCAAATTAGTTTCCCCCTGGTGAAAGTCCCAACTGTTAACTGAAAAGTGGCTGGCCAGCCTTCAAAGAAAAGAGACAAACTAGGAGAGGAAAAAAATTGTTTATTTCATACACATTAAAGTGGAGAAAAGAAGGAGTTTGATTGCATCATCCCTGTCAAGCCCAGGAATTAGTTGGGAGAAAAGATTTCTCCTAGTAAATATCGCCACTGGCATATTTTCAGTTCTATTAGGGGCAGCTGATCCAGCTCTCATTAATGTCAATAGAGAGGCAGTGGAGTACAGCCAGTTGAGTTCCATAGTAGAATCCATCTTCTCATAGTAGCAATTTTATGAAGGAAATAACCAGATGCTGGTTCAGTCTTTTTACAGGATTTATGTCATTTCTTAATTAATCTTTTCATCTTTCAGACATT
Source organism: Chrysemys picta bellii (assembly GCF_011386835.1). Classification (NCBI taxonomy): domain Eukaryota; kingdom Metazoa; phylum Chordata; order Testudines; family Emydidae; genus Chrysemys; species Chrysemys picta. Next base: position 201,128,313 of record NC_088791.1, on the reverse strand, counting down.
CACATACAATGAACAAATTCACACATTTTGGCATGACCCCATCCTTATTCATTTTGACTCACACTTCATAACTGATGGGATGCCACCCTGTTTTGAAAATTTGTGAAATGAAGGATGCTAAAATATAGGAGGAGACATTGTAACTACTTTTAATTACAGCAAAGAGAAAAGCTACATTCCCTGCAGCAATAATCTCAAAATCTAAACATATATTCTAAGCATCATGTTTTATTCTATTTGAAATACCCTCAATCTTATTGATTGCTGTAAGGGAATCTTGAGCTGTATTGAGACCTGGATAGAGAAGACTCAACCTCTTTGTCAAAAAAATCCATACAAGCAACGTAGGACTGCCTTTGTATTATGCAACTTAAAAACCTTTAGAAGGAGTATATATGCCTACTTCTGTACATGATAAAAACATACTCAATACTGTATCACTTACAGATTTAAAAGGGAACTGGAAAGAAAGATCTAGCTATTCCATTCTAGAATTTGAATTGTTAGCCCCTTCAACCAGATCAACTTTTAAAGTGAAGATTTTGTAGTTTGAGATGCCTGTGAAGATAGTTATCTAACAAAACAGGAAACACACACAAGTTTATGTAGGAGTTTTTAAGAACAGTAATACATTTCTAGGGTATTTTCATGAAAAGATGTCATCAGAGCACTAAATTAGGCATGAGCTTAAAAAGATAGCGTTTAAAAGACTTGTTCTATGTAACAAAAACAGATAATGCTGCACCCTAGATAACATTGCAACTCTATTCCTGCACTTATAAAATTACATAAATGAGATACCCAGCACATAATTTGCAAATACCACATAACACTCCTCTTTTCAAATATTTCGAAGAAATAGATCCAAACTCCTGTTGCAGATTCATTTTTGAAGCAGTGTGGGTTATAGGGGAGCTTGAACAATCGCTGCCCTTTTGTACCTGTGATGTGGAAACATAGCAGGCTCCAGCACTATATTAATTTTGTTTAAAAAAATACACACAGTGCTAGCTTTTTTATCCTAGAAGAATGTCTGGCAAGTTTCCTAAAATGATGGGCAAGAGAGCTAGTTTTTACCACAAAGATGATTAAGACAACATCCCTCATATCATGTGAGAAAGCTCTTTAAATATATCACATACAGAAATATCTGTGGTGCAACCATTTTTGAAAAATCATATCCATATTTTTAACAGAAAAAAATGTGAAACCAAAGCACACCATATCCACATTAGTTTGTAGAGATACTTATGAAGGAATAGTTACTTGTGCACTCATGTTTTTTTGCACCAAATAGATGCCTTATTTCAGAAAGCGATTTATGATTAATTACTTCATTCAACTGTGCCTCGTTGGTTGGTGGGTGGGGCCTGGCCCCCAGGATCAACTTCCCTATATCTAACTGAAAACAGTCCCTCACTGGGTATGCTCTCCAGTCTAGCCAGCCAAAAACATGATGGAAAAATGAATCTGTGGAAGTGTTGGAAAGGGCCTCTTCTAGGGACAAGAAGGTTCTTCAGTTTTCATTCTTCACTTTTTGGCTTCTTTGTTGAGACTGCCAACAAATATTGTCCTTTCACTGTTCTTTGGAATGCAGAAAACTATCCACTAAGATAGCGGTTCTCAAACTTTTGTACTGGTGACCCCTTTCACACAGCAGGCCTCTGTGTGACTCCCTTTATAAGTTAAAACACTTTTTTTTATATTTAACAGTTATTATAAATGCTGCAGGCAAAGTGGGGTTTGGGGGTGGAGGCTGACAGCTCACGATCCCTCACATAATAATCTGGTGACCCTATGATGGGTCACAACCCCCAGTTGGAGAACCCCTGCACTAAGAAGAGGACTTAGATCACCAACTAATTTCACACAGGTTATTGAATAGACATCAAGACTAGAAAAACTTTTGGTCAACACAGATGTTGCTCAAGCAAATTAGGCAGGTGAAAGTCTCTTCATCCTATCCAATAAGAAATCAGTCCTCCTGTATGTAGCATGTCTAAGAAACAATTAATAAAACTATTTATCTCTGAAATTTCACAAAATGCATAAGCTACAACTATTCTGAATAATCTGCAGTACCAGAATCCTTGGTTTTATATGCTTACTTGGAATTCTGAGCATGGGTTTCAATATTTTTCATAAAAAAGGCCATTTTGTTTGAAATTTCTATTGCTTAAGTAGCGTTTGCATAATTTCTATTGACAAGTAGCATAATGGTGGAAACTATTGATTAACTTATAATATGTGCACAATTTTCAAAACTATGAATTATCACAATTCATATCTGAGTTTCTTTAGCACTAAACAAAAATATTTCAGATACTACCCAGTTTTAAATCAAGCAGATCAGAAAAAAATAACTAACATTAGAGTATATGATTCTGTCAGCAATCTAAATAACTGAGTTGTTATTCTAATTCTATAATTGAAGCATTCAGTAAATGTTCAGGATATAAATTAAAAGTATATAAATATATTACTTTTAGGAAGATTTAAATCCTATTAAGTATTCCATGGGGTAAAAAATGACATACTATCTATTACAGCTGATCAGAAAACAGATTTTCTGTCCCATAAAAAATTTTAAGATTTTTACAAACAAACAAATCCCAAATCAGGATGAAAAGCCAAAAGTTCAAAATATTTCACAAAACAAAATTCTGAAACAAATTTTGTTTTGGGTCAACTGAAACATTTTATTTTTATTTTGACCCTTTTTTAACGCGCACATGTAAGCACACAAAGTAAATTTTTAAATGAAAAGTTGTTATGAATAGAAAAATCAAAACGTATTGTTCCAAAAATGTCAAATGAGATGATTGGACATTTTCCAAACATTTTTTTCCAAAACAAAATTTCATCAACGTTGATGTAATTTTGTGAAAACTTTTGTTTTTGTCAAAATAGCACTTTCCAACAAAATACTATTTTGACAATTTTCTGACCAGTTCTACTATCTACATTGTTTCAGTCTGATGACTGAAAAATCTAACCTTCACAGATGGTCTAAATTATCATTATGTTGATAAGCAAGGATTAGTTTACTTCAGACAAACATCTTTCAGGTTTTTTGTAATTACTTCTGCATATCTGTTACAAATATTTCCTCTACTATAAGCAAATCATAATATTGTTTGAACTCTTTTAAAGTGCTCTAGAAAGGAGAACAAAAATCTTGGATGTACAGTAAGTTACTGAAATGAATTTAGTGTGGGGTTTTATTTTGAGAGAGAGAGAAAAAAGAATGTAACTCTATAATTTTAAGCATAAGAATTTAACCTGTTAGTGTCATTCCATCTTGGATTGACTTAATCCACCAGTGACCCAGGAAAAGAGATGCTGAATCAATTCCCAGACAAGTGGATAGACAATCTTTCTCCAACTAACCTGCTGTCCAGTTGTATTAATTTACATATCACACTTCCAAGTATCCTATTAGTCACACTAGATATGGGAAACGATATAGTTAATTGTATTTACTGTTTTTTCAGGAATTTCAAACAGTATTACAAAGTCATACAAAGTGCACCTCTACCTCGATAGAACGCTGTCCTCGGGAGCCAAAATATCTTACCACGTTATAGGTGAAACCATGTTATTTTGAACTTGCTTTGATCCGCCGGAGTGCGTAGCCCCGCCCCACGGAGTGCTGCTTTACCACGTTATATCCAAATTTGTGTTATATCGTGGTAGAGGTGTACTTTTCTACCCTTTTTATAACAAATTAAGGAAAAAAGTATATTGTAGAAATATATTAATTAATTTGGGATATCAAAACTAAAAGTATTGACAATCCATTACTATAATATACCAGGTATAGTCATTAACTCTATTGGGTTATTATTTCAAACTTCTGGTTGTCCACTCTTTTGAGGCTGGGGGAAAGAAAAATATTTTTTTATCATGTCTATTAGAAAAAAGAATGTACAGAAATGTGGCATATGATTGGACGAGACAAGCAAAAATCAAACTCACAATAACATCAGCAGCATTTTCTAATGTCCCATGTCCCCCCCCCCCCCAGCTTTCTAGGCATGTAGAACTGCTGAAACGTACATACAGGAACATAAGAAGTGTTAGTCCCATATTTGTAATAGATCACAGAGTTTGCACCCAGTTCAGCATTTAGTTGGTGACCGCATATTTTAAGTCAAGCTGACAATTGTGTCTTTTCACTATTTTCAGAAATCAAGATTATGGTAATCCAAACAGTATGATTTTAAAAAAGACTCCGCTTTCCTCCATTAGAATCCTTGTCCACATTTCTGGAGAAATTTTCCCATGAAACACTTGCCAAAAAATACTTAGAGTTAAATTTTGCCTTGAGCTTTGCAGGGCACGAACTGGCATCTTCTGTTTCCTCACTGAAGGAACTAGCTTTATCTTTACCTTCCACAGCAGGTCTCAAGTTGACAAAGTCACATTTTTGCTCTTTTAGTTGTGTCTTTTTTTTGCCTTGCTAGTGTCAAGATCTGTTCCTCGTTACACAAATCCAACATTTTAAAGATAACCATAGTTCAGTTATCTTGTTGTCACACAGTTTTCCTTGGGAACTACAAAACACATTCTACCCTGATACAGCTATCCTCTGTCAAGTCCCAACATATCTGGGGTCCAATTTTCTAGACATCAGATCCAGTTTTCTCCAGGTGCCTGACTATCATCTCACTCCAGTGTAAAAAAAAGGAGTGATTTCACTGAAATCAGTGGAGTTATACCAGTATAAAACTAGTAGGAGAAGAGAATCAGTCTCTGCAAGTTTCTAAGAACTTGCTTTTGCAGCTGTTATTCCCATTAATAGTTCTACTGACTTTAGTGAAACTACTCACATAGGAAGAGGTCATAAGACTAGGCCTCATATTTGTGCTAATGTTTGGTGTTTCAATTTAACAACTGTAATAGCCTGTACTATGAAAGTGTGGATATGGTCAGAAAAGTGACTATGTAAAAATGGCACCTTCTTACTCAACAGAGCTGCTCTCTTTGGCCCCAATTCAGCTAATCACTTAAGCAAATGCTTAACGTCAAGCACATGTCCTTTAATTGACTTCAGTGGGACTACTAATGTGCTAAAGGTTAAGCATGTGCTTAAATGCTTGGCTGAATTGGGGCCATGGAGAACAGAAGAATTTTGCTGAATCAGAGCTTAAATGTTCCAGGTAACATTTGCTTTCTCTACTGACAAATTTAATTTTACTACTTTTTACTCCACTTAGTACTGCAGAGTCAATATGATTATGGAAGACTGAGTTGCATTCTATTCTATCTCATGCATCAACAACAGAATTTTTTACTGTTTTCTGATGGCAGAATTTCCATGATGGTGTTGAGGTACGAGCTAAAAAAGTACTGTACAGCTTGACTTTCACATCACAAGGTGTTTGCAGAGCAGTTAGTAAAAAAAAAAAAAAAACATTTTAAACTGAGTAAATTGAGGTCTGCAGTATTTAAGAGACAAACCCCCCCCCCCAAACATAAACTTCCATGATGCCACTTTTACAGAGTCCCCTTTCAGAGTATACCTGCACTTTAAAATGAGGACTCCAGCTGGGTGTTCTTTCTCTTCTGTATTTTTAGCCACATAGTTTCAGCTGTGTTAGTTATATCCATACATCCTTCCAGATTATTCACATGGAAGGTACATTGGTCAATATATATATATATATATATATATATATATATATATATATATTTGATGCTGCCACTGAAGTCTCTAACTCCTTGATTTCTTGGAGGTATAATGGCAAGGGATCCGGGGATTCATCCAGGTTAGCAGAAGGTACTGGAATTCAAGGGTAAAATCCTGGTCCCACTGAAGTCAATGACAAAACTCCTATTGACTTCAGCAGGGTCAGGATTTCAACATAGGTTGCTTCAGTATTAGGTTGCAAAGGTGACACACTCAGCTTCTGTGACCAAACTCTCACGCTAAATACATCTAGTAGATCTGGTTTTGATGCCTAATTCACCATTGATCTAGGTGATGTACAGTAAGTAGTCTGCTCTTCCAGTTAAAAGAGATGGGCCCAAACCCAAATGCTGAACAATCTTGAACTGTGGGAAAGTTTTAATCTAGATCTACACTTTGCATCTTGTGCCAACCTCTTTAGCTAATACTTGTATTGTGCAGCTTAAAGCTATTCAGGGATGGCATGTGATTCCAAATGGGAGGGAAGAATGGTCTGAATGGTCATGAATGTGAAGAGAGGTGTCCATGAAATCATCTTTGTATTAAGATTTGGTCCACACTATGAAAAATTTGAGAACCATCTAAGAGAAAAACAAACAAACAATTTTTCAAATATTGCATCACAGAACTTATCTGAGGTGTAGTATCCTTATTATGTAAGGTTCCTTATTAACATGCTAGTTATTACTCTGGCTTATTTTTGGCAGTGTGGCCTAGTGGTTTAAGCATTGGGTTATATTTTATGTGATACACATGGAAAGTAGACTATTGAACAAATCTCGAGTTTCTGAAATCAAGTGGTATGGGCGGCACACAAAATCATGGCTACCTTTCACGAATGGGCCTAGCACATCCAATGATCTTGCACTCCTTTAAATCAATGGGAGTTTTGTTATTGACTTCCATGGGTGTGAGAGCAGGCTCTAAGTTTGAGTCTAATTGTCACCATTCAAATACTCATTTTAAATAACATATACTGTATATTAAGCCATTTGAAGGTAAAGGTGGAAGAGGAAAATGAGCCCCCAAAGATCTTACTTGTAAAGTTAGAGGCTAAATTTAAGTCACAACAATAAAAATCTTGATTCCCCCGCCCCCAATTTCATTAACTACACATTTTCATAGTCAGATACTACAACAGAAATCCATTTCCTCTAAGTGACAGGTTGATGAATTTATCTGGTGGAAAGGATCTTAGATCATGTAATTTTCGAGGAGAGAAGATGAAACAGTCTGAAAATAGAGAAAGTAGTATTTAAAATAATTATATTCTAATATAAATCTGTTACAGAATTTGAGATTTTGTTCTAACTTTTGAAAGTAAATTAGCAGTGACCTAAAGATTTGGGGAACAGAGATTATGTGACATATTTTCATATGGGTAAACAACAACCGTGCCTGCAAAAATACATACACACCTGTTACAAACTGCATTCCCTGCATTTGGTTTAAAAAAATTGGTAAAAATATGCATGATACAAAGGAGTATCTTGGGGATACGGGTGGCTCTATGTTTTTTGCCATCCCAAGCACGGCAGTCAGGAGGCCTTCGGCGGCACGCCTGCAGGCGGTCTGCGGTCACACGGATTCGGCAGCGTTTCTGCAGGTGATCTGCCGGTCCCACGGCTTTGGCATACCCGCTACCAAATTGCTGCCGAAACCACGGGACTGGCGGACCTCCTGCAGGCACGTTGCTGAAGGCTGCCTGAGTGCCGCCCTCGCAGGGACTGGCACGCCGCCCCCCGCGGCTTGCCGCTCCAGGCATGCGCTTGCTGCGCTGGTGCCTGGAGCCGCCCCTGCTTGGGGGAGACAACTGATGGAAGGGTGTGGTGTGTGTTGGAGAATTGATGGGGAAGAGAGGGATTATATGCAAATTTGTATCTGAATGTAAATACACTTTCTTTTTTCCTCTGGTGTTTGGGGGACTCCTGTAAGCAGGTTTGCTCAGAGTTGGGTGGTGAGGGAGGCACAGAGATAGGATTTGAGCTGGGTCAATAGAGCATATGGACACTGGGGTCAGCTGCCACTTTGTTCTCCAGGATTTCAGCTTTCGTTAAAAAAAAAAAAAAGTGTTAGCCATTATATTTGCAATGAAAATCTTCAGAATGTGAACAGAGTATAACTGATCCCACGTTATCCCACAGAAAGCTTGAAAGTATCTCTCTGAGATTTATGAACAACTCCTGTCATTCCAGTGAGGAGTTAATGAGATGCTAAATGATACTTTAAATGTCAACATTAATTATTTCACTGATGATGAAAGCATGAAAGAAAAGGAGGATAACATTATGGAGATCTGCTAAATCTACTACATTTTGACATTTGATTTTGCCATCCAGCTGTTGAAAGTAGTTGTGAGAATACCACTTTTGTTTTTTTTTAACTACCAAATAAGGAGCAAAGTCAAAGGAGGCTAAGAGAGCCCAGCAGGGCATCAGAACCTCACTGAGAAGCCAAGGAGAGCGTGCATTATTATAGTTTGAACATTTGTATAATCTACAGTGAGTAGGGTGAGGTTAAGGCAATTGAGTGTCCTAAATATACCATGACATAGGATTCCCTGAATCTCTGCCCCTGCACCATGACCAGCACAGGCCCCACTTGGAGTGGCAGGGAATTTTCCTACCCTGACAGATACTTAGAGGTAGGAGAGTGGCATAGGGCTCTCTTCTCTTCCCTAGGAAAGTAGTGGTGGGAATGGGTTTAGGCCTCATCTCCCAGGAGACAACTAGGCTAGGGTGCATCTGCTTGGGAAGGGTGGAGAAGCCTGTTGGGGTAATGTTGTCACAGTCCTGTCAGAGCTATTGTTTCAGACTGTCTGCAGACTCAGGCAGACACTGCTGCTTGGTAACAGTCATTTCACATTGTCAAGCTTTTCTTCACAATCATGAGGGCTAGAAACTTACTTTTTTGAAATGAAAGATAAGATTCTGATATAATCAGATGACTCCAGGAGCAGGGGCTCTAAGCACAGGCCTCTCTAGGTTCCTATGTCTTAAAAGCTAAAAGTGAGGGATTGCAACTGGAGCAAAGCTTAAGCAATGCATAGAGCTTGGAAGAATTTCTCTTTTTTCCTCAGTTTGACCCCCTAAGTCAGGGGTTCTCAAACTGGGCGTTGGGACCCCTAAGGGGGTAGCAAGGTTATTATATGGGGTCACGAACTGTCAGCCTCCACCCCAAAGCCTCCAGCATTTATAATGGTGTTAAATATATAAACAAGTGTTTTTAATTTGGGGGTAGGGGGGTTGCACTCAGAAGCTTGCTCTGTGAAAGGGGTCACCCGTACAATAGTTTGAGAACCACTACCCTAAGTGAAGATGGAAGGTGGGGGCTGAGTGAAGTAGGAGGGAGGGGAGTATAGTTGCATGAAGTGGCTGATGGAGAGACAACTGGAAAGCTGGATGAGGTGCCATGTCAGCCTGGTTGTAGGGGAGGGAATGAGTTTTAAGCAGAAGATTAGGGTGCCTAGAGCAGTAAGAGGTGACTTGAAAAGGGCAGATTGATAACTGGTGAACAAAGGAGTTAAGCTGGAAGCCCCAGGTGCTAATTGAGATACTGAAACAACAGAGGTCGCTTCTCTCCTGAATATCCCTGCTGAGGATATGCTTTCTGCCACCCTTATTCACACTGAGCAGTGCTCTACCCCACAAGTACCCCAGATATCAGTGAGAGGATTTGAGGACTAAGATACTACCAACTGTAATGGGGTAGAATGAGACAGCCTCAGTGACTGAACACCAGCCTGAGACAGAACATCTCCAGCGTGTCCCTTAAAAAACCCTTGTATAGAAGAGGTTGGAGATCAAAAGGGAAACGTAGGGCTCTGCCAAAACATCCTTACCTCCCCCTGCTGGTATTAGGCAGGGGTTGGTCTTTGATCCAGTCACCATCCCAACTGCCATTTCAGAATATGTGTCTGAAGTCATGCCCACTCAGAGCAGAGGAAATCTGACTGCCAGAGAGAGGAGACAGGCTGCCTTTCCAGCCACTCCAGCCATAAGTGGGGCAGGGTGGAGGAAAAGAGTGGTGCGGTATGACAGGAGTTTGAGAAGATTGTTGTTCACCCCTTTTAAAGGGAGGGTGCAAGCAGTGAGCTATGCCAAGGTACAACAGCTGAGGGTCTACTCCCTAATAAATGTAACAGACAAGCATGATTTCATCACATGGAAAACCCTGGAATTTCCTGGCTATCCCAATCAGTTTAAATATGTGTGAATTAACTGAATTATGAAATAGACGTGTTTTGAGTTTCCGGGTAATTTGGGGAGAAGGCAGGAACTAAATAATCCCAAACCCTCAAATGCAAAAACTGTGTACAGGCCAGGCCTTATTCAAGAGCAAATAAACAATGCAAGTAGTTATGTTTTTATATTTTAAATCATGTAGTGTCTTTCCAAAATATTCTGGCAAGCTCCAAATCCACTTGCACATATAAAGTTTCAGGAACCTCAGTGCTGAGGTGAAGCATTAATAGGCTGCTTCACACGTCTTCAAAAAAGTAAATTCCCATATTCCTTATCTCAACGCACAGATTAAAGAAAAAATAAACGTGTGAGGGCGATGGAGGTGACCCCCGCCTTCCGGGGATTTTCTCTCGCTCATCTTTTGCACTTTCCCTCTGTGCTCCCGTGGGCTGGGCTCACCCCCAGCGATCAGAAAGGTGGGCTGGAGACTCCCCGCTCCTGCCGGGACACCCGCGGTCTAGGCGCTTTCTAGAGGGGAGTTGTGCGACCTGCCCCACCCCGTGTGTGCGCAGAGCCACGTGGCTACCCCCGGGAGCCCCAGCGCCGGCAAGTCCGCCTGTCACGGGCTGCCGGGGGCCCGAATTACTTATCGCAACCCAGCGCAGGGGCCGCTGAGCCCGGGGCGGTGGCTCCTGACCGCGCAGCCCGACTCCGGCCCCGCTTTCACTGACGAGGGGATGCTCAGGCACAGCCCCGCGGCTGTCGCCTCCTTCAGCCCGGGGCGCGCGCGGGGGGGGGGGGCGCAGTAGGGAGTCTCCCTAGAGGAGCCCAGCTACTGCTCCCGCGGGCCAGGCGGAGGCTGCTGCCGGGGAGACCGTCTAGCATCGCAAGCGGCGTCCTCCGCACGCCCCCCCGGGCTCCCCCGCCAGCGCGCGGGGCCGGAGACGCACCGCTCCCGCGGAGGGAGCCATGATTATCCGGCGGTGCCAGAGCGAACCACGCCCTACGCCCAGCCCCGGGGGGAGGGGCGGCTCTTCAACAACTGCTGCCCCCCGCCCCCGCATCGCCGCCGGGGCGGGCCCCAGGCCCCTTAGCGGGAGGGGCCCCGGTGTACGCTCTACCCCGCGAGCTAGAAACGCTCCCAGCTCCAAAGGAGCGGAACCCCCCGCCCCCCAACCTGCCGCTCCCCACCGTGCTCCCCCCTTATTATTTAATGAATGCACACAAACTTGCTGTGCCTGAGTAACTGACAAAGCTCTCTGACTGACGAGACGTTGTACCAATAGCAAGCAGGTTCCCCACCAAATCCTGCCCCCTGGACATCCCCTTGACCAATGACATGATGGCAGTTATGGGGCGGGCACAGAGAGCGCCAACCAAGCTGGAGCGCAGTGGTGGAAGAGCGCTATGACTGACGTAAGTCAACAAAGGTCACGTGCAGCGCTGGGGAGGCGGCGATTGGCTGGACGGACCCGGGCGGGCGGGGGGGCAAGGGGGTCACGGTGGCGGCGTGGGGTTCGCTGTGTGACACAATTACAACAACTTTGTGCAGCTGCTGGGGAAGTTTGTACAGGCAACAAATACACCCTGCGCGGGCGGGCGGGGGGACCCTGTCACCCCGACTCCACTCACCCCGCGCCGCCGGGGCCAGCAGCGCAGCAGCGATGTAAACACGGCTCCGCCGCCATCGCCGCCTGCAGCCGCCGCCGCAGCCTCCTCCTCTTCCTCCTCCCCCCGAGCCTCCAGCGCTGGGGCGCTCTTCCCCCTCCCTCCTCCTCCGAGCTGCGGGGCTTCCCCCCGCCTCCCTCCCCCTCCCTGCCGGCTGTTGTTGTTGTAATAAAAGTTGTGGTGTGTGTGTCGGGCGCCCCGCCCCGCCCGGCACTGGGGGGCGTTGGGGGCGCGCCGGGGGGGCGGTTGTGATTGTGAGTTAATTACGCTGCGTTTCCATGAAATCGTGCGGAGTGTCGCTCGCCGCCGCTGCCGCCGCCTCTGCTGCTCCTTTCGGTGATGAGGAAAAGAAAATGGCGGCGGGGAAAGCGAACGGCCAGAGCGAGGAGGACTTCGCCAGCCTGACAGCCGAGGAGAGAGCAGCCCTCTCCGGCCTCGACAGGTACCCGCGCCCCCCCCCCGCCTCCGTATCCCGCCGCTCTCCCCTCCCCGCCGCGGCGCCCCGCTCGGGCAGGGCCAGGGCGCCCGTCTCCGTGCGGGGCTTGTGCGGGCTCCCGGCCGGCCGCGCTCTGTCAGCGAGCCCGTGCGGGGGCTTCTCCCTGACTAACGCTGCGCCTTGTGCTTCTCTCCCCCTCCCGCTCCCCCTCCGCAGCCGAGTCTTCGGGTTTCTGAGGCTTCATGAAGATGGCGCCAGAACGAAGGCCTTGCTGTTAAAGGTAAGAGGATGGGGGGAGGAGGGAGCCAGCCCAGCCCCGCCACCCCTCCCCCCGAGCCTGCACGGCGTGTGTGTGCGCGTGGGCATGGGGTGGCACCGCCACAGCCCGGGGGGAGAGACGCGCTGGGGTACTGCGCTCCCCCCTGGCCTACGGGCTCGCCCCTCGCCTCTCTCCTGGGGCTCCGTGTGTGTTAGGAGCCCTCCCCCGCCCCGCCGGGCACATACAGCCCGGAGCTGCCCCCCGAGCGCACGTACAGCCCGGGGAGCGGGCACGGAGCGCGGCCTGCGGCTTCTCTCAGGCACTTTCTGGGGCTTGCTCAGCACTGGGACGGAAAGTGCCTGCGCGTCAGGCCGGAGTCTCCGGCTCTGGAGCAAGCGGCGAGGAGCGCGGGGTGGCCCGGGAGGGGGGTGTGAGGCGCTGCTGACGTTGGTTTCCCTCGGACCCTCCCTAGTGATTTTAACCCCGTTTGTATTGGGCTCAGGTTGCGCGCTCCCTGCCAAATCCCAGCCCCCGGGCCTGCGCCCCTCACCCCGCTGTTGGCTGGAGTGGCGGAAACGCGGCCTCTTGGGTTGGGATCGCTCTAGTGCGGGAGTTGTGTGTCGCTTCGGAGTCAGTCGCTAAGTGACTTGTTTGTTCGCTGGATCCAGCTGCCTCAAATGTGTAACTTGTAGCGGAGTGACTCCCCGGCTGCCCCGCTCCTGCGCTGCTCCCAGGGAATGGCACAGTCTAGAGCCTGCCTAGTCTTTATACGTACACGTTTGTTTCTGTGAAAAGTTGTTGGCCCTGTCATTTAGTTAAGTAATGGCTGCTCCTGTCGGCCCAAGATGGCCGGACAGGGAGGAGAAAGAGAAAGGGGAGGGGGGAGGTAAACAGGGAAATAAATAGTAGGAATGAATATACACATAGGCTGAAATGTGTAGCCCCCCACTGTGGTTAAGGCAAACTCTCTTGCGCATTGCAAGATTCTTCTCGTTGCTTTCCTAACATAGAATACAGCGTTTGCAGAGCTGGCATAATCCTTATCAACCTGTAGCACATTTAGCTCCCCATCCACAAGCTAGTGACAAAGGCTGTGCAGCTGGAGTATCTGTCAGTTTGTATCTTAAGACTGAAAACAGGAGGAAAACATTTGTGTACAAAATAATTCGAACCCATTAATAGATAGCCCCGTTGCAGCAATAGATATTGAGCTATTTCATATTCCTCTGGTTTCTACTTCGGATTTAGTAGCTTTGCATTTGACACTTCTCTCATCCTATTGTGTCCATGCTGGATGCGAATGTTTTTACATGAATATGTCCTTTCCATTATTCTTGTCTGATTTTGAAACCATACTTCCAAGTGTCTTGAATTCAGTATTTTAGGCCTCAATATAGGGTAAATTTCTTTCTGGCATAATGGCAAAGCTTAATATTAGAATTTTTTCAAAAACATTTTTCTTTGAGCTTATGTTTTACAAAATAAGGTTTTGCTTGTTGCTTATGAGTTTAAAGTTATTTACAAACTTTTGAATATATCTATAAAATGGGAGCATGACATCAAATCACTTAAATCTTTATTTTAATTGACATCTAATATGTAGATGTTATAATAGGAACCTTTAAATAGTACTGAGAATCACTAGAAACTGACTTTGAGGTGGAGTTTGAGAACACTTAAAAAAAAAATTAGGATGTTTATGCTATTCCTTGCAGGTCTCTTGCAACTTCAGTACATTACCTTGTAGTTTGTGTTTTGTGAAATCAAGTAGTAAAGCAAATTCAGTTCTAACCGCTGAGATTTGATTCTTACCATCCTGTGTACTTGTATTTTAAATTGATGAATTTAATGTTTAGTGTTTATATGGCAATATGTCTGATACAATAATGTAATGTGGTATATTTTGTGACTTTTGAAGCAGACTTCTACAAATGCATTAGATGTTACCCTTTTATTATGTGAACACATGCAGTCTGTAAAATTAATATAAATAGGCAAATATCCCAATCTTCTATCTGAATTTTCCTGGTAACATTTTCTGGCTCTGCATACTGGAAATATGTAAGATGCAGGTTACCTTGTGAAATGATTTCTGACTAAAATTTGTCATTTAGAAATGACAAATCAAGAGGAGAATTTGGAGAGTAAAAGAATCAGAATGTTACTATTCAATACAAAGTATTTGGCAAGAAATTCATGCAAAAAAGTTTCGTTCTATTTACAAATTTAGCTTGTGTTACTTCAAGATTGTTTAAGTTACTGTCCTAGCATGATTCAAAGTTAATACAGTTTAAGATGCACTACTTATGCTCTGGTCACTTCTCGCATGTGAAGCTTACATATATACTCTTAGATCTCGCCCTGCACTGGGAGGGATTTAGGCTGGATGACGGAACAGGTCATCAACATTTGATAGGTAATTTTTTATTGCTAGAAGTGACATAACAGCCATATATTTTGCTGTAACCTGCAATTCTGTTGTACTGTTCTTGGAGTTTGTGCATGAAAGAACAATAGCTAACAAAACTCCTAGACTCTCTAGTTATGAAATCCTATCTGCATAATTCAGAATTCACTAGCCAAAACATTAAGGACTCTGTTGTGCTGTTTACTCAGTCACACATTGGGAGAAGCGTGGAGTCATACTGTTTCAGGAGGAGTTCAAGGAGGAATTGTCTTAGAGTATATCTACATGGCTTTTAAAAACCACAGCTGGCCCGTGCCAGCTAACTCGGGCTTGGGCTAAGGGGCTGTTTAATTGTGGTGTAGATGTTCGGGCTGGCACTGGAATCCAGGTTCTAGGGACCCCTGTGAGGTGGGAGGTTCCCAGAGCACGGGCTGCAGAGCCCAAACTCTACACTGCAGTTAAACAGTCCCTTATTCTGAGTCAACTGGCACAGTCCAGCTGCGGGTGTCTAATTGCAGTGTAGACATACCCTTAGAGGCAGAATTCTTAGTGATGTTCCCATTCATAGAAGGTGGTTGCAATGTGACTACCCCTTCTGTGTCTGGCAAGCTCTACTGGCTAGAGTGCGAAGAAGGTTAGGATCATGGTCCTACTTATTTCTGATCGCCTCCCTGAGACTAAAAAAATTCTCAAAGGAAAGGGGGAAGACAGTCCTGTGTTCCACCTTGGAGGGAGTTTACTCCTTTCTCCCTCTGAGCACTTGCTGAGAATAAGGATTATAGTCTGACACGAGAGGTCCTGTCTTGTAAGGTGGTAATGCTCTGTAGGATGTGTCATTGTAGAATGAATTTCATTGGGTGCTGCCCTCACAGTTAACAAATCAGAATGGTGTGTATATTATAACATTGGACCCACACACCTTGTGTTGTGTGGCATATTGAAAGTCTAGTCTAGAGAAGATGCATGTTATGTCACTGAACAATGTATTGCATGCATTATAGACTGGACAAAATTGAAACTTTGATGTATTACGTAATTGTGTATTTTGGCATTATTGTGTGGTGATATAAAACTGAAGAATCACTGTTTTCAAAACTTTCAACTTTATTTTGCAACAATGAATCCTGAAAATATTAGTTTGGAAGGTGTGCTTTCAATCTCTGCGATTAGTATGGCTTTTTATGGGGGGGGAGAGCCTGGGCATAGGATGGAAGGCTCTTGTATCCTAATTGAAATGCTGAGATCCTCGTTACTGGTGCACTGAAACCAGTTTTATAGGAAATATCTCTCAGCTGTTCACTAGGTCATACATGAAGGTGCAAAAGGCACTCTTTGGTATCTTGATGTCTCCAGTAGTTTGAATACATCTGATACTTTCCTTCCCTTGTTCCTGCTTTTCTCAGGTAGTGAAGGCTTAAAAAAATGCTTGGAGGAGAAGGGAAGAGTTATAATATTGGAACTAGATTGCAAGGGGAGCCCTTCTTAATGTTCTTGTGGTATTTAGTCAAAGTTGACATTTATTCCTTGTGACAAACCTTCATTTAATAAAATGTAATTGTTTGGCTTTTGTATTAGAATTCTGCAGCTTATGTAATATATTGGGTTCAGGACTGTTACTAACTCCCCTATTCATTGAGTCTAATCAATTTGGAATATACTGTTCAAAATCAAACATGTTATTATTTAAAGACAGGCAACTTTGAAGTCTGATTAAAAAAATAAAAGTAGTTTCATATACTACATATGTGCTTCAGTCTCCTTCACAAGTTTTATACAATTTCTATTATGAAAGAGTTTGCATCTCCCCTGTTGTGAAGACGCCCCACGCAAACAGGGAAAATAATTAAGTAGCTATGTGCAGTGCTATCAAATGCACAAAACACAATATTCTTTCCCTGTGCTGATCTTTCCATTATTCTTATGTTAGGTGTTACTTGTAGCAGTGTGTTTACAAATATTTTACTGCCAGTGTGAATTAAGTTGACTGTATCCCTTTAATGCTGGCTGTCAATTTTCTGCTAACATATAATTCAGCATCCTTATTTTTAAATTATAGCAGAGTGCTTGAAAAGTAGTTAAGGAAAATATTTTAGTAGAAAAAGCTAAGTGTAGTACAGTGACGTATTTTTGAGCCTTTTAAAAAATCCTTTGGATTAATTTGTTTTCACCGGAACAGAAGTGAAACATTTGCTTTAAAATAATTACACTGCTTGTCTAATATAATGGCAGTGCTGGGAGCAGGGGAACTTGGGTATTGGTACCATGAGACTTGTGTAAAAGTGCTCTAAAAAGGGGGTGGTGTAATCCATGCTCTGTAAATTATTACTGAGCGGTTGCTTCATAGATCACGTTAATAAATTCCAAATTTGCCTTATGTTTATTAAAATCAATTGTCTAACATGCTTATATGAATGTGGAGGAAGGTGAAGCAAGTTACAATTTTGCAAGCAGTACCATACCTGGAAACTTGAGTTGCTGGTCTTGTTTTGAAGTATCTTGAAGTAGAGCAGTTTGAAATAAAATCCTACAAAATTTCTTAGATATTGGAAGCGGGTGTATGGATTTCAGATTGGTTGGTTGTCTTTCTGTATTCCATGTCTGCTTGAGCTTAAAGGCATAGATTTTTGAAAAAGCCCCAGTGGAAGAAATGGTTGAATACGTTCCATTATTCCTGGTTGTACAGTATTCTATTTTAAAACATTTTTTAAAAATAAGTGTGTGTGTGTGTGTGTACACACACACTTTTACTTAAAGGGTGCAGTATTCCTCTGTCATGTTTGTAGGTCTGATGCTTCATCTGTTACAAAATATTTACTTATTCAGCAAATCAGTGTTGTTAGCTCTCAAGGTTTGTGCATGTTCAAAAAGTTTTAGTACTTGATGTAGCATAACTAGTGTTTGAATTTCAGCCAGATTTCTTGTCATCTATCCAGAGAGGCATTATGGACATTAGTGTGGAATAATATAAATAAGATACTCTAGCTCATTTTTGTAGCTTTCCAAATGTCATATGGTATGAGTATTGCTGTTACAGTAGTGCCTAGAGACTGCGACAGATTTTGAGGGTGGGGGCATTGTGCCAGCTGATATGCATATACTACTCCTGGGGGCATTCTGCGCCAAAAAATTAAATTCTGTGCACAATATTTTAGAATTCTGCAAATTTTATTTGTCAAAATAACACTACCAAAATAATTGAAACTGGTGTGATTATGTAATTTATTTAAAAATACCTGTCAGCAAGTATGTCTGAGCAGTGAGTTAAAGAAACCCCTAGGACAACTTGCTTCCTGTTTCTCTGCCACTTTCTACCCTCCGGAGCCCTCCCGGGGTGCCAGACACTCATACCCCTTCCCCCCAGCCCAGACATTCACTCCCCCTGCGCCCATCTGAGACCAGCTGCGGCCCCCCCGCTCCAGCCAGACACTCACACCCTCTAACCCCTAGGACCAGGAATCCAGAGGGGGAGACAGCCTGATGTTGGGTCCTCGGCTTACACAGAGTTTCCTGTGCGCTGCTGCCTCTTTCCTTCAGGGCGTGCTGGGAACCTTCCAGCTCCTGCCCCATGTCTTCTGTTTGCGAGCTGGGCTCTGCCAGGTCCAGTGGCCCCTAGTAGTGGGCAACATCTCTGCAGCCCATTTGTGTGGGTGGCAGGGATGGTAATTCTGCGTGCACAACATTAATTTCTGCAAAATTCTGCATTGCGCAGTGGCACAGAATTTCCCAAGGAGTAATATACATAATGCAGTACTTACCCTGAAATCTTTTTCTAAAAGAGATGCTGTGGTTCAAACAGGAATTATTTTGAGGAAGTTCTACAGCCTGTTATGCAGGAGGTCAGACTAGATCAGTGGTTCTGAAGCCGTGGACTGCTTCCTGCCCAATCAGCACATAGCTGTGTCCCGTGTGACCTCTTCAGGGCCATATAGGATGCGGGCCACATAACACAGAGAGCTGCATATACGGCCCACAATGGTAAATAGGTTGAGAATCACTCGACTAGATGATTATATTGGTATCTTCTGGCCTTAAAATCTATGAACATTTTACATTGAAAATAGATATGCCAGGCGAGGATAGTGGGAGGGGAAGAAATGGAAGTAGTATCATTTAACAGATGATGAGTTGAAGCACAGTGAGAGTAGGTAACTTTTCTGAGGTCACACAGGAAATGTGTGGCAAAGATGGAAATAAAACCCAGGTATGTTGAATTCCAGCCCGGTATCATAACCATAATGCTTCCTTCCTTTGAGCTGTGTTTAGGTGTATTCATGATACTAATGGAGTCTGGCTTTAAAGGAGGAGAAATACAAAACAGTCCATGTAAAATCTCAAATATATTTCTGAAATTCTTAAATGTGCTATCTATCTATCTAATCTCTCTCTCTCTCTCTCTCTAATCTATTTATCTAAAAAAATAACCAAATGGTGCAGAGTTTGTCTATCTTCATCTTGGATGATGTTGTTAACTGACTTGTGTCTTTGCCATTTGTGGGTAAATGTGGTCACTTGACTCTCGTGAGCCTTTGTATGGTCCTCTTATTCCAGACTTGGAAGGGACCTCAGGAGGTCATCTAGTCCAACCCCCTGCTCAAAGCAGGACCAATCCCCAGATCCCTAAATGGTTCCCTCAAGGATTGAACTCACAACCCTGGATTTAGCAGGCCAATGCTCAAACCACTGAGCTATCCCTCCCCCATTGATGTGAACTTGTTAGGCATATTACTTTTCAGTAGCAAGGCTACAAATATGTGTTATGCATGTCTTCTGAAATGAGTGCTGATAGTATGGTCTGAAAAGTTCATTCATATATTCAAAATATGGCACTTATTAAATAGAAAATATTCTAGACATGTTTAAAGACTTGGGGTTATCCTTTGCATTTCTCTGCTTGTAAAGCCATTTGCTTTACTTAATCAGTTTTACAAAGATTGGGGGAAGCCATAAAAACAGATTTTTTTTTTCTTTCTTTCTACCGTGTTATGATTTTAAGGTCTGATATCTCAGGACCTTCCAGGACTGTAAGCATGTGCTGTAACCCACTGGCAGTCTGTATCCCATAGGAAATTTACACCATTGAAAAGGTTAAATTCCCATTTCCAGCCCTAAAAAAATCACAAAGTATCCACTTTTAAACATTGGTTCATTGCTGATTGTTACTGGTCCTAGGCAACAAGTAGATGCAACTTTGGGAAATTCTGCAGTTGTGAGGCTGAAGGGAAGAGGAAATGCTTATCTGATAGATTGTGAATAGTTTTAAAACAACCATTTTATTTTTAACAGACTTGGGGCATTACACTAAGTGCTGATGAGATGAATTAGTGGATAGAGGGCAGGTGAGGCTATCAAAGGTGTTAAAGTTGTTGAACCAGGTGATACCTTTTTCTCTCTTTTTGAAAATATGTTAATGGTCTACCATTATCACATGGATTCATACTCACAGTACACCTCTACCCCGATAAAACACGACCCGATATAACACGAATTCTGATATAACGCGGTAAAGCAGTGCTCCGGGGGGGGGGAGGGGGGGCTGTGCACTCCGGCGGATCAAAGCAAGTTCGATATAACATGGTTTCACCTATAATGCAGTAAGATTTTTTGGCTCCCGAGGACAGCGTTGTATCGAGGTAGTGGTGTATTTATCCCCCATATATTGTATCTGCATGGTTCCTATCCCCTCCTACCCTTCAAATGTTGATTTTGTTTCTTCTCTAAACTACAATGAATATTACCCTTTCTTTTGTTTAGGTTCTGGAATTGTGGTGTTTTGATTAGAAAAATTGGAATATCATGTCTAATTTCTTACTTTAAATAATATTTAAATGACACTTGCTCAGTGAACCTTGGCGTGCTGCTAGTGTTTTTCAGGCAGCCAGCTAGTCAAATGATCCAAAGGAGAAACTTTTATAAATGTAGATTAATAGTACCCTCCTAATTAGCAGAATACTCATTTGTATCTTTTAGAATAATTGAAATACTGTCCTTGGTTCCATGTGTGCAGCCTGAAGAAGGGTGGTGGGGTTGTATCGGTGTCACACTAAGCGCATAAATTGGCCTGCAGAATGTTTACTGTTACGGTAAGAGAGAGGTGCTGTACTCTGAGCCCAGTTTTACTTCGTAGGCCTCAGACGTTTGGGGTGGTGGGAGGAAGTATATAATTTTTATTTTTTTTTACATAAAAGGAACAAACAGTCTAGAACTAGACACAATAAACAAGGAGCAATGCAATGTCATTTTAAAATCAGTTTTTGAATAGAGGCCTTAACCTAGAAAATTTTGGAGGATCATTCTGCTTGAAGACTTAAATATATCAAGTATTTGTTTAAGGCCCTATCAACAGTTGTTACTTTTATCTGAGACTTTAAGTTTTATGCCTTTAAAATCAAGTATGTCTGCATAGTGGACTGATGTTTTTTATATTGGATACTATTTTCTCTCTTTAGAGGGAATGATATAAGAACATCTCCACTTATAAACAGGCTACTAAATTAATGAACAGGAAAAGCCCCTAAGCATACTTTGGGGTGTTAAACAATATTCTTGCACTGATGATAGTGCACAACATTCTCTGTTCTCATTTTTTGCATTAGTGATTAACAGAACTGTTTTGACACAAGAATTTTAAAGAAAAATATTTAATCTTGTATCTATAATTAATTCTGTAACAAGATCATAGGGGACATCTTGTGCATTCAATATGTGGAATTAAGAGCTAGTGTATATAGTTGTAAGAGAAATGACTTGGTTTTTATGAACTGATATGTCTAGAATGATGTGTATCAGCATTTTCGTTTTCTTTATGGTCATATGTTAAGAACTATTGTTGAAGTGGCTCTGCATATAAGACCAAATGCCTTCTCCAAGAACTTTGTTTGCAGGACTGAATCACTATCCAAAATAAGTTTAATATTCTGTTCTAGATCAAATTAAACAGTGAATAAATTTTTCATGGAATTTCAGATAGTATTTTGGGAATTGAGATGCTCTTTAGGTTTTTAAAATATTGTTTAAAATTTGTCAAAAGATGCATAATGGCATCCACTATAGAAACACTAGACCTTTTCTGTAGTCATGTAGACCTGCATCTTTTAAACTGAAAAAGTTAGTGAAGATGGTTACTAAAAGCTCTATATTTTATAGTCTGTCAGGCTTGAAAAGCTCACTTGCCCAAGAATTTGTATCACCTTAGTGAGTTGGGACTAATGAGCAGAGCTTCTGGCTCACTTCCCTCTGAAGGCAGGGGACAAGCCTGGGAACACAAGCTGTCCAGGTGCTGCTGCACATTGAAGAGGAGTGCCACTGCCCTTTTTTATGGACGAGAAGTGGGAACTGGGATATTTGGGCTGTCTTAGGAGGCATGGGAGAGATGCAGCGCCTGAGCAAGTTGGCGGGGAGGAGGGAGAGTGTACAGCAAAAGGTGCCAGAATGACTTTCAGTACAGACTCCTCAGTGTGTCTCTTGTGTACCTGCCCATGTTTCATACTGCTGTGGAGAAGAACTGGCTCTAGAGGGGAAGGAACACACATGGAAGGGCCTAAGCTGAATGCAGTGTGGCCTGCATTTGGAGCTACTGTTAGCTGAACCTAGGCCTCCCTCTGCTTTGTGGGAAGGAAGAGGAGAGTGGATGGAGTCTCTCTGCCTTCCAGGAAGGAATTGGGGGAGAAGATCCTACTGAGGAGAGGAAGAAATCCCCCTGTGAGAAGTATCAACAGACAAGAGAGGCTGAAATGGAGTTATTTTGCAAAATGGATGGGGAGGGGGGTGTCATAGGGAGGGGAAGAAAGCATGGAAGAGATTGGTGCTGTACACCTTTACAGGTTGCTGGCCTCCTGCCTTCTTGCTGTCTGAGTTAGTTAACTTGCCTGCAGTGTTGTTCCCTACCTCAGTAGGTGCATTGGCAAGATTAATAAGAACAAAGTATACATACATAACAAGATTAGGAGGGGCAGAAGAAAAGATGGATGGGAGATAGTGGAGTTGTGTGTGGAACACCACGAAGGGGGAGGTAGGGAAGTCATTCATTTTGCCCTGGACCCTATAAATCCTGAATATAGCATGGCTGATGTCATTTTTCTCCTGCCCCTGAAGCAAGAGAGCAAGCCTAAGAGCAGAGCAACTGAGGGACAACTGCTCTTAAGAGGAAAGGATGGAGGCAAAATAAAGCAGGCTAAATGCTGCTGCTGTTTTTTAAGAGTGAAGTTGGAGCAGAGCAGCTCAGGTGTTGCTGCCCTTCTGGATGGAAGGGAAAGCCAAGGAAAAGAAAATGTCAGGCTCTTTTGTTAAACTTGGAGGGTGGGGGAAGGTCAATATAGGGGTTTAGGTGGTTATGATATGAGGTGGGTGAAAGAGGAAAGGACTAAGTAGATTTTAAATGTGCAATTGGGATTTTTATAGGGGAGAAGGAAGGAGAGCCAGAAAATACAGTGGAATAGATTAATAGGTGGAAAACAGATCACAATGGAGAAGCGGGGGAGGAGAGAAGGAAAACTGAATACCACACACACAGCAATGCTGAAAGATGCCACATGATCTGTAATAGGCCAGAAAAGAAGAGGAAAGAAATTATAACAGTACAACAGTTAGCTATATTTGTTGAAGATTTGTTAAATAGAAGTGCCCCAATTAAATATATTAAATATAGAAAAGAATAAACCGTATGCAGCTTCTGTTCTTAATATTTCATGGTTTTGGGCTTTGGTATGAAAGGAGTCAGCTAGGTATTTTTCATCTGTATATTAGGCTGTCCTCAGACTTATGAGGGTTGGAAATATTTCAAGCATGAAACTTTGTATTTCTGAAACCTTAATGTTTGAATGTTGAATTTCCCAAAGGAAAGGGAATATAAGATTGATAAAGAGGAGCTACTCACGTTTTAAAGATGACTTGCAAAGGAGAGGAAAAAATTAGATTTCTGTCCTTTTGTGCTATATTATGATGCACAAAGCCTGACATTTTTAAAAAATTGCTTGTTTTTATAAGTTCAAGTCTTTGCGTTACAAGAGTGAATAAAGGAAAAAAATGCATATAATTTTACACTTGTAAGTTTCTGAAAAATTCCTGCATAAGAAGCTGATGTTGAAACTTGGTTGTCAGAGTGAAGGTTACTGTCCTGCCATGAATTCAAAACGGATTAAGAGAAGTCAGCAGGAATAAGTTACCTATTCTTTAAAAGTTGCTTTAAGAATCTGAAATCCAAGAAATTGTATATGTACAAACATCAAACACTGGACACTAGAAATGTATGTGTAAACCGACCTCCTCTGAGGTCTTAAACAGAACCCCCACAATGCACCTTTGGTATAGTAGTGCACAATTTTTAGTCAGATGGCTATAGGTCTGGTGAAATTAGTCTGGGGGGGAAAGGGAGAGAAGTGTACCAAAACTTGGGTCATAATGAAAGCCTAGTCCTTATCTTAACTACAGAGGTGACCTGGCAGAGGAGGTTAATAGTAAAAATTTGAATGCTTATTTTGCTTAGTCATGGGTAGTAGGGATTGTGAGGAACTTCAGGAAACTCTGACACCTTCATAATGTAACGGCCGCAATGATACGGGATTGCATAATTAGACTATCAGAATCCATAAGTAAAAGTGGCAGGCACAAGTAAGGATATGTGTTCAACCTTAAAAGAGCCACTTAAAAAATAACTTTCAGGTACTAAACATGTCAAACGACAAAAACTAGCAGGGGACTTGAAGTTGACACTGTCCCTTTTTACACTTTGCATTTCTTGCTTCCAGTGCAGACAACCAAGATCTTCCAGGGAAAGCCCAGGTGTGACAGACTGAATTCACTCTATCCTCATCTTTCTGATAGCAAAGCCAGAGAAACCCTGCCCCCAATACATTGGGATTTACTACTTTTGGGGAATCCCCATAACAGATAAGTAGGAATTTTCCAGCACTGAGAAACCACAGCTATTGTAGGGTGTGAGTAAGCCAATGTACAGACTCACCAGCTAGGGAAAGAAAAATAAATCCCACCTATAGGACATTTCACATCCTTTTCTCGGGGCTTTTTTTTTTTCTTTTTTTCCCCTTAAAAACAACTCAAAACCAGAACACATCAAATTCAGACTAGTGGGTAATAATTACCTGAGGCCTTTCCAGCTTCAACCAGTTGGGAGGAGAGAGGACATACCCTTACCTATTGCAATGGTTTTCAGCCTTTTTTTTTTTTTCCCCATGTGCGGACCAGTAAAACATGGCAGTATGGACCCTTTTCAAAATCTTAGACATAGTCTGCAGACCCCCAGGATCTGCGGACCACAGGTTGAAAACCACTGCCCTATCACAACCTCTTTTGCACTGGGGAGAGATGCCTCTCACCTGGCCCTGAGCTGCTGCGGCAAGAGAGGGCTGCGGGGAGTCCGTTCTCTCTCTCTCCCCACCGCAGCTCGCACCCAAATCCTCTGCCCCAGTCCTGAGCCCCCTCCTGAACCCCTCATCCCTGGCCTCACCCCGGAGCCCTCATGCCCTGCACCCAACCCTCTGCTCCAGCCCAGAGCCCCCTCCTGCACCCTGAACCCCTCATCCCCAGCCCACCCCAGTCTGCACCCCCAGCCAGAACCCTCATTCCCCCCCCAACCCTCTGCCCTAGCCCTGAGCTCCCATCCCCAGCCAGAGCACTCACCCCGCACCCCAATGCTCTGCCTCAGCCCTGATCCCCCTCTCACACTCTGAACCCCTCGGCCCCACCCCCACCACATGAATTTTGTTGTGCGCACCAATATGTGCACATAACAAAATTCATTCTGCACATGGACGTAAAAAATTAGCGGGAACACTGCTCATAACTTCCCCTTGCCTCTATACCCTCTACAGCATACCATCCTGTGTTGCCCAATTCCCTATGTCCTGTTACCCCCTTTGCCAAACACTGCTCAACTACTTAGGATTTTCTTATACGATAAAAAAATTAACTTTTACAAAGCAGTTTATATAGCAGGGTTAGGCAACCTATGGCACGCGTGCCAAATGCGGCACGTGAGCTGATTTTCAGTGGCATTCACACTGCCTGGGTCCTGGCCACCGGTCCGGGGAGCTTTGCATTTTAATTTAATTTTAAATGAAGCTTCTTAAACATTTTAAAAACCTTATTTACTTTACATACAACAATACTTTAGTTATATATTATAGACTTATAGAAAGAGACCTTCTAAAATCGATAAAATGTATTACTGGAACGCGAAACCTTAAATTAGAGTGACTAAATGAAGACTCAGCACACCACTTCTGAAAGGTTGCCGATCCCTGTTCTGTAGGTTAGTTAAATTACAGGTAAAGTTGATCAGACATACTACTTCACCTGTCTTTTTAGAAGAAGAATCCTAAATGATTTTTTTTTTAAATGTAACCCATTTAAAAATCAAGGACATTTAAATTGAGGTGCCCAAAGAAGACATGATAGTACAGTTCAGGCACTGGATTGGGACTCAGATCTCTTGTGTTGGGCAATGAACTTAATCTTTGTTTCTTACTTCCACTTTGGAAAATGGGATACTTCTTTTTTCTTAACCTTTATATGTCATATGTAGTTAATTTGTAAATTCTTCTATGTAATGACTGCTTCTTCCTCTGTGTGCATACTGTACCTGGTGCTGTGGGGCCTTGATCATGGCTGTAGCCTCTAATTGTTTTTGTGATACAAATTATAAGGTTTGATTTTTTTTTTTTTTTTAAGCACAAATAACTCCCCCATGCTTTCTGAAATACACATAATCATTGGTGAGGTCACCCAGACAACCTTAAATCTGGCCTCATAATGTAATCCAGAAACCAAGACAGCCTTATATCTGTCAATCCCCCATTCATCTCAAATGACCACAAAAACTATATAATATTGAACTTATTTATGCATTGATTGCATAGACTATAGCTGTAGTTATGACCAAATACTCTCCATAGAAAAGCACATTGTTAAAATGATGTCTTTTAAGGGAAGTAGTGTATTGAGTGCTATTATTTGCTACCATTCACAAAGGGCTTATCTGTCACCAATTATATAAGTGTTACAGATACTGTATCTAAAATTCCTAGATCAGGATCATGGAAAAATTACTTGAGGGGGAAAATAATCTGTATTGATAAAGCATCGGGCTTAACAGACTACTACATTTGTAGCTTTTCTAAAATATGTTCTACAGTCTAAAAATGTCCACCTGCAAAACTGTACGGTATCTTCTCATATCTAAAAATTACAACACAGTATGGTGGAGTACAAGGCCAGAGTTAGTTGTTTGACCGTATCTGTAGTTTGCTGTAATTCAGAGTACTTGGAGTATTTTTTATTTAAAAGTGGAAACTTAAATTTTAATTTCCTGCTTTTTAGAGCTTGAGCTTTACAAAAATTCACAGTTCTTAAATGCTTTTCTAAAACATTGCTGCTGTGCCTGCTCAGTTTTTAACTACAAGCAAATGAGGTTTTTTTTTTTTTTTTCAGTTTTCAAAGTATACTGGAAAAATCACTAGGAAACGAACTGCCCTGGTATAATCCTGCAGTGTGAATAGGATCAGATGCATGATGTGATAAATTTTTCCATCTTTAATGTTAGTAAATAATAGTTTAAAAATGATGTAGCAGTTATTTATGCAATTTTATCCTTAGTTTACTAAATACATACATTTTTAGAGTAAAATGTGAATTAACATTCAGTTTATAGAAAGAAATGGATACTTTTCTTTCTATAAACTGGATTAGGTCAGGCTCCAGTGTTTAGGTTACCCCTCCTTCTACACACGCTAATTTTTTTTAAATGTGAGGGTTTCCTAAATATTTAGGTGAATCTTTTGGCTCCCAATGTAATGATGACAAAATAGAGTAATAATTGAAATACCTCATCACCATAATACAACTAAGCAATTTCTGTTTCTCATATTTTGGCATTTTGGAGGTTAACTACTCTTTTTCCATTAGACCCCTTCGCCTTACACTGAGTCTTTAACAAATTTTTGCTGCCATAGGTGAAGAAGTAGCTCCTATGGTTTTCTGCAACTCAGCAGTTGCTGAAAAGGAGGGATCTGGAGTATGGTTGAGTCTCTGAGGGTACATCTACACTACAGGGGGGAGTCGATTTAAGATACGCAAATTCAGCTACGTGAATAGCGTAGCTGAATTCGACGTATCGCAGCCGACTTACCCCGCTGTGAGGACGGCGGCAAAATCGACTTCTGCGGCTTTCTGTTGACGGCGCTTACTCCCACCTCCACTGGTGGAGTAAGAGCGTCGATTCAGGGATCGATTGTCGCGTCCTGACGGGAGGCGATAAATCGATCCCCGAGAGGTCGATTTCTACCCGCCGATTCAGGCGGGTAGTGTAGACCTAGCCTGAGAAAAGGAAGCAGTCCCATTGCTGCATGACAGTGGGAGGTGGCAGTGTATGAGGTTGCACTCCGGGTACCGTAATGACAGTTGCTAAGTGAGGGTTGATCTGAGGTGGTGTAGTTAATATTATTCACACACTTCCTTTTGGAGTGGCTGGGTAATAGCAATTAGGTGAGGAGTTCTGTAGGTTCTTACTCCCCTAGATTTGTGTAAAGCTAGAATCCTAACCTCGCCACCAAGTTTATTGATCCATTCTCCAAGTAGTATTCTTTCACTTGAGCTGAGGTAGGATTGCAGGGGCCTTTAATTTCTGTACCTAACTGTGGCTGTCTTTCATGCAGCAGTCATCACACGTGAACTGTGGATCATAGATTCAAATGCAGTGAAGGGAAAGGAGCAAAAAAAGTAGGAATAAATTGGTTTCAAACAGTAGGTGTTACCTGTAATATTGCTAGCCTTTTTATTCTCCTTCCTTCACAACTGAGAATTTATTAATATGGCAAGTAAATATTTCACAAGGACCTAATGAAGACAACTGACTATTGAAATAATGTTTTTTGCCTTTTAAAAATACAGGCCTATTTAGATGCCTGCAATGCTCCTCAAAAGTGTTTTACCAGAAACTT
This sequence comes from Chrysemys picta bellii, assembly GCF_011386835.1. Taxonomy (NCBI): domain Eukaryota; kingdom Metazoa; phylum Chordata; order Testudines; family Emydidae; genus Chrysemys; species Chrysemys picta. The sequence goes on along the minus strand of NC_088791.1, from coordinate 201,099,715 downwards.
GTAAACACACTCTTCCTATTCTGTAAACATTTAGTGTTTTTCATTTACATCACACCTACATGCACTTCAGAATGGCTGTCTGTATTTTCATATTAATTCTTGATCTGTTCCTTATTTTTTAAAATAGTTTTACAAATTAACCTTTTACAAAACTTAAAAGATTTTTGGCTCAAAATTTATAAAACATTAGTCCAGTAAAAATGTTTCTTCACTTATTTAAACTCGAAAGAAAACAGTTTTAAAACTAACATTCCCCTGCAGTGATATGAAACAAGTGTCAAGCATGTTTTTAAAATTTAAATATTGTCTGTAGACTTTCTGGCAGGTGGTGTCAGCAGTAAAAAGTCTGGGTTCAATTTTCTAGTGTGGTTTTTTTTTAGAGCTCTAATATTGACTGGAGTCCCCATGCAGAAACCTGGGAAACTATATATGCATAATCCTGCACATTCTTCATGGGCAATACTTCCTCACTTGCAAACACTGAGTACAGGGGTTAAAACAGAGAACTTTATTGGTGCGGGGAAGAGGAGAGGCAACAGAATAAATTTAGGATAACTAACAATAAATTAACATTCTATGAGGGAAGACCGCCCCGTTCTACCTCCCTGGGTGTCTTAGCAGTAGGTACAACTCAGTCCTCTAACCGTTGAGAGTAGTGTATGTTTTCTGGCAACTTCCTTCCTCCCTAGCTTTCTACACACAATTAGTAGAGCCCTGCAAATCGGTGGATATCCACTTCATATCCACAGATAGTGGATCGGATGCAGCTACAACCGCACAGGGCACTACTCACTGGTGGCACGGGCAACCCAGGGGGGCACAGAGCACTTGAGGCCGGCAGCCAGTGGTTGGGGCTGGATGGCAGGTCGGAGTTGAGGCTGTCCGGCACCCGCTTGCTGCACCGCTTCCAGTCCAGCAGCTTGGGCCCCTCGGGCAGCGCAGGTGTCCCCACCATGGCCCAGCCTGGCAGCACTGGCTGTGCTCCCAGTCCTGGGCCTGGCCAGCCGGCTCCTGGGCAGCAGGGCCCGCTCTTGGCCAAGGAGATTGAAGCGGGCGAGGCCCCGGCACCCCACCCCTCCGCCCCACTGTGATGCAGCACACACTGCTGCTGCCGTGTGCCGTTGCTCGCGAGTCCCTGGGGGCAGCATGCAATGCCCCTTCCCCCCTCCACGCTGACCCTTCTCCTTGAGACCCACCCTTACCCCCAGTCCCTATCCTCGTGCTGCTCCTTCCTCCCCCTGTTGCTAGCCATTGTGAAGCAGCTTGCTGCTGCAGTGGTGGATGTGGTTATAGGTTAAAGATGGCTAGCAGTTTGCAGGTTGGTCCTGGCAGATGCAGATCCACGTTTTTTTTTTTTTGTATGCGCACAGGGCTCTAACAATTAGCTGTCCTAGGTTGGAGAAAGGTGAGGATTATAGCAGTCTGTTGCTGCCTGGGCTGCTCTGGGGGCTCTACTATTTGATTGCAGCTTAAATTGCAGAGTAGGGAGGCTCGCACCAGAGTTCGTTAGGTAGGCTGCTGCTCTTTGTGGCTTTGACCTAAGCTGCCTATCTCTGCCTCAGAGCTGCTGCTCTGTTCTATCCGTTGCCTCAAAGCTACTACCACTCTCTGGTGTCCACTGATTTGTAGTAATCTGCTCATTTCCTAGAGAGGGGTCAGTGGTATCTAGGACCTCTAACAGACTCCTCACGGCCAGAGAGGCACTTCTCCTACCTTCTGCTGGCTTCTTTTCACTCTTCTAGCCCTGTCCAGGTTCCCTTACCCAACTGTACTTGACTGCAGTCTTGGTCAGGGTGACCCCAGGCACAATTGGTGTGGAGTGCTTGCATCTTTCTCCCAGCAATATTCATTGCGTATTATTTCCATTAAAAGCAAAACTTGCATATATTTAATCCAAATGCCCCAAACATCACAGAAAACTGAAGCACACAGATTGAGGCCTTGCCCATTCAATCAATTTCCCTTGCTCTCCAACAGATGCTGGCAGACAGCTCCCTGTCAGCAGAGCCCCTCCCATCTCCAGTTCTTAAGTAACTCTGTGGGTACGTCTTCACTTACCGGAGGGTCCGGCGGCAGGCAATCAATGTTCTGGGATTGATTTATCGCGTCTGGTTTAGACGCGATAAATCGATCCCGGAAGTGCTCGCCGTCGACACAGGTACTCCAGCTCGGCGAGAGGAGTACGTGGCATCGACGGGGGAGCCTCCCTGCTGCGTCTGGACCCGTGGTAATTTCGGGCTAAGGTACTTTGAATTCATCTATGTTATTAACGTAGCTGAATTTGCGTACCTTAGTCCGAAGTGGGGGGTTAGTGGGGACCAGGCCTGTGTCGCTCTTCTTCCATTTCACCAACAGGTGAGAGTAGTGAGCTCCCTTCTCTTTAAGGCTTCAGGCCACATCACTTGCGTCTCTAAGATGTTACCTGTAAACATAAAGAAATTCATAGTAAACAAATATTTAAGTTAATCGTATCCCTTTTAATGGTCTGCTAACCTTGAAGCTACAACTTCTGTTTGAACATTAAGTGAAAACATTTGACTGTTATGCAAACTCTGACAATGAGAGCAAGTATCATTAATAGTACATTAGTACCAACTACAATTAAGAAATCTTCAGGACTTTCAGATAATGTGACCAGGTGATCTGTCTCAGCATCAAATGTATTGGAGGTCACATTATTTGTTACTAGTTGCCCCATTTTCAGTGTGTGTGGGGTGGGAGGGGATGGGACGACTGATTGGCCAACATTTATTAGGGGTGGAGCTAAGGACCTATGAAGTCTGCTCCAGCGCTGAGGGATTTATTCCAGTCTGGGAACTCAGTCTACATAGAAGCATGCTCTTGTATGTGTTATGGAGCAGTCACTGGAATTTTTTGTAATAACATATTTTTAATTTATATCTAAATCTCTACCTTCCAAAATTTGTATTTGGTCCAATATATTATATTTATATAGGAACATTTCATTTTTTACAACACTGATTTTATGGTGTTCCCTGTGACATTTTTAAAATTGGGGTTTATATTTGTCACGGAGTTTGGGGGAGATAAGGCCCCACACCCCTGGCTTCCTGCGATTCACCGTGACTCTCAGCCAGCCAGTAAAACAGAAGGTTTATTTAGACGACAGGAACACAGTCCAAGACAGGTCTTGCAGATACAGACAACAGGACCCTCTCAGTCAGGTCCATCTTGGCGGAGGAGGGGCAGGGAGACCAGAGCCCCATCTGGGCTCCTCTCCCATTTCCCAGCTTGCTCCAAACTGAAACTCTCCAGCCCCTCCTCTCCTTTTGTCTCTTTCCCAGGCCAGGAGGTCACCTGATCTTTGTTCTCCAACACCTTCAGTTGGCACCTTTGCAAGGGAGGGGCCCAGGCCATCAGTTGCCAGGAGACAGCATCACACTGGCCCCCTAGGGCTCTGCAACAATCACACACCCCTAGACACTCAAGAAATGCATACGGGAAACTGAGGCAACCACACAGCACTCAGAGAAAACATTAAGAACATTCCCACTTCGTCACAATTTGTACTTCGCAAAGAAGAATAAGAGGTGGTTAGTATATAAACTAAATTCGCAATGCAGCAGAAAGCTAATTGGGTATTCCTACTCACCCATTTATAAGGATAAAGAGGGAATTTGAAACAAAATAAATGCATAACAGTGAGCATTTAATATGGAATTTGAAGCTGTAGGATAATTGAGGCTGGTAGCTTAGTTTTTAGAAAGGATTAGACATTCATTTAAAAGTAACAGTAACTGCAGTTATATTAGCTAAAATAAAATTGATAAAGGATATCAGTCTTTGTACTTCAGAGTATAATTTGATCATCTCCTAGAGCCACAAAGACCCCTCAGTTTATAGTATTCCATGGTTAGGGACACACATTAGTTATTAGAGATCTTAGGCATTTGCTATTGCCAGACTAGACCTGGGTTCACTGTTCTCCATCAATTCCTGTGGTATGCTTTCATGGTTCTCTGTGGCTCCCTACCTTTTGTAAATTGTTCACTCCAATCCCCCCAAATACCAAGCTTGGCTCATGGTTTTTCTGTTATTCATTATCTTCACTGGATACCTCTTACAAAGATTATTTGTTGGTATGTTAGAGAATACAAAGATATAATTGGCCATTGCAAAATTTTGATTTTTGAAGAGGAACTCTGAATTTTTACATAAAGTCTTAAAATTTGACATCTTAAAGAAGCCTTTGATTTGTATCTCAGAAAATGAAATGAGCGCCAGAGGCCTCTCTGTAAATACTACTACTTTTATTTTCTCATTCCACTATTTTTGGCAGATAGTTTCCAAATTTTGAAATGCCAAATGAAAACTTCTGTTCAACATCTTTAGGGGGAAGTATTTTCATGTGTTAATATGCTTTGGTGAGCTACTCAGTGTTGCAGTAGTCAAAGCTAGTTTGTATTTGGTTGGTCGTGTGAAGTTTCAGTTCGCTCCTCAGGTATTTTATCTGTCACCATTAGTATATTTTTTTTTATAAGCAGTGAGGTGAAGAAACCTAAAGTATGGTGATGTATAGCATTGATTTACTTTTGCCCTTTCTAACTTTCAATAGGCTTAAATGTTTTTAAAACTGTTTTTAATATAAAATAATACAAGGAACTACTTTTAAACTTGTTTTAAATCTAGAACAAATTGTTATGGCCAGAACACAAGCTTCTGAAATAATGTGTGCAACAGAAACATAAATCCTCAATTTTAGTGGTGTTAATTGTTGCTGCAACAGTCTGCATTTTTTGGTGCACTGCTTTTGGATGCTGCTTAGTTGTGTGGCTTATCTAAAGACCCCTTTTCAGTCTTTATTATATTCACTGTCTTTGTAGGCTGACTTTTCATTACTGATCTCAGTTTAAGGATAACTTCTTTTTTGGAAGTTAAATACACTGCTATGGAGGTTCTATTCTACTTCACTTGTTTAATATCACATACACCATGTGTTGTTTTTATCCTGAAAAGCACAAAATCTTAGGAAATGGATGGCTGGGATGGGGTGGCAGAAGAAATGTGGCTAGGCCTCCTGGGCCCTTGACTACCTCTTTTAAATGTTACTTGGTGGCTTTCATCCCAAGATGTGCACATCTTGATTTGAATTTTGACTTAATGATTGTAAACTTGATGTAAATGCTTGTTCTTCCTACCTGTGTATTTCTCAAAATGCTTTCACCGTTTATGTATGTCTTAACCTTTCTATACTACTATGTCTAGTCCAGGATATCAAGTGTTTTTTAAGAAAAATCTTAGCTAGCATGTTTTAACATTTAAATATTCTATTGTAGATGGGGCAAATTGTATTTTAATTGGTTTTAGCTGGTCAAGGTGAACCCTAGACTCCCTCCAAGGTTAACTGTAACCAGCTAACTGACATTAAAATACAACATTCCCTTTCTAGGTTAGGAATTAAAAATGTTATAACATTCGTAAAGTCTAGTGTAGGCAAGGCGGTGTATACTTTAATTTAACCATTTTAGCATGTGCTAAATCCTCGGGGGAAACCTAGGCTTTATTTTAACATGTAACATATAATGTGACACTGTATTCTGCTGCCAAACCTTTCCTATTCCAGAGTAATAGAATACAAATCTGTCGTATCAGCTTCCTAGTTGCAGAAACCCTCCTGACCTCCCACTTCCTAGAGCAAGGCCTCTAATTAGACACATGTAAATGTTTGCAGATGGCAAATGTAGGCAAGAGTATACATTTCATTGTCTGATCAAGCATGTTTAAATACATGGATTTGTGGATTTTGGTATGGTAGGGTACATGACCATAGCAGGAGGTGGAAAGGTTTATGTAGCTGGGCAGCAAGGTAATGTTCTATCATTGATTAGAAAGGGGTTGGAGGTTTTAAATGTGAGTTTTCAAATACTGGAACACAAAATGCATTTGGCAGTGGTGAGTAGGAAACTTGTGAAGAATGATGTAAATTGCAGTCTCTTGCTGCTTGGAAAAAGTGCACTGCAGCAAAAGGAACTATTGAAGATATTAATGGAGGATGATCCAAAAGTAGTGTAGCTTGTATAGCACCCAAACAGAACCAGAATTGGTAGGATGGGGGATTTCACATTTTTCAGAAATCCCTAGGCTGCTGAAAGTTGAGGTCCTCCACTCCTGAAATCAGGATCTAGGGAAAGCATTTTGGTATGAATATCAGCAACTGGTTCTGGATGTAGGGTATGCTTTCCTCAGTCCTGTCCTCATATTTTTTTTGTCAGTTTCTGGCTCAGTGATAATTATACTAAGGGTCTATAGATTTCATCCTCTGGCTAGTAGTCTGGTAAACTTTTCCTATGTGAAACTTATTTTTCTTAAAGGGAAACTAAATGTAAAAAGCAAGATTAATGTAATATTAAGGTAGACTACTTTACTTTATTTCCCAAGTCAGAAAATAAAAAAAATGAAGCCTCACAAAGCAATATTAATGACTAGAATTATTAATGTTTAATGTGCTTAAAATACAAATGTACATTATAGCCAACTTAATATTGTTTTAAGCTTAATCTCCAAATTTCCTGATTTTTTTTTTTTTTTTTTTTTTTGAGACCATGATACCAATTTAGAAATTACTCCTGAAAATAACAAAAGTAACAACACACAAGGTTAGTATATGGGAAAATTAGACAAATATATTTTTGTATAGAATTACTTTCTATATAGTAAATTGCACTATAATCAGTTTATTCCTTTTTGTAAGTCTCTTACATAGGAACAGGGTCACGAAAGCTATTTTAAGAAAATAAGGAATGCGATTGTAAAATTACAAATATTTGTGTGGGAAGCTGGAAGGATAGTACCTGAAATTAGTCTCATATCTTTTAAAAATTGACAGCTTGAAGTTGTCAGCTTTCTTTAAATATAGTAAGCTAATATAAAAGACTTTAAAGGGACACATTTGCAAACAAGCTTTATCTGTTACTAATTTACGATTATTAAAAATGAGTTTTACAAATCCATTTTGCTTATTGTTGTGCTCTTGTTCTGCACTTCTCTCACCTTGCATACTTGGTTCAATTAGATTTTCTTTGTTTTTATTTATAGACTGTTTTCACTTGCAGGTTTTTAAAGGCTGCAGGGGGAAATGTTTAAGGCAACTTTCCATAGGATATTTGTGAAAACATTTTTATTGGTCTTGTGTATTATGAACTTGTTTTTACAAAAATTTGGGACCATATTTAAATTGACAGTTCCCTTTTATGTTTTGGATAGAACAGAGGGGAGAAAGAGTTGGAGCTGGTTAAAGTAGATGAAGCATATAAATACTGGAGAATGTTGGCAGATTGTAGACTTGAAATTGTTCAGTTCTTGCAGTAACATTTTCAAACTAAACCGGATATAGGTTGTTTTTAGTAATAACACATTAGCAGCAAAGATGCCTTTGCCTTTGCATTTTTTTTTTAAGCTTACATTGCTGTAGTTAAACGTTTTATTTGCGTTCTACTGAAATGTCAGCTGGGCTACAGGGCTCCTATGACTAGTCCCACCCCAGTGGATTTTAGAGAATGGAAGTGAGTACTTGACAACCCCAGTGTCTGGCTGATGGATTGTTTTTGTTTCATGACAAGGTAGAAAGAGCTGTTGTTTGTTGTGACTAATTGTGTTTTGGTGGTGGTTCTTTTGTTTGGTAGTGAAGATCATAAGTCCTTCATTTTGAGGTAATATCTGTGCTTTTATGGTTAATGGCTGCAATTGTTTTTATAACTACTTTGACATTACTAGGGTTTGTGTGTTTGAGGATTTAGTGAGTTGTTTTTGGGGCACTCAAATAATGAGTCTCCATTTGGAGTAAAGTAACTGGTTTTTATTTTGAGGTGATTGACTTTCTAAAAAATTGTATTATCCTTTGGGGACTTGTTTTGGTGGAGAAAAAATGTTTTTAATAGCTCCTCAGATGAGAGAATCAGTAAGTCCTGCCATCACTCTTGGATTCTGATTTTACAATGTGGATTGGGTAAATGTGGTTGGGTCACGGTAGGCTGAGAGGCGTCATCTAAATTTATTCTCTCTGTCCCCCATATGCTGTGAATAGGTTAGGGAAATGTAGCTGTGGTTGAATTTGAATAAAACATTGCTTGTTATATTACAAATTAATTTAAAAAACATTGTTCCAAAAATTGCTAAGGTGGAGACATCTTGTGAACATACACATAAGAAATGGTCCCCAGAGGTTAATTAGAAATTTGAATGAGACTTTTTCTATATAGCAGTGTATTTTCTTTAAAAAGCTTTATACATATTTAAAAAGTGTTTTTTAGAAAATAAATCTTGAGCTAGAAACTTAAGAATTTTAGTAGTTGAAGGTTCTGAGGCGCTTGATCTTTCTATGAGTATATCAGAGAGAAACTGAACAGTTGTACATTTAGTTACTTTCTTGTGTTCTGAGGGGCAGGGGCTTGTTAGTATTTTATTATGGCTTTGCATAAAGTTACAATGATTATTTCTCAGGGGAACTGTATTAACATGTGCCCAGACTATCAAGTTTGTAACTGAACTGAAAAATCACAGATTTGAGTTTTAAAACTTTCTATTAGAGACATAATTAATCTTAATTTAGTAGGTAAAAGTTATGGGTGAATCAGGGATGTTGTGTTAGATTATGGTGATATAACCCTTCACAATTTCTCTGCATTCATGAGACCTTAAAATACAATGAACCCAATTCATCAGGATTCCTTTTCTCCTCTCCAATTACTTCAGCTTTCTGTCTTTCATAAGCTTTCTCTTGCTAGGACCTGTCTACATGAACAATTAGTTTGTGACAAGCGGGGGAGTGAATCTACCCTGTACTGCCACGGACTGTCTTTGTTGACTTTGCTTAAATGCATTAACAGTTTGTTTATGCATTTGATCTAGTCCTGTTTCAAAGAGTACTAGATCAAAATACATTAAGGAACTGCTGATGTGTGTCTGCAGGATGCACCCAGACAGTTAGTCTGTGGCAGGGTAGTGTGAGGCAGATTCACACCCCAGCTTGCTGCAAACTGTTTGTTTGTCTGAAGAAGCTCTTGGTTTTGTTGAGCCATTTGGACATTAGTCTCCATAGGCTCCTGGCTAATAAACATTATACCTTTTTCTCCATGGAAGTTACCCTGTAATTTTCTATAGAAGTATTTTTCACAAGGTTGGTGAAGGAGCTACTAAGGTTTAAATTGCAGTGTTGTCTTCACCCTGCCATTATTGCTACAGTCTGATATCCCTCAATTTGTAATTATGGCTCATAGTTGTCTACTCATAAGGTAACCTGGGATCTAGAGATTTCATTAAAGCCACTTTCAAACAGTCCATGTTCTCCGTTCTGATTCTAAATATTTTTTTCTTATTACTTCATCTTCGGAGGAACATTAAATGAATGTTAAGTATCAAGGGGTAGCCGTGTTAGTCTGTATCCACAAAAACAACAAGGAGTCCGGTGGCACCTTAAATGATGTTGCTTCTATTTTATTTGTAGACCCTTGTCTTGAATTTTATTAAGTTTTATACAAAAAAAGACGCACCTATCCAAGGTGCTAGGTGCCCCAGCATAAATTACAAAATCAAAATGGGATCACCCGTTGAACATTAAATTCCCATCTCCCCCACACATCTGATTTCACTGAGGCCCTCTGCAGCAGCCCACGTGAATAGATTTGTCTTGCAGTAGGCTCTGCAGGTCAGTAGACTTAAGCTTTCCCCAATCTGAAAAAGCCCCTTTCAGAGTTGAGGGTTCATCACAAAGGATGCTCTACTGCCAACCCCCAACTATTGAATCAAGAGAAAACCAGCCTGAATACTTTTTCTGATTGCAATTGTGGCAGTATGACTCTGAGAGGTGGCTTTTCAAGTGACAAGGTTACCAAGCCATTTATGACTTTATAGATCAAAATTGGTACCGATCATAGAGCACCAATGACATGCTGCCAAGGAGAAACACAGCTTGAAAGACAGCAGCATTGTGCATCAGTTTACATTTCTCAGTTAATCTAGAATATAGCCTCATTTAGAATACATAGCAATAATCCAGTCTTGAAATGTGACAAAGGCATGGATCATGGTAGTGAGGTGCCCATCTGAAAGAAATGGTCACGTTCTCCAGACCAGATGCAGGTGGTAGCAGGCATTCCTGGACACAGCTGCCGTGCGATCCTCCAGCAGCAGTTGGAGATTGAGTATAGTCCCATATTTGAACACAGGTAACATGGTAGAAATATACCCTCAATGGGGAGATATCAGCCTTGCCCTATCATCAGGTTGCTTCCCCTCATCTACTGGCATCACCTTGATTATCAGATTGGGGCATGGATGAGAGCTAGCTGTCTGAAACTCAATCTCCCTCAGATACTTGGGCAAGACTATCAACAGCCCTGGCTGGATCAGGGAGACAGGGATATTGAGCTGAAAGTTATCAGCATATTAAAAATACCGAAGTCCATATCCTCTCACTCTCCCAAAAGCCCTATATACACATTGTCTCCTCTTCAGGATAGAAAAGTCCACAGGATAGTGCCCTAAGGGAAGAGAGAACTTTCTGGGAACATTTCGCCAGGAAAGAATGAAGCCATGCAAGAGCAGTCTACAATACTGACCTGCTGAAGTGAAGAAACAGATTGACAGAGCCAGAAGAATACCCAGAAGTCACCTACTACAGGGCAGGCCCAACAAAGAAAGTAACAGAACGCCACTAGCCATCACCTTCAGCCCCCAACTAAACCTCTCCAGCGCATCAAGGATCTACATCCTATCCTGAAGGACGATTCCTCACTCTCACAGATCTTGGGACGCAGGCCATTCCTCACTTACAGACAGTCCCCCCAACCTGAAGCAAATACTCACCAGCAACCACACAACAAAAACACTAACTCAGGAACCTATCCTTGCAACAAAGGGACATATCTATTCAAGGAACGCCATCATAGGACCTAATCACATCAGCCACACCATCAGAGGCTCTTTCACCTGCACATCTACCAATGTGATATATGACATCATGTGCCAGCAATGCCTCTCTGCCATGTACATTGGCCAAACCGGACAGTCTCTACGCAAAAGAATAAATGGACCCAAATCAAAACATTCAAAAACCAGTTGGAGAACACTTCAACCTCCCTGGTCACTCAATTACAGACCTAAAAGTCGCAGTTCTTAGCCCACAAAAGCTTATGCTGAAATAAATTCGTTAGTCTTTAAGGTGCCACAATTACTCCCCATTCTTTGTTGTTTTGTGACCACTCTCTCTATGAACTTAATTACAAATGGGGTACTGGTCGATAGCCATGTTGTCATCAAGTGTTGGTTTTTGAAAAATGTTTTGTGCTGTTCTCAGTTTGAGAAGCTGGCACCTCGTCCTTCTTAATGGGAAGCATTGATAATCTCCACCTGTACTGGGTCCAGTACTTTATCACTGGCATTTATTATCCTTGAATGACTTGGATCAAAAGATGTGGGATAAAGTTGCACGCAATACAGTAACTCCTCACTTAACGTTGTCTTGGTTAACGTCGTTTCGTTGTTACGTCGCTGATCTATTAGAGAACATACTCATTTAAAGTTGTGCAATGTTCGCTTATAACACTTGGCCACCGCCTACTAGTACAGTGCTTTGTCCACTACTTGCAGGATTCTCTGGAAGAGCAGCCCGTTGGAGCTAGCGGGTAGGGGGCTTGGAACCAGGGTGGGCTGGCAGCCCCCCATCAGCTCCCCTTCACCTCCCCAGCATCTCCCACCCACTGGCTGGCCCCACGGATCAGTGCCTTCCTCCTCCCGCCTGCAGCAATCAGCTGTTTTGCAGCGTTCAGGAGGCTCGGGGGGGAGGGGGAGGAGGAGTGAGGATGCGGTGCACTCGGGCAGAGAGAGTGGAGCAGGGGCAGGAAGAGACAGGGGTGGGGCCTTGGGGAAAGGGGTGGAGTGGGGATTGGGCCTGGGGCAGCCGGGGGTTGAGCACCCTTCCCGGCACTTTGGAAAGAACAGCAAGAGGAGCAGCCAGACGATTTACCATCTTTCACCCTCTGACTCCACCACCTCAACCAAGCTTCACAATCATTGCGGAATATAGTATTACATTGTTTAAATCTTATACTGTATATGTATATAATGTCTTTGGCGAAAAAAATTTCCCTGGAACCTATGCGCCCTCCCCCCCCCCCCCCCCCCATAAGAATTAGATTCCCTTAACATCATTTTGCTTAGTCGCATTTTTCAAGAACATAGCTACGACGTTAAGCAAGGAGTTACTGTACCTCTAGAACATCAGTCATTATCCATGGCCTAAACTCAACCAGGGAAGAGCTATCACTTGCTTGTTCCCTCAAGATTCCTCTCTGCAATTAAGGCAGCAGACGGCTCAGCCTGAATCCAAACAATTTAATCTACAGGATAATCTAAAATTTCCTCTTTAGCTAGGATGATCTGCACACCAGCCCAGGATTGTGCTCAACTTAATACAGAGCTCCACCTAAAGCCATCAATTTATTTTTCCCTTTTTCAGTCAGAAAACCTCGCGACTACTTAAATACATTTTCATTTTCAGGAAGTGCCCTGAATAACAGGGTTTTATGTAAACCATTTTAATCTGTGGAGGAAATGTAATGCTTTTTTTGTGGTGTTTGGCAATCTTAGGTAGGGGCTACATTATCCTCCAAATCCTATTTTGTTGGACAGATTAAAAATTATCCCATTTTAAAGGGAGATAAGTGGGCAATTCAGTCGCCTCCTTTAAGACATTTAGGTTTGTTCTGCTGGATGTATGACATGGGGAGAGGGGGAATCTGTGTGAGAATTTGGGAAATGTGTACTGTTGATGAATTCCATGTGAGATTATGAACTCTCTGAAGTTTTACCAAGCTGCTAACTCCATTTTGAAGATGTAGTTTTGTCTTCTCTGTGGTTTTTACCTCCATGTTGAACTGAAATTTCAAGGGCAGTAAAATAGAGACGACAATAGAGGGTTGTTTAAATCAGGATGGTCCTCTGTTTAAATAGGAACATCCTATGGTAGACTGGCTCCCACTGAGAACTGATTTGTGAGGGGAGGGGGTGCCTGGCAACAAATTTCCCCAGGAAGGGTCTGAGGCTAGAAGGTTATAAAAGTGCAGGAGCTGGTCTATTTGGGGTCTTTGGTCATTTTCACCAGCTCAAGCAAAGGAAAGCTGGTGCAGGAGTCTGAGGTGGGGGGAACCCTCTCACTCTGAATTTAAGCATCTCTTCTCCTCTTTCCCCCTTCCCCCCAAGAACTCACCAAGGAAAGTCAGCTAGAATGAGAAGTTGTGTGTTAAGGATGGCTTTTATTTTCTATATCATCTGTACTCTCTGGATTTCTTGTGCTTAAGGAAACAGCAATGATGTTTAAAATCCTGTGCAAAGTGCTTGCATGATGCTCCATGTACCACTGCCCCTTATGTAGGTAAACTGTGAACTCAGAACACCCTCATGTCTAAGAGTTCTGCAGGAGGATGTGTTTAAGCTATGAGGGGAGTCTGAGGAATCACCACTGGTTCCAGGGACTGGAGAGTGGGCTGCTTGGTTGAAGCTCTCAAGAGGGATGCTAGATGGAGCATCGGCACCCTGACAGAGTGCCAAGGGATCTAGTGATGGGGTAGTGTCTGGATGCTGTTCAGACTCTAGACACTTAAAGCATGCTGGGATTTAATGTCTGGATCTCTTCACAGCACCGCGAGTGTCCAGTGAGGAGGAGCTTGTTTAGAGGTGTGAGAGGCTACAAGACTACCATCTCATCAGTACATCTGATTTTCCTGTGCATTACAAATCTGAATTGTTGCTGTGTTCCTCAGGCTAGGTCTACACTGGGGGAGGGGGGATCGATTTAAGATACGCCAATTCAGCTACGCGAATAGCGTAGCTGAATTCGACGTATCCGATCTGACTTACCCCGCTGTGAGGATGGCGGCAAATAGACCACCATGGCTCCCCCTTCGACGGCGCTTACTCCTACCTGGGCTGGTGGAGTACGCGTGTCGATTTGGGGATCGATTGTCGCGTCCCGATGAGACGCGATAATTCAATCCCTGAGGGATCGATTTCTACCTGCCGATCCAGGCGGGTAGTGAAGACAAGTCCTCAGATACAGTTTTTGAGCAACAGAGCCTTGTCTGCTCTGAATGCTCTTGTGGATAAAGATGTGTATTAAATAACTAAATGTGTTTCTATATCTTGTCATGGAGGCATGGTAGCTAAAATTGCATTTGGTTTTGTACTTCAAGCAGGGGTGAAATTTGTGTATCCTCACAAAGGGCTAAACTGTCAGTTTGTGATATAGCCCAAGGCAAAGGGAAATATGTGTAGGGCTGCCTTTGGAGCAGCCCATGAGGGAGAATCAAATCTCCTTTCTGGTCTGAGAGTGCAAACTGCAACAGCAGTATGTGTTGTAAGTGCATGCTCCCCAACACTGCTGGGTGTTCTGTGACCAGAGAGTTGGAGTGGAGGCTCCATGTCTTCCTGCCCATGTGTGTGAGGGAGGACGTACTAGCTTTATAGATCATCCTTTCCCCTGTATGCAGGAATTGGTGGTATGGTACACTGGTACAAGAGAATAAACCTCATGTCCATTTTGCTCCCTTGTGCAGGACAGGCCATGCCTGGCCCATAACTTATAGTCTTTATTGTTTGAATACAGAATTTAATTTCCTGGGAAATTGCAAGGAAATCTGTTACTTTGCAAAGCAAAAAAGAAACCAAAAAACAAAACATAAACCCTGACTTTTGACTTGGGGGGGGGGGGAAATCTTGTGTAGACTTAATTCTCTGGAAGAAAAAAGAGATTATCTTGGTGTTTCCTGTTCTCCCTTGAGAATAGAAATCAAGGAAAACACTTGTGCTTTTTATTTCTCTGTTACCTCCAATCTGAACTTCCAAGAAGAGCTTTAGAAGTTCAAATAAAATGTCACATGATATCCCTGCGAGTATAGGTAAAAATCCTAAATATTTCTGGCTGAAGGATTGGAGACAAAGATGTAGTGAAAATCTGACTTGCTGAAGGTCATACAGAAGTGTGTGAAAGAGCAAGATATAGACCCAGGTGACCTGACACCCACCCTTGTACTCTAAACACTAAATATGTTTTCTCTAAGTGTGGTTTGATAAAATTTGATGAAATCACTGTAGGGTCCCAGATGCTAAACTGTTTGTTTAAGCATGTATGATTTATAACCTTGAATAGTTCAGGGAAGCAAGGCTTGTGCCTGGTTACGGGGATCCTGCTGTGTCCGTGTTCTCCAGAAATTCAGATTTTCCCTTAGACAGTCTTTGGTCATCTTAGCAAAGTTGTCTTCCTCATCTGATTACTTGTGCAAAAGGTTTTATGGGGTACCCAATTCTTGTTTGGAGTTTATCCATGTCTCAAGCTGTGATGTGAATAGTACAAAAACAAAATTGTATTTTACCTGCTTTGTATCAGAAAATGTTAATTGTATGAATGTGCTTCCTGCCAGGTCTGGGCAAAAAATAAGAATTCCATTTTACAAAAAAATTTGAGCTTTCATTATTTTTGTTTTTGTTCTGCACTGAAACAAAAACTAGACCTTATTAACTTTTTTTTTCAGATAACAAGAGAAACAGACCACCACCCCCTAGAATAGCCAGATGGGCTGGGTCACTTATCTGGAATGTGGAAGACTACTTTCAGGTCCCATTCCAAGTTTAGAAATCGACTAGGAGTTGAAAAGCCAGGACTTTAAGGCACCACCAGACTCTTCGATGTATTGCTAAACTAAGGCATGTCTACGCTAGTGACCTTACAGCAGCACAGCTGTACTGATGCAGCTGCGCCGCTGTAAGATCACCCATTTAGCCGCTCTATGCTGACAGGAGAGAGCTCTCCCATCAACATAATAGCTACCGCCATTTTTTGAGGTGGTGGTATGTCGGCGGGAGGAGCTCCCCCACTGACATAGTGCTGTGCACACTACCATTTATGCCCGCGAAACTTATGTCACTCAGGGGGGTGTTCTTTTGAGTGACATAAGTTTTGCTGACATAAGTGGTAGTGTAGACATGATCTTAGTGTTCAAACAATTTTAAATGCTTTTTTGTATTTAAAAAAAAAAAGCATTTTTAATTGCATTCCAATTCCATACAAATTCAGCTTGACACAAATTATGACAAAAATGATTTAGTAAATAAGAAATGGTAAATTTAAGAATTTGAGTCATTATATGTTGTGTAATATAATTAAAGTATGTATAGATAGTGTATCCTCTTGGTTAGCAAAAAGTATCAAATTACAGCAGCCAACCAGACTCAAATGTTCTTTGGGAAAATAACTAATGAACAAATTCAAAACAAGATTAAAATTGATGATTTTAATCAGTTTCCTACTTGCTGATTTAAATCATAATTACATTCAGTGATTTATATCACTTCAATTTAAATCAATCCCCTCTGATGTATTGTATCAATTTGTTTTTCCTTAGGGAAATGAAGTGTGTGTCAAGTTCACAAGTAAAGAAAAAAGAAAGATTTTGTTTTTTCTGTATTATAGTTATTAGTATCGCTGGATATTTGTGTTTGAATCTGACACTTTTTCAATATGTGCTCTCCCTCTTGTTCTTGCTTTAAAACCAAGGATGACATAATTCTAAAATAACTCTGGTTGTTGCAGAAAACTGCAGAGTTTTTAGTTTTGCACAATAAGGTTAGGTTTGGTAAAAGGTTTATATTTGTATTAGAAAGAAGATGCATTTATAAAATGTGCTTTGTTCAGTACAATACAGCATTTTGAAAATATCTGTACTTCTCTTTTACAGGCTGTTCGCTGCTATGAATCTCTGATATTGAAAGCTGAAGGAAAGGTCGAGTCTGATTTCTTTTGTCAGTTAGGTCACTTCAACCTCTTATTGGAAGATTATCCAAAAGGTAAGACTTTTTATCACACTTATATAGCAGTTTTAATAACTGTAGTGTCTTTAATGACCCAGATTTGATTATGACACCACAATATAACCATAAATATTGGGTAGATCAACTTCAGCACTTTTTGTTGGCTTGCACCATGCTTCAAAGTCTGTAACAAAATAAGTAATATGTCATTGTACTGAGGAATACTTTTATTCTTCCCTTCCCCCAGAGAAACCTTGTGGGCAATTGTTTTAGTAGAACATGTTTACTGGTTCATGAACAGATGTGAATAATATACAGACATAGTACCTAATTGTTCCCCACGTTTCTTCTGTTGCTGAAAATGTTCAAAAATAAAGTAAACTGACTACAGCATAACCATAAGTGGATATCAAATGTAGTCATGGATATGACAACTAGAATAAGAGTAGGCATTAGAAATGAAAAGGAGACCTAAATGTGTACCAGGAATATTGTCCAGATCCCTGATCTGTGCTTGGCACAAGCCCCAGGAAAAGGGGTCAGGTATAAAGCAGCATTTGCGCTCTCCCAAGTCTGTGAACAGCCAGAGACTGGTGTTTGGCCCTGATGTAAGTTACAGCAATCTCAAGGTTGTTCTAATTTATGTGGGCTGAAAAAAAAAACATGCAACTTGTTCCATCAGTCTCGGATTGCCAACGCATAAAGTACTTTGGCCTGTGCCATTGCTGCTTCTATGCCACTTGGTCATTCCCTAGGTAAGTTGTTACAGCGCACCAAACGAGCCAACCAACGCAGACTAAATAGAGCATTTTCAAGACATCTGCCTTATGCTAATGGAATCATGGTCAGGAGTCACCATTCTTTACCACCACAAACTCGTCAGCTGTGGGCCAGTGGTCTGCATCACTGAAACATGGCTCGCTGACAAGATAAGCCCAGCGCTAGCTCACTTTGCGGCATTAGGCTACTCTGAACACTTAGACGTGGAGAATGGTAATATAGTGATTTTATTCTCCTCCAGATTTAGATGCAGAAGAGACTAGTTTAACATCAAAGAGGGTATCCTCTTAATCTGAGAGTGCTCATAATAGATTATGGGCATCCTGCTAATCTACAGAGCTACGGACACCAAAGGCTTCCCAATCCTCCCTCTCCCCCACCCCCCGACACTGTCTAATATGGTTTTGACGTTCACATGACTTAGCTTGAGGGAGACTTCATCAATGTAGAATGACACCTCAGACAGCAGCAGCAAAAAGCCCTCCTCTTCACCTTTGGCTGCATGTAGATAATATTCCTCCCCTCCCCCGTGTGCTTTGGACTGGATCCTTGCGCTGGACGTTAGAAACACCCAAGCTAATCTGTGTCCTTATCTGACCACCGTCTCCTTCAGGTAAAAATTTCCCTCCCCCATCACAAGACAAGAACAAGCAACCACCAATGTCCACCCTAGAAAATTACCAGCTCCAACAAATGCTAAAGCTTTACAGATAGAAAAGCCACTAAATGTAGTATTGTGACAGTGAAACACTACCATCGCTCCCAGGTTGCTGCCATAGACCCTCTGGCATTGAAATGCTGTCTCCTACACCATTACTGTCTCAGATCCCAAAGGCATTCGGATGACCTGTGATGGAAAAAGTAGAAAGGAAGCAATCTAGTGGCATTTGACACTGAGCAGCATCAAGTGTTCTTGGAGGAAAACACCGTCTGATGCAGATAGGTTTAAGTATGAAGAATTTTTCTCAACATGTGCCACTGTAGCGTCTTCACTGCCAAAATAGGTGTGTGTTTAAAGTGAGATCGCTAACTCAAGTTAGCCATCTTGCTGTACAAACATACACCTTTTTGGCAGTGAAAAGACATAGGCTAAGAGCTTTTCTTATCAATCAGAGGCAGAAACTTTTTGGTTGGTAAATAACTTTATAAATCCAAAATGCCTTGATTCCATCATGGTTTTTGCTAAAACAGTCAGGAATGAAATAGTTAACAATCCAGACATATAAATAGCTTGCCTGTTTTATTTATTTTATTTAAGAGTTTTAATGCCTCATTTAGCTGAATGGGGAGAGTATGCATCTCTGAGCTTATTGTCTCAGGCTGTCTGCAGTTGCAAAACAACACTGAACTGGTTAATACTGGGTGCATCTTGTCATGGTTTTTC
Organism: Chrysemys picta bellii; assembly: GCF_011386835.1. Taxonomy (NCBI): domain Eukaryota; kingdom Metazoa; phylum Chordata; order Testudines; family Emydidae; genus Chrysemys; species Chrysemys picta. Next base: position 201,080,730 of record NC_088791.1, on the reverse strand, counting down.
TCCACAACTTCAACAGCTAGAATTTTTTTTTTTTTAAATGAAAACTTAAATTCTGTAACAAACTGCCACAAGAGGATTCAGTGACAAATTCTGTGTAAAATGGAGAGAAGAAATGTGGGTTTGGGTTATTTTCATTCAAGGCTTTTGTTGACATCAATGTGGAAGTTCTCCAAACTGAAAATTTTAACCACCATCACATACAGTGGATTAGAACGTCAGGTGTGCCTGAGTACTATTTGATTCCATGGATAAAGGGGGAGGGGGAAGCATAAATGATGTTTCTGCTATTTTTTTGCTTACTTTCCTAATCTTGGAGGCTGTGGATTCCCAGCAGAAGTCCTATAACGGTGCTGATGAAGACACAGGGCTAGTTCCTCAGCTCCAACTGTGTCCTCTGTGCTATGCTGAAGATTTGGATGAGTTTGTTACCACTCTCCTTTCTAGTCATTGGGAATCTACATAGAAAGTCTACATTGTTTTCAGCTTTTTTCACATGTGAAGTGGAAGAGTTCAAAGGATTTAGGTGTTTCCTGGATTTGTTGTATTTAAGTTTAAAAAGAATATTGTTCTGCATGTGCTCTTGACCTCTTTTTGGCCTGTGGTGTGCTAAGAAACCTTGGAGGAGAAGGAGCCAGAGGATCATGTTGGACCAACGTAGTTTGCAGTACTGTAGAACCTCAGAGTTATGAACACCAGAGTTACGAACTGGCCAGTCAACCACGCAGCTCATTTGGAACCACAAGTATGCAATCAGTCAGCAGCAGAGATGACCAAAAAAAGCAAATACAGGACGGTACTGTGTTAAACGTAAACTACTAAAAAAGGGAAAGCAGCATTTTTCTTCTGCATAGTAAAGTTTGACTTACTATAGCTTTGAATGTTCAGTTGTATACCTTTGAAAGAACAGCCATAACATTCTGTTCAGAGATGTGAACAACCTCCATTCCCGAGGTGTTCGAGTAACCCTGAGTTTCTGCTGAATTATCCAGATGTGTTTTGGTAATGCAAGCTACGTCATACTTCTGGAGCCTCTTTCACAATGAAGCCATAAATGGTCATCTTGTTGACCACTGATCTAACATTAAACAGCATCAGTTTGAGTTCCTGGGAGTTCTTTGCATCTCTTTAGTTCTTGTGTACACATGCTGTTTGTGTGCTATGATTATATGGTACACATTTGGACACAACATTTTGGGGTCTTTTGTCTATTCTTGAAGTTGATTCCAGTTAAAACTGAGGTAGGGGAGATGAGCTGAACGGTGAGGCAAGGTCCCTTTGCACCCCATATGTTTTGACCTTGGCTGGCACTGTGACGTAGTGTAGTGAAAGTGTGCAGAGCTGACAGTCTGACTCCAGTATAGTGAAAAATGTGGTGGTGGGAAGGTGGCAGCATGATCTGCCATGAAATGTTCTGTAGTAGGTTAGTGTCATCACTTGCTCATTTCTGTAGCAATTTGTCACACCTGTAAATGTGACTCCTGTTGCTCCTGTGTGCGGAGGAAGAGGGAATTGTTGATAGCTGCATCCTGCCTTTTAAATGCATGGCACTGAGAAGCAGCCTCTGTTTCTCATAGAGGTGCTGCTGCTGCTCCTGTGTAGAGAGGAAAGAGCAACAGCTTCGGGAGAGGCTCAGCCCCTATCATAAACTGCCAGTGTCAGGAAAGGGTACTGGGATTATGTATGCTGTTCTGCATCCTCCTTAGGGGCTCAGTCTTTTGTATCTGCCTCTGACTGGCAAAAATGAAATGAGGAAACCTGCTCTTCACTTAAGAGCCTCCAGAGACTTAGGCTACATCTACACTTATGGGCATGTAGAATACAGACATTGCACATCCAGTTAGCATTTATATAAATAGCAGTGTAGACAGTGAGCACTGCTTAGGCAAGTAGAATGCAGACACACGAGAAACTTCGGGTATATATCCTACATGGCTCTCTACGTGCCCACACGGTGCCTCCTACATGTAAACTCTTTTTACTAGTGTAGTGTCCTGCTGCCAGAGCCTTTTCCTGCCTCAGTGAAAGTCTTTGGAAGTGGTAAGAGGCTCCCCACTGCTGGAGCCTTTCCACGCTGCAGGGAAAGACTCTAGAGTGGGGAGGTGAGTGGGGGGAGAGAGAGGCTGGGAGGGAGCTGTTAGTGCCTTTCCCTGCTACATTGCCCCTGCCAGAACCTTTCTTTGCCATGTGTAGCTAAATGCCACAGGATGGACACAGCCCGCTTTTCACTGCAGTGTGTAGCTACTGTAGACATTGCTGGAAAGACCTGAGAGGTGTCCAGTTTTTTCCGTTTTTGAGGGAGTCTCCCTCCCCTGTGGAAATCTTCATTGTTTTATTACATAGACAATAAGTATTGCAATAGGAATAGTGAGAATAAACAAGGAATTAGAAAAGAAATTTGATATGATTGAAACCTGATGTGTTGCATAATACCAATCACATGACTGATGTTAAAATCACGGAATATGCTGTGTTTAAGAAAGATACAATGGGAGGTATGGTACACAGAGTGGCACTTTCCATTAACAATACCACTACCTGCTCTAGAGTTGTTGACAATTCTGAAGGAGAGGACTGGGATGCTTATGGATCAAAGGATTAACTGATAAATCACAAGTGGTTGGGGGCGGCGGGGAATGGAAGTATGCTATAGACCACCAAATCAGACAAGGGAACAGGATGAGCAGCTCCTTAAACTTCTGTCTATAGTGTGTAGATGGAAATATTGCATTATTGGGAATTTCAGTCTGCGGGACATATGCCGGAGATCTCTTGCTGCCACTTGTAAAATATCTTCAGCGATTCTAAAAAATATATAACTTTCAAATACAAATTACTGAAACCAGCTTGCGGTAATTTGTACATTAGACCTAATTTAGACAGATAAAGATGAATTGATCACTGAACTAAAAATTTATGGTTGCTCAGGTGTGAGTGATAAGAACATAAGAATGGGCATACTGGGTCGGACCAATGGTCCATCTAGCCCAGTATCCTGTCTTTAGATCGTTGCCAGTGCCAGATTCTTCAGAAGGAATGAACAGAACAGGGCTGTTTGGAGTGGTCCATCACCTGTTGTCCAATTGCAGCTTCTGGCAGTCAGAGGTTTAGGGACACCTGGACCATGGGGTTGCAGCCCTAACCATCTTCGCTAATACCCGTTGATAGGTAAATTCATGGAGAAATAGGTCCAAGTGTTTTTTTTTTTTTTTTTTTTTTTTTTTTTTTTTTGAACCGGTTATATTTTTGGCCTTCATAACATTCCCTGGCAATGAGCTGCACACGTTGACTGTGTTCTGTGAAGAAGTACTTCCTTATGTTTGTTTTAAACCTGCTGCTTATGAATTTAATTGGATGACCCCTAGTTCTTGTATTATGTGAAAGGGGTAAATAACACTTCCCTATTCACTTTGTCCATACTATTCATGACTTTATAGACCTCTGTCATATCCCCCACCTCAGTCATTTCTTTTCCAGGCTGAACAGTCGCAGTTGTCTGGATCTCTCCTCATATGGAAGCTGTTCCATATCCCTAATCATTTTTGTTGCCCTTCTCTTAATCTTTTCCAATTCTAATGTGGTTTTTTGGGGATGAGGTGACCTGAACTGCATGCAGTATTCAAGGTGTGGGTGTACCATTGATTTATAGAAAATATCATAATACACCTCTACCCCGATATAACGCGGTCCTCGGGAGCTGAAAAATCTCACCGTGTTATAGGTGAGACCGTGTTACATCGGGGTAGGGAGAGGAACCGCTCCCCGCCTCAGCTCACCTCCGCTCTGCCTCTTCCCTGAGCGCGCAGCCGCCGCCGGTCCACTTCTCCCTCCCTTCTAGGCTTGCTGCGCCAATCAGCTGTTTGGCCCGGCAAGCCTGGAAAGGGGGGTGGGGGAGAAGCGGAGTGGCGGCGGCGTGCTCAGGGGAGGAGGTGGAGATGAGCTGGAGCAGGGACCGGTTCCTCTGCGCCCCCCATTACTTGCTGCGGCCCTCCCTGGGGCGCCCCACCCCAGCTCACCTCCGTTCCGCCTCCTCCCACGAGCGCATCGCAGCTCCGCTTCTCCCCTCTCCCTCCCAGGCTTGCTGTGCCAATCAGCTGTTTGGCGCGGCAAGCCTGGGAGGGAGGAGAAGAGGAGCTGAGTGGCGTGCTCGTGGGAGGAGGAGGAGGAGGCGGCGGCAAAGCGGAGGTGAGCTGGGGCGGGGAGCGGTTCCTCTGCGGCCCCCCCTTACTTGCTGCCGCCCCCCTGCCGCAGCTCACTTCCGCTCTGCCGCCGCCTCCTCCTCCTCCCACGGGCATGCCGCTCAGCTCCGCTTCTTCTCCCTCCCAGGCTTGCTGCGCCAAACAGCTGTTTGGCACAGCAAGCCCGGGAGGGAGGAGAAGCGGAGCTGCGGCGCGCTCGTGGGAGGAGGCGGAGGTGAGCTGGGGCAGGGGGCCCCGGGGAGGGACACAGCAAGTAACGCGGGCGCAGAGGAACCGCTTGCGGTAACACGAATTCGGATATAAGGAAGTAAAGCAGCCCCGTCCTCCGGAGCGCTGCTTTACTGCATTATATCCGAATTTGCGTTATATAGGACCGCATTATATCGGGGTAGAGGTGTATCATTATATGTGATCTGTCCCTTTCCTAATGGTTCCTAACATTGTTTGCTTTTTTTGATTGCTGCTGCACACTGAGCAGATGATTTCAGGGAACTATCCATGATGACTCCCAAGATCTCTCTTGAGTGGTAACAGCTAATTTAAAACCCATCATTTTATATGTATAGCTGGGATTATTTTTCCATTGTGCATTATCAACAACACTGAATTTCATCTGCCATTTTGTTGCCCCGTCATGCAGTCTTGTGAGATCCCTTAGTTAATTCTAAAGCATTCACCCCTTTTTCCAGATCATTTATGAAAATTTATGATGTCTATTTTCATTTGCTGTGTGCAGATAGAACATCAAGTAGTAGGTATACTTGGTGCTTTAAAAAGGCCAGTTTCCAAATATGAAAGCCATCACGTGCTAAAATTGAGTGGGAGGAAGTACTTAAAAATAAAAATGGGAATTATATTTAAGAATTCTTCATTAGATGCTTCAAAACACACAATTCCGCAGTCAAGAAAAAAGGCTTATTTGATTTAAAAAAAAAATCCTGTTTTGGAGGGGAGGTGAAAGTAATAGAAATAAGTAATATATAACGAAACATTAGGGAAGGTGAAAGCAAGGAGTACCAGTTAGCACAGCAGTTAGGAATTTTAGACAGTTAAGAGAAGCTAAAGGTGTAAGTGGAAAAAAATCTATCGCCAGTAGGGTCAAGGACAAAGAGTTCTTTAAATATATTGGGAACAAACAAAATTCTAGCAATACTGTAGGTCTGATGCTAGACAAGGATGATAAATCATCAATCAAAAGGCAGAAGTATTTAAATATTTCTATTCAGTATTTGAAAGAAAACAGGATGGTGTTATTCTTATCTTAGTGATCATGAAATACATTCTATTCAGTTAGTAACTAAGGAGTATGTTAAACAGCAACAGTTTAACATTTTTAAATCTGCAGGACTAGATAACTTGCACCATGAATATCAAAAGAATTGATGGAAAAGCTCTGTGATCCATTAATGTTGATTTTTAACCAATCTTAGAACACTGGAAGTTCCAGAGGACTAGGAGAAAGCTAATATTGTGCCAGTATTTGAAAAGGGTAAATGGCAAGACCCAGAAAGCTATAGGCTAATTAGCCTGACATTAATCACAGGCAAAATCATGGAAAGAATGGTATGGGACAAAATAACTAAACAATTATGAGGCGGTAGCATAATTAATCAACATGGCTTAATGGAAAATACGTCTTGTCAAAATCAGTGTCTTTTGATTTCCTCAAATAAATAATACTATTTTTGACAAGTTTGGTTAATAAACTGTTGACATAATATACTTAGACTTTTGTACGGCATTTGACTTAGTCCTACATGTCATTTTAATTTTGGGAGGAAAAAGTACTATATAAAATCAATATACCTCATATTAAATGGATTAAAAACTAATTTACAGAATGTAAAAAGTAATTGTAAATTGGTGTGTTTCTGTTGGGGTCTGGCAGGTCTCTGTTCTTGGCCCAGTGCTATTTAATATGTTTATCAATGATCTGGAAGAAAAATATAAGTGCTGGTAAAGTTTGCAGATGCCACAAAAATTGGAGTGATAAATAAAGATGGGGTCAGTCTACAGGCCAATGTGGATCACTTGATGGTAAAGTTCACTTATTAGAACATGTGTTTTAATACAGCCAATGCAAGTTCTAAATCGAGGAACAAAGAACATAGGTTACATTTATAAGAAGGTGCACTGAATCCTGAGAAGCAGCAACTCTGTAAAGGGCTTACGGGGTCAGGATAGATAAGCAATTGAACATGACACACCACATTGGGGTGTGAAAGAGTGCAAAGTACTACTGAAGTAGGAGTAGGGAGGTGGTATTACCTTTTGTATTGGACATAAGTGAATTGGAAACTGAAGGTAAACAAATTCACACTAGAAATAAAATACAAACTTTTAAGTGAAGGCGATAATCCTAATAGTTAGTTACCTAGGGAAGTAGTAGATTCCCCATTTGAAGTCTTTGAAATCAAGACTGAACCTCTTTCTAAAAGATAGGATATAGGTCAGATAGGTATGAGCTTGATGCAGAAATTCTTGGATGAGGTTCTTTGGCTTGTGTTATGGAGGAGGTCAGACTAGATTATAATGCAGTCCTAGCTTTTATCTGTCTGCTGTTTATACTTTTCCGAAGGTGCACTACAGTAGAATTGACGTGATGTTGTCTAAAAGATTCTGATGATCAGCAGTGCAGTTCACCAGTCTTGTTAACGTTACTCTGATATTGTTTGGGAATCAGGAATACAGAACTGCATTGGTTTGCATTTGGAGGTTGGATTCTATATAAATGGATGGGTTTAGGCTTTCCTTCTTCCAGGAAAACTTTTCACTGATAAATAGGTGTGTGCACTTGAAGCTGTTGTCCAAAGCTTAACCACAGGGCTCTGTAAACAGGGCATGCAATATTTGTGTATAAAAATTGATACACTTCAGTGATAAAGAAAATTTCAAGAGTGATATTTTGGGGTCCATGGAGTCTGCTGGAGGTTCTTAACTCCGGTTAATTGTCAATCACCCATTATGGGGAGCTTACCAAACTGCCATATTGTGTGTGTTACTTTGAGATGGTGCATCTGGAACTTTTAATAGGGCTGCAGTTATTATAATGTAGTGATTTTTCTGGCATAGGGAAACTCACTGCAAGGGTAATTTTTTTAATTATAAAATTTTGGTGTTCTGGAGCTTTGTGATTGTAGTCCTGTGGCATTTTTTTTAATTAGCAAGAAGGATTAAAATCTTTGGCATGAGTAACCCAGTTGTGTTTTGGTGGATTTTTATTGTTTAGCCCAGACTGTTTAAGATGCCTCTGAGCAATAATGAAAAAGAATCAATTCTAGAGAATTAAATAACCAGGCTTTAGTGGATCATTAGTTCTCTGCCTACACCCCTCTCCTTGGTGCCCCCCCCCCAAAAGTGAATAACCCTCCCTGATGAAAATCCCTTGAAACGAGAATGGTATGTTGGGGATACTAGGAAATGTATCTATGTGCACTGATATTCTGAGAATGTTCACTTTGCACCGCAAACCTGAGATCTCCAGTTCTCTTGTATCAGCTTTGAGTGTGACCCTTAAGAAGATGGAGAAATGTTGGGAAATAATCTTAGGATAAAAACTTGATAACGTACGCAATATCTACTTGAAGAAATATGTAATTAATTACATGCTTAATCTGTTCTTGAGACAATGTTGCATTTCATATTACAATATGTATTTTAATATTACTAAAGGCATGTTTGAGAGGTAGGTAGATAGATAGTATATCCTTTGAAGGATTTCAGGGCTAAATGTGATCCAGCTGTGCTCCTCAGGGGATGTTTTCTGCATCTCAGAAGTGTGTTATAGAATGGATGTATCAATTTTAGGCTCTCTTGTTGTGTATTATCTAAAGAGTGCTTATAATACTGATAACTTTCGTTGCTGTTGTGGTACTTAGTTTATTCTTATGTTTACTGTTAACCTTGCATTTTCTAATGATGGCCATAGTTAGTTGTTATAACCATGGTTGGGTGAAAACTAAGCTTATGACCATTCACTCTCAGGTGTCCCATTTTTCTGGGGACTAATTAGATGTTGTCTTGTCTGTCAAAATAGCTTTGGCAACGAGACTGATTTCTTCTTCTAGTGATTGCTCATGCATATTCCACAATAGGTGTGCGTGTTTGCCACATACACTGGTGTCGGAAGTTTTCCCCCTAGCAGTACCCGTAGAGGGGAACACCCCCCGCGACCCCTGGAGTGCCGCCTGCCTTGTGCAGTATAAGGGGAGCTGCGCGCTCCCCCCACCCTCAGTTCCTTCTTGCCACTGGTGAAGGTGCAACGGAACTGCTCTGCTCCAGCTTTGCTGTAGCTTGTCCTCAGATCTGTTTGTTCGGAACAGGCCTCTCTGGATGCTGTCCACGCCCAAAGCCCTCCAGGCAGCCCGGGACATCTTGTCCATGCTGGTGCCTGGAGCGCCACCGATATCGGCTCCACGCTCCAGAGGCAAGCCTCTGCTGGGATCTGCGCTGTCGCTCCCCCCGGCTCAGTACCGGTCTCGGTTGAGGGAACGTCCCTGATGCCGATCATCACCCAGTGTCCACAGGGGGCAGAGTCCACGTGGAGCGCCCTCGACTCCGACCAGACTCTTGGGCTGGGTTCCATCTGTCCGGGACTCACGGTACCGGTCCTCCTCAGAGAGCGGATGTCGATGGGACTGCGGCGGACATCGTCGCTCCTCGTGCCGGAGAGGGTACCGCAGTCGGTCACGGCACGGTCGTCGACGCCGTTTCCGCTCGGGCTCCTGCTTCAAGTCTCTGCCATGGCACCGCAGCCCTGGGCGTTGATCACCGTCACGGGTCCCCCCCATCAAGGCTATTCGCGGAGCAGTTATTACTGTTGGTACCAGTCCTCCAAGTCGAGATCGTGGTCCTGTGACTGTTGCGGATCCCGGCACCGCCGCTTCTCCCGGATGAGACAAAGCAGTGGATCCTGTGCCAGCCCGGTCTCCATTCGTAGCCGTTCTTCGATGGGCAGACCGGCCAACCCGGGAAGCCGGCCCCGCCGGTGCTAGACCAGGTACAGTGGCACCGAGTGTCATGGCTGGCCCAGTGGTACCAGTGGGCACCATGGCCTCCAGCGCAGCCCCCAGTGGGAGCTCGCTCGGTGGCCAGAGCTTCGGAAGCACCGTCGGCCTCCATCTCTAGACTCCTGACAAAGAAGTCGGTGGGATGCTCATCCTTGGTACCGCGCCCGGAGTCTGACCAGGTGATGGATCCTCTGGTGCCGGCCGACACCCAAAGCACCACACCGGCCTCTTTGCCCCGCCCAGAGGAGGCAATTGCGGCCCCGCCTCCCTCCATCCTGCAGGAGGACTTCAGCGCCCACCAAGAGCTCTTAAAGAGGGTGGCAGCAAGCCTCCACCTCCAGGCAGAGGAGATGGAGGAGCCCTTGGACTCCCTGTTCAACGTGTGGTCCCCATCGGCACCGGGTAGGGTGGCCTTGCCGCGCCATGAAGGAGTGGCTAAAATTTCAAATGCCCTGTGGCAAACACTGGCCTCGTTGGCCCCTATATCAAGAAAGGCAGAACGCAAGTACTTTGTACCCACTAAAGGTCATAAGTATCTATATACCCACCTGGCGCCCAACTCCCTGGTGGTCGAGTCGGTCAACCAAAGGGAACGACAGGGTCAGCCAGCCCCGACCCCAAAGAACAAAGACTCTCAGAGGCTGGACTCTTTTGGAAGAAAAATGTATTGGTCTTTGAGCTTCCAGTTACAAGTGGCAAAAATCAGGCCCTCTTGGGTAAGTACAAATTTAATCTGTGGGGCTCCCTTCCTAAATTTGAGGTCTCCCTCCAGGAGTGTGACAAGAAGGAATTCAGGAGGAAGGGGCAACAGCAGCTCGGGCTTCCCTGCAGGCTGCCTCGCATGCTGCGGACACGGCTGCACGTTCAGTGGCCTCCGAGGTGTCCATGAGACAGGCATCATGGCTCCTTCTCTCTGGGCTCTACAGCGAGGCGCAATCTTCCATGCAGTATCTCCTGTTTGATGGGAAAGCTCTGTTCGCAGAGGAAACCGATACAAGGCTACATGGCATGAAGAACTCCGGCACGACCCTCCAGACCCTGGGTCTCTATGTCCTGGCTCTGGCAAAACCTAAGTTCAAGCCGACCCTGGCCGCCCTCCTGAAGTACGAGGCCGCCCATAAGAAGCGATGGGACTATAAGAGATGCCCTCACAGGCAGTCTCGGCCCCCCCCCCCCCCCAGTCTGGACCCTCCAAGAGCAAGCAGGCGGGGAAAAGGCGATTTTGACGGGATGCTCGGGGGCAACCCGCCAGCCCTCATCAGGGATCCAACCCCAATAAAGCTTCCCTTCTCCAACCGGTTGTGTGCTTTCCTTCCGGAATGGTCTCGGCTCACTTTAGACCAATGGGTCCTCAACACCATCTCCTGGGGTTACACCCTCCAGTTTACCTCCTCCCTGCCCAACCTCTCCCTGCCCCAGTCCCTCCGGGGGGGGACCCCACACACGAAGCTCTGCTCGAGCAGAAGGTGGGGTGGCTCCTAGGACTAGGAGCGATAGAGGCGGTGCCCAAGGAGTTCATGGGGAAGGGATACTACTCCCGTTATTTCCTTATCCCGAAGGCCAAAGGGGGTCTCAGGCCCATACTGGACCTACAGGGTCTGAACCAGCACATGGTGAAGCTCAAGTTCCGCATGGTCTCCCTGGCCTCCATCATCCCCTCCCTGGATCCCGGGGATTGGTACGCTGCCCTCGATCTACAGGATGCGTACTTCCACATCCACATATTTGAGGGGCACGGGCGCTTCCTCTGTTTTGTGGTGGGACATAATCATTACCAATTTACAGTCCTCCCGTTTGGGCTGTCCATTGCCCTCAGAGTGTTTACAAAATGCATGTCGGCGGTAGCGGCCTACCTCAGATGGTGGGAGGTACAGATATTTTCCTATCTGGACGATTGGCTTGTCAGGGGCACCTCCTGGTCGCAGGTGAGGGATCACGTGGTGCTCCTCTTGTCCAGGTGCACTGCCTTGGGCCTACTGGTAAACAACACCAAGTCCATTTTAGTCCTGGTCCAACGCATAGAGTTTATCGGGGCGCTCTTGGACGCAGTGTCAGCCAGGCCTTCCCTCCCGCCAGACAGGTTCGAGACCCTGAAAGATCTCATCGACTCGGTCACAAGGTTCCCAGTGACAACAGCCAGGGTTTGCCTGCAACTCTTGGGTCATATGTCAGTGTCCACGTGTGTGGCTAGACTCAGGATGAGGCCCCTCGAGCTCTGGTTCTCTCAGGCCACAGACAGGATGGACAAGGTCCTCACCGTGCCGGATGCTGTGATTACTTCCCTGCGATGGTGGTCCACCCCGAACAACATGCTCCAAGGGGTCCCGTTCAGGGACAGGGCCCCATCACTGGAGCTGGTGTCTGATGTGTTGGACCTGGGTTGGGGGGCCCATGTGAGGAGCTTTCAGACCCAAGGCCTGTGTTCGGCTCAGGACCTGACCGTACATATAAATGTCAAGGAGCTCAGAGCGGTGCGGCTGGCGTGTATGGCCTTCCACTCGCACCTGGAGGGCAAGGTACTCAGGGTCCTCATGGACAATACAGCCTCGATGTTCTATATCAACTGGCAAGGCAGGGCCCGCTCCTCTGCCCTTTGCTTTGAAGCCCTCAGGCTGTGGAATTTCTGTATAGCCCACGCCATCCACCTGAAGGCCTTCCGCTTACCGGGCTCCCGCAATGAGAGGGCGAATCGCTTGAGCAGGGACTTCTCCTCGCAATATGAGTGGTCCCTCCACCTGGAAGTGGCCCACTGGCTCTTCTGAAGATGGGGAACTCACCAGCTGGACCTATCCGCGACTTGGCAGAACTGGCGATGCCCCCAGTTCTGCTCCGGGAGGGTCTGGGGAGGGGCTCTATCTCTGATGCTTGTCTCCTGTCCTGGTCAGGCCGGCTTCTCTACGCCTTCCCCCCGTTCCCTGTAATCAGCAGAGTCCTGGAGAAGATAAAGTCGGACAAGGCCCGAGTCCTACTGATTGTCCCAGCGTGGCCCAGGCAGTATTGGTCCGGGACCCTCACGGGCCTGGCGGAAGCTCTGCCGTGGCCATTGCTGCTCCGCCCGGATCTGCTCTCACAGGACCAGGGCCACCTCCTCCATCCCAACCTAGTGGCTCTTGACCTTACAGCATGGCGGGTCAGTGGTTAGGTGGAGAGGAAAGGATGTGCTCAGAGCAAGTTCAGCGCATCCTCCTTGAAAGTAGATGACCCTCCACTCGCCGCGCTTATTTGGCAAAGTGGTCCCAGTTTTCTAGGTGGGTGGCAGACTAGGGCGTCTCCCCAATCCAGCTTATCCTTGATTACCTCCTGCACCTGGCGGCCATATCGGCCTTCCATCTGCTGGTGCAAGGACACATGTTTTTCCCATGCTATGACTGGCCGGTTCCTTAAGGGTCTAGACCGTCTTTTCCCGTATTCTAGACCCCCGGTTCCACAGTGGGACCTAAACTTGGTGTTGGCTCGTCTCACGGGGCCCCAGTTTGAACCACTGGCCACGTGCTCCTGGTCTCACCTCTCGTGGAAGGTGGCCTTCCTGGTTGCTATCACGTCGGCCAGGTGAGTCTTGGAGCTCAGGGCCCTGACCTCCGAACTGCTGTACACGGTCTTTCATAAGGACAAGGTCCAGCTCCGCCTACACCCTGCGTTCCTCCTGAAGGTGGTCTCCACCTACCACATGGGTCAGGACATTTTTCTACCGGTCCTCTGCCCCAAGCCTTATGCATCCAGTGAGGAACGCCACAAGCTCGACGTGTGGCGGGCTCTGGCTTTCTACCTGGATCAGACTATGCCGTTTAGAAAGTCCTTGCAACTGTTTGTCTCCTCGGCTAAGCGCGCGAGGGGCCAGCCGATTTCCACTCAGCGGCTTTCCAATTGGGTCACTTCTTGCATCTGTTCCTGTTATGAGCTGGTGGGTGTTTCCCCGCCACCCATTGTGAGGGCTCACTCGACCCGGGCACAGGCCTCGTTGGCTGCCTTCGTGGCCCATGTCCCCATCCAGGACATTTGTAGGGCCGCCACGTGGCCGTTGGTTCACACATTCACCTCGCACTATGCAATCGTCTCCCAAACCAGGGATGACACCGGTTTCGGCAGAGCTGTCCTCCGTCCTTGGAACTTGTGAACTTCTACCCACCTCCAACAGATATAGCTTGAAATCACCTATTGTGGAATACACATGAGCAATTACTCGAAGAAGAACAGTTACCTTTTCCGTAACTGATGTTCTTTGAGATGTGTTGCTCATGTCTATTCCACATCCCACCCTCCTTCCCCTCTGTCGCAGTTGTCTGGCGAGAAGGAACTGAGGGTAGGGGGAGCATGCAGCTCCCCTTATACCGTGCCAGGCAGGCGCCACCCCGGGGGTCACGAGGATACCGCTAGGGGGAAAACTTCCAGCACTGATGTACGTGGCGAGCATGCACACCTACTGTGGAATAGACATGAGCAACACATCTCGAACACCAGTTACGGAAAAGGTAACTACTTTTTCCCCTAAATAATCCCATATTTGTCATCCTCCCAGCTTAGAGCATCTGGTAGAGGGTCGTCTTATACCTCACATCCACAGTTCTGTTAATAGATCTGTTGTTAAGCTTACAAAGACCCACTTGTAGAATATGGCACTCCTGGTGTTGAGCTGTGGAACTGCCTTGAAAAGCTGTCTTGCATGCACAAGAGAGTTTGCGCAAGGTGAGGTCATTGCCCACTCTATAAGGGAGTGACTCCTACCCCTCAGTTCCTTCACCAATAGTGTGGAGTGTTAACAGAATTCACCTTTGTGCCCTTAGGGTAGAATTTTCCATAGTCTGTCTTATTTTCTTTAGTTAGCTTGTAAACAGTAGCATAGAATAGTTTAACTTACATAATCCACCCTTCTACAGAGAGCCTTTGGCCTCACCGCAACCATGTTGAGCACTGTAAGGGCTTTAAGAGATGTGCCTGTTACCCATGAATCATACCAAAGACCAACTCCCATGTTCAGTGCCTTCTGTGTCTGGATGAGACCCACTTGGTAACCCAGTGTGTGATTCCATTCTATACAGGTCTTATACCATGCTCATCGCGATAGTATCTGAGTGTCATCCAATAATATATTAAGTATTGTGATTAACATCTATCACGTTTGTTCTCCCATTCTCTCCTTAGGGGGAGCCGTGTGTGCAATGGAGTGTCTTGTTTTGGTAGTGTTTTGCTGTGCCTTCATTCCCCTCATTAGAAAGGAGAGACACTTGAGGCTCTTGGCTCTGTATCTTGGCAGACTCTAGGTCTGTGTGAGAATGCCAAGATTAGCCTCTGTGCCGAGGTCCTCTGACCCAAGAGGTGTTATTTTGCTCTGGCCTCAGAACTGCCTTCTATCATGTGCACAAGACTGAACTCTCATCTGCCTTACACTGGGAGCAAATCCTTTGCCCAGCACAACCGGCCCTGACTACATCTAAAGCAGTACTGAATACCAACTGACATCACCCATTTAAGTGTTCACATAGTCATGTTACATCTGACCTTGGTGGTAAATAAACATTTAGGTGGCCTAAGGAGTCTGTCACATTTGAAATGAAGGATATAGCTTAATTCCATCCTTTGTAAAGCTCTCCAGTTATATTCCCTTTTCTCCTCCTTCCTGTCAGGGTAGTTGAGTGCTAAGAATTTGCTCCCAGTTCACTTGTCTATAAATTCCCTGGTGATAAATTTATGGCTTAAAAATTGAATGCTTTCAAATTATAAGCTACCTACAGACAATCCTTTTGTGGATACTGCCTAGAGAATGCTCCCTCCTTTGTATTTCCATACAAGAAATCAAACACGTCGGTACAGTAATGCTTTTTCTTGAGATACATCCCAGATAAAAGAGGATCTGTAGGGTGTGATCAGATGCACTCCTGTCCTTACTGGTCTCCAGCATAGTTGAATTTTAAACTGGAATTAGAAATTCAAGAAGCCAAAAATCTATTGTCTTTTAGCCTCATAGTACACCACTAGATGGTGCCAGTATCTAGCCATCTAATTATTTTTTTTTCCAAGTGAACCATGCAGATTCTAGATGCTCAATGGGGGGTATCTTTTTGAAGACCCTCCTAAATTTAAGTAGTCATAGAAGTTAGATAAAGTAGACCTATTGGAATAGGTCACAAAGTCCATCCTCCTACCAATATACAGTTAACTACAACATATTTTCTAGTCTAGTATATTTCTCTAGTCTAGTTTTTAGATGTCTCATTGAATGGTACCATCCACATTTTACCCTGAGGAGAATATTCCACAATCTAATAGACCTTGTTGGAAAGCAGATTTTTCTGACATTCATACTAAAACTTGCCCTTTCTTAATGAAAGTGTACTTAATATATTGTTGAAGGCTATTTCCACAGCAAAAGAGGAAGTTTTTTTAATTTTTACCTGTGCCAACAAAATATTTTATAATGCTAGGAATTTCAATGACTAGTTTTAGTATTAGTGGGTTAATATTTAAGGATCCTAAACCAGACTATTGTTTGCAGTCTGTAACTCTGTCCTATTGACATCATACAGCAACCATATGATTAAGGTATTTGAGTATTTGTAGTCTCAGGTTAGATTAAACTGATTTTTAAAATGTGTTAGATTTCTCTTGGCCTCCCCCAAATGGTATTGCTATATGGCACAGTTATGAAACTGCACTTCCATGCTTCAGCATATTTGGATTTCTTTAAAGTTTAACCTTATCTCTGTATTTCCTGTGTTTATGCTTTTTGTTTTGGAAAAAGTACAATACCTGTATTTATTCTTAATTACTGATATGTACTCTCAATGTAATTTTTGTGTGGAAATTCCTTTTTTTAATTAAAATGTTCTTAATAGCCATTAAACCTAGAGAATGTTTGTATATTTATAGTGCTTTAAAGAGAATATAGTATCCACCTTAAACCATTTTTTGTAAATTAATTTATGACCAGATTCACTGATATGCTTTATCTTATTTGTGCTATGCTGTTTTCCCTGCAGACAGCTTGGCTTTGCTCCCCTAGGAAACAGTGAGAAGTGGTGGCATCTTTAATGAACGAACACATCTTCAGTCTCATTGAGAGCAATAGGAGATGACAATTATTTAGAAAGGGCAGTTCTTTGTGGAATTCTCTATAACAGCACATTTTCTCCATCAGCAGTGGCTTATGAGTACTTTCTATTATGAAGAATGATAGCAAAAATGATCATTAATCTTTTTAAAAATACTTCAGATGTAGCTCATGCATGAAATATGAATGAGTTTTAACTATATGGGAAGTCTGAGTGTGAAATGTTCTGTTATTAGGGACAAAACAGTGGCCTGGCACAGATACTAAATTTCTTAAAGGACCAATTTTCAATCAAAATTTTGTTTAAACTAATGGATTGACTTGTAAATTCTCATAGGATTTATTCTGTGCTCAGAGTAAGTGTTGTAATTTTGTGTAGGAAATCCTGTTTTTCATATATAACAAAGGTATTGAATCTCTTCAAGTGCAAAACTCAGCTCAACCTTAACTGTGGAACCATAAGCAGCGCTTCCTTAATGTTAGCTAGATATATAACAACACATTATGAATTTATCTCTATGGTATAGAAATATACTTAAATTTGTTTCATTGCTGTCGTGTAGATGCTGATCAATGGCTAACCCAAAGAACAGAGAAAGGGTATTCAAGTTAAAGTTCTGCTGTATGATCAGTTTTTTTTTTTAACCTAGTAGACTTATTCCTTAATGTCAGGGCTGGCTCTGGCTTTTTTGCCGCCCCGGGCAAAAAAGCCGCCGGCCGCCCCCCCCCCCCCTTGCGGGGGGGAGGGGGGGGGAGGGCGGCTGGAGCCCCGGGGAGAGGGCGGCTCCGCTCTCCCCCCGGCGGCTGGAGCCCTGGGAGGAGGGCGGCAAGCCGCAGCCGGGGGGAGGGCGCCGGCAGGGAGGGCGGCCGGAGCCCTGGGAGGAGGGCGGCGAGCCCCGGCGGCCGGAGCCCTGGGAGGAGGGCGGCGAGCCCCAGCTAGGGCTCGCCGCTCTCCCCCCGGCAGCCGGGGGGAGGGCGCCGGGGGGGAGGGCTGCCAGAGCGCCGGGGGGAGGGCGGCGAGCCCCGGCGGCCGGGGGTAGGGCGGCTGGAGCCCCGGGGGGAGGGCGGCTCCGCTCTCCCCCCAGCGGCTGGAGCCCTGGGAGGAGGGCGGCAAGCCCCGGGGGGAGGGCGGCTGGAGCCCCGGGGGGAGGGCGGCTGGAGCCCCGGCGGCCGGGGGGAGGGCGGCTGGAGCCCCGGGGGGAGGGCGGCGAGCCCCGGCAGCCGGGGGGAGGGCGCCGGGGGGGAGGGCTGCCAGAGCGCCGGGGGGAGGGCGGCGAGCCTGGCCGTGGCCCCGCTCTCCCCGGGGGCCGGAGCGCTGCGCCGCCCCCCTCCAGGTGCCGCCCCCCTCCAGGTGCTGCCCCAAGCACAAGCTTGGTGGGCTGGTGCCTGGAGCCGGCCCTGCTTAATGTTAATCTTTCAGAAATGTAGCTTTCATAGTTCTCAAGACTTCTAGTCCGCCTTTGTAAGTTCACTGGGTTTCTTTGTATTGTTTCTCTTTCCTCATTGCTATACTTTCCAGCATACTTACTGTGTGATTGGAGCTTGATTGAGCCCTTCCATCAGAATGGTCTGGCCATCCCTCCCAACCCTTCTCAGCTGACACTGCCCACTTGAGGGAGAGTGCACTTAATGGGGTAGAGTTTAGGTTTCACAGGTAACTGTAAATCTAGCATTTTTGAGTGTTTGACTTTGTAATCTCAATAACATACTTAATTTTTTTGCATGTAATTTCCTACTTTTTAAAAGGATAAAAAGGTAAAAACAAATTGTACTATGGCAATTGTAACAATCCCTCTGTCATGCAGCATCAGTGGGGTTTAAACTCTGAACCTTCAGCACTGTAATAGAGACTTCTACCACTTCATTTAAGGGACTAACTACATTAACTGGAAGCAGGAGAAGGCTGATATCCTAGAAAGGAGGGATGGGCTACTGCGACTAGGGTGTAGTTAGGGGGAGCCTGGGGTGGTTCTGTTCCCCTCTCTCCAACATGACATCTGTTCCACCAGTCCCTAGGTGTTACTAGTACATTGTGTTCCATTGCTTTGATGCCAGCATGAACCAAGCACTTCAGGACGTTTGTGTTCAGCTGTTAAGTCTGGTGAGTTCCCAAACTTCTGAAGAACACAAGGAAGAGAAATGGTTTTCAAAAGTTTGTATCTCAGCAAAATCTGAATGGCTAGAGAAGTGCTTTTCCTTGTCCCATGAAATTCCAAAGAGCTTTTCCCCATGCTGAATTTCAAAGGTCTAATGCAAACGAGAGAGTTGCTAGAGCTTCTCAAAAATTGCCACAACAACCTTTTTATAATGGAAAGGGTTAGGAAGCCCAAGTAGAAAGGACATAAAAATGGCTATACTGGATCAGAACAATGGTCCATCTAGCCCAGTATTCTGTCTTCTGACAGTAGCTAATGTCAGATGCATCAGAGAGAATGAACAGAACAGGGCAATTATCAAGTGATCCATCTCCTGTCATCTAGTTCTAGCTTCTATCAGTCAGAGGCTTAGGGACAACCAAAGCATGGGTTTGTGTCCCTGACCATCTTAGCTAATTGCCACTGATTGACCTGTCCTCCAGGAGCTATCCAATTCTTTTTTTTTGAACCCAGTTATACTTTTGGACTTCACAACAGCCCCTGGCAATGAGTTCCACAGGTTGAATGTGCATTGTGTGAAGAGGTGTTTGTTTGTTTGTTTTAAACCTGCTCCCTATTAATTTCATTATGTTCTTGTGTTATGTAAAGCGGTAAATTGCATTTCTGTATTCATTTTCTCCATACCATTCATGATTTAATAGACTTTTATCATATCCCCACTTTAGTAATCTCTCTTCTAAGATGAACAGTCCCAGTCTTTTTAATCTCTTAATATGAAAGCATGTGTTTCATACCCCTAATTGTTTTTGTGACCTTTGTCTGTAATTTTTCCAATTCTAATGTCTCTTTTTTGAAATGGGGACAGCCTGAACTGTATGCAGTATTCCAGGTTTGGGCATACCGTGGATTTATATAGTGGCAATTAGATATTTCTGGATATTTCTGTCTTATTATTTATCCCTTTCCTAATGGTTCCTTATGTTAGCTTTTTTGAATGCCCCTGAACATTGAGCAGATGTCTTCCAGGAACTATCCACGATGACTCCAAATTCTTCTTTGAATAGCGTCCCTGTGGGTGTTCCACTTTAGGTGTGCCTGTGTCTGTCTCTGCGCCTAGGATCAGACATTTTTTTGTAGCAGTGCTTTTTGCGTTGCTATATAGTGCTGTGCATCCAAACCACCCTCAGTTCCTTCTCACCCACAATTGGCCTGAGATGGAGCCCTTAGCAGAGCCCTTTTGGAGCAATTTCCTTAGTATTTTCTTGTTCTTATTATTGTACTGGTAGTGTTTTTGTTAGCCTTTTAGTGAGTTATTTGTACCCTATTCCCCCTTTTTTCTTGTTTAAAATGTTTGTTTGTTTTTGACCCATAGATTAGTGTAGTTGTTCTTCCCTATTTCTTTCCTTCAGGGAGGTGATCCATATAAAGGGGGTTATGCCCAGCTCCCCTGGGTTCAAGTGTTGCTTCTCCTGCTGGGAGGCCATCCCTGTCAGCAGCGGTCACTCCTGTTGTAGCTGCTGTCTAGGAGAGGCACGTGCCCCAAAAGAGCACACACTGCCTTAAACTTAAGGGAAGAACCCAGAAAAGCTGTTAGTTCAAGCTAAAACTCCTTTTGATGAAGAGCTTGCTACGGCCAACTTCCGACCCCAGTCCTGGGACCCCTTGGACAGTGGTCTCTCCCCACCAGCATCGACATCAGCTGCTCAACACCACTTCTTGCTGTCTCTGAGGAGGAAATCAACAGATTCTTCACAAAGCCACCAAGAAGCGGGCCTCAAGTTCTCCTAGCAGGGAACCATCTTCTCTCCCTCCCCCCCCCCCCCCCCCCCAATCCCCTGCTAGGTCGGTGGCTTCGATGCTGACAGTACAAGGCTGAGTACCTGTGAGGTAAATACAGAAATACAGTACGTTGTTAAATGTAAACTACTAAAAAAAAGGAAAGCAGCATTTTTTTTCTGCATAGTAAAGTTTCAAAGCTGTATTAAGTCAGTGTTCAGTAGTAAACTTTTGAAAGAACAACCATAATGTTTTGTTGAGAGTTACGAACATTTCAGAGTTACGAACAACCTCCATTCCCAAGGTGTTCGTAACTCTGAGGTTCTACTGTACTTCAGACATCAACATCGGCAAAAATAACTCTACATATCAATGAAGCACTATTAAACCCAACTAAAGCTATCTGGCAGACTCTGGCCACAATGCCCCCTACTTGTAAGAGGGCGGAGAAGAAATATTGTGCCCTGTAAGGACATGGACTTGTTATTTTTGCACCCTATACTGAATTCATTGGTTGTCAACGCTGTACATGAACATGGAAGATAGCACTATGCTAAAATGATGGCCATATGATAGACTGGAAGAGATTTAGATCTATTTGGATACAAAGCATATTCCTCAGCAACTCTGTCAATTATGAAGCACTTCTGACAAACTATAATCACACAGATTACTCCAAATTGAGTGAATTTGAGTATATTCCAGAAGACAAAAAGCAATTTCAGGCAATTGTGAATAAGTGTCAGCTCCTAGTGTGGACTGCATTGCCAGCTTCTTTGGACGTGACCAACACAGCTGCTCATTGGATATTGACAGCGGTGGTCATGCAAAGGACATCGTGGCTGCATCTTTCTGGGTTCCCGAAGGAGTTGGAGGCCAGAGTGGAAGATCTCCCCTTTGAAGGCTCACAACTATTCACTGACCAAACCAACGAATCTCTCCACTCCCTAAAAGATTCGAGGGCAACATTTAAAATCTCTAGGTATTTACACACCAGTACAAAAGAGAAGGCCCAGTAAATACTCACACTACACAAAGGTCTTAACCTCCTTCATTTGTCCCACCTCAAAGACATTATGACCCAGAAACGAAAAGATAGAAAACTGCTAAACGTAGACCGCCCCCCATCACAACCCTGAACATCTCAACTTCTAATTAAAGCAACAATTTAGAAAATTTGGTCGAAGCTCCAAAATGCTACCCATGCAGACAGGTGCTGCAATAACCTGAATGTTTCCATCAGTTTGACCACTTTGCCTCTTTCTATCCAATGTGGCAGAATATCACCACGGATGGATGGGTGTTTAGAAATAATCAACAACACATATTCAATCCACTTTACCTCACTCCCCATTCTGCTTCAGGGACCTCTCTCATGAGCACCTTTTACGTGAGGAAATGAACCACCTCCTACAACTAGGTTCTATACAACCAGTTCTGATCCAACACAGAGGGAAGGCCTTTTATTCCAAATACTTTCTAGTACAGAAAAAGAACGGCAGTTGGAGACCCATTCTAGACGTAAGAGCGCTCAATAATACTTTCAGTGTTGTTAAAATACAACAATTCAAGATGGTTACATTAGCAGGGACTGGTTATTGGCCCTCTACCTTCAAGATGCCTACTTTCATATTAACATTCACCAATCCCACCGGAGATTCATCAGATTCACACTGGGGCAGAATCACTTCCAATACAGAATACTCCCATTTGGCCTATCTTTGATACCCAGGGTATTCTCCAAAGCCCTTGCAGTGTTAGCGGCACACCTCCAAAAACAAGAAATTATGATATTCCCATACGTGAACAGTTTCCTACTCAAAGCCCGTTCTTGAGACGACGCATTAATAGCTACACAAAAGACTATGGACCTTTTCTTATGACTAGGCCTACAAATAAACACTCAGAAATCATAGTTCACAGGGGCCTACCTCTCTGGAGTGGAGGCCAAAGCCTCCCTTCCAACACACATTCACTACCCTAGTCAGGTTGATCTTCACAGTTCAAACCAGCCTGCAGGCATCAGCCAGAGCATGTCTGCAACTACTGGGACACATGGCGGCTGCCACCTTTATCATAAAACATGCCAGACTCCATATGCATTGCATTCAAGGGTGGCTCAGAACCGTTTATGCTTCACAGAGACACAATTTAAACAATCTCTCAATGTCCTCCAAAGTCAAAAGCTAACTTGACTGGTGGACAAACCCCCACAATATGTGTGCTAGAGTTCGCTTCGCCCAACCACCTCCATCACTGATACTGACGACAGACACATCCCTATTGGGAGGGGAGCACACTTGGGCGACTACACAGTACATGGCAAATGGTCCCCTGGGTAAGGAATAGTGTCCCTAGCCTCTGTCTGTCAGAGGGTGGAGATGGATGGAAGGAGAGAGATCACTTGATCATTACCTGTTAGGTTCACTGCCTCTGGGGCACCTGGCATTGACCACTGTCGGTAGACAGGATACTGGGCTGGATGGACTTTTGGTCCGACCAAGTATGGCCATTCTTATGTTCAGAGTCATAACATGTCAACTTGGGGGAGCTCAGAGCAGCCAGAAATGCATATTCTCACTTTTTACCACTAATCAAAGACAGACACACACAAAACAATGACAGATGACATCACTTGAATGTTTCACGTAAACAGCCAAGGCAAGATCACCCTCCCTATGTGCCGATGCAGTGAAATTATGGAATTGGGGCATTCACCGCAGGATCAATATCTCAGCTACTTATAAACCAGGATTTCAAAACACCATGGCAGACACATTCAGCAGGAAGTTCTCACAAGAACACGAGTGGGAAATAGATACCACGATCCTACACAAAACATTAATGTGTTGGGGACTTCTGAGCATAGACCTTTTTGCCACAGCTGGGAAAGCAAGTGTTCTCAATTCTGCTCAAGAGCAGGACAGGATTGTCAATCTCTGGAGGATTCCTTTCTTCTCAAATGGGACAGACCTCTATATACAGGTGTTTTCTCCGATTCCATTAATACCCAGAGTAATACACAAAATAAAGGACAAAAAGGCCAGGGTCATTTTGATAGCCACAACATGGCCCAGACAGACATCTTTCCCTTTTTACGTCTGATGGTATGCGCATACCTTCCCTCCCCACCCCACCCCACCCCCCGTCACTGTTCATCCCATTCCAAACATCCTTTCTCAAGGCTAGATCCATCACAGAAATCTAGAAGATCTCCACCTGAAAGCATGGGTCCTTGATGGTTCCAAAATGTCACAATGAGCTGTTCTGAAGATGTAAAAGAGATACTGTTAAATAGTAGAAAAACAGCCATGCGCCATACTTTCCTTCACAAATGGAAGAGATTCTGGATTTGGAGTGACAATAGACAGGTTACAGTTATATCCTCTGCCTTACCATTGATGCTGGATTAGATATCCTGGAACTAAAAAAATCAAGACTATTGTTAAGTTTGCTGAGAATCCATTTCGCGGCCATTACGCGGCCTTCCTCTACAAGATTGATTGACACTCACTGTTCGTGCATCGTACAACAAAAAGATTTTTTTAAAGGTATTTGGAACCTCTAACTTGAAATTCGAGATCCTACACCACCATGGGACCATAACCTAGTTCTATAACATCTGCCTGATTCTCCCCTCCCACCCCTTGAATTTATGGCAACCTGGTGGCTCATACAGTAATCCTCACTTAACGTTGTAGTTATGTTCCTGAAAAATGTGATTTTAAGTGAAACGATGTTAAGCGAATCCAATTTCCCCATAAGAATTAATGTAAATAGGGAAGGGTTAGGTTCCAGGGCAGCTGGGGCAGGAGGGAGGGGGGAGGAGCAAGGACTCGGGGCGTAGGCTCCTCCTGCTGGCGGTAGCGGCAATCAGCTGGCTTGCGGCGTTCGGGAGGCAGGGGAGGGGGGAGGAGCGAGGACTCGGCGCACAGGTTTCCCCTGCCTCCCGAACGCGGCAAGCCAGCTGATTGCCCCAGGCAGGTTGGAGGGGGGAAGAGCGAGGACTCTGTGCGCAAGCTCCCCCTCCCTCCTGCCTGGGGCAATCAGTTGGCTTGCCGCGTTCGGGAGGCAGGGGAGGGAGGGGGAGCCTGCGCGCCGAGTCCTCGCTCCTTCCCGCTTCCAAAACGCCACAAACCAGCTGATTGCTCTGGGTAGGAGGGAGGTGGGAGGAGCAAGGACTCAGCGCACCTCCGCTCCCTCCCCTGCCTCCTGCCCGGGGCAATCAGCTGTCTTGCCGCATTCAGGAGGCAGGGGAGGGAGGGGGAGCCTGCACACCGAGGCCTCGCTCTTCCCTCCTGCCTCCAAAACACTACAAGCCAGCTGATTGCCATGGGCAGGAGGTGCGGGGAGGAGGGGAAAGGCGCTGATCTGCAGAGTCTGCCGGTGGGTGGGAAGCACTGGAGGGGAGGGGGCCGTAGGGAGGCTGCCAGCTGTGGAGAAAGCAGGCAGCCAAACAACGTAAGAGTGGAGCATTGCACAACTTTAAATGAGTACGTTCCCTAATTGATCAGCAACGAAACAATGTTAAGCGGGATGACTTTAAGTGAGGAGTTACTGTACATCTTTCTATGAAGACTGCCACAAGAAAGGCCATCACATCTACTTGAAGAGTGGGGGAAATAGGTGATCTCACAGTGTTACCACCTCCCTTTACAATTTTCTTCAAGGATAAAACCACTTTATGACCACATTCAAAGTTCCTACCAAAAATACTTCATCCTTCATGAATCAATCTATATTCATCTCCCATCATTCTTCCCCAAATCTCACGAGAATAAAAGGGAGGTAATGTTCCACACACTAGACATTAGGAGAGTGTTAGCCTTCTATTTAGAAAGGATCAAACCTTTCAAGAAATCACCAAGCCTATTCCTTACCATTGGAGAGAGATCTAAAGGATCATCCATATCTAAGCAAAGACTCTTAAAATGTATTTCCAATTGTATTAGCTATTGCTGTTGTCAACGTGACTTGCAACCCCCACCAGGGACTCTCACACACTGTACAAGATCACTCTCCACCTCTATAGCTTCCTTGAACAATGTTTTCATTACAAACATTTGTAGAGCAGTGACCTGGGCGTCTGTTCACACATTTACAGAGCATTATGTAATCGCTCGACTTAGCATCTGATGCACTATTAGGACTGACTGTTTTATCATCAGTAAAGAATCCAACTCCGAAACCCAATCCTTCCAACAGGGGGCACTGCTCTACAGTCACCTAAAGTAGAGTACCCATAGGGACATAACTCAGAAAACCTCAGTTATTGCACATGGTGAGTAACCTTCTCTTCTTCTTCTTCTTTGAGTATTATTCCTATGTGTGCTCCACTACCTGCCCCCCTCTCCTCTACTTCAGAGTTCTTATATACAGACTGTGGTACAGAAGGAACTATATAGCGGCCAAATGCAGCACCAGACTGGGAGAGCGCACGTGTGGCCCAAATTGGCCCTGCTATCAAAAATCTCCAATCTTAGGTGCAGGGACTCAGACACACCTAAACTCAGTTATGGCATAGGATGAGTAACCTCATCTTTCTTGAGTGGTAACAGCTAATTTAAACTCCATTTTGTATGTATAGCTGGGATTATGTTTAGAACCCCCATGGATAAAAATTTATATCTGCGGATGTGGCTATCTGCATATATAAATCTGCCTGGAACCGCAAGGCTCTCCTGGGAACTGCAGCTGCAAAAAGAGAAGAACGTGGGCCCACCGCTCCCAGGAGCCAGCGCCCTGCGACAGGAGTTCCCCCAGCCCTGCCCCTGTCCCTTCCACATAGTTGTCTCCATCTCCTGTCTGGGGGCTTGGGTGCAGCTTGAACACAAGAGTGCGACCAGGGACAGCTGCTGGTGAGCTTGGTGCCTGTTCCAGTGGGTGGGGCTGGAGATGGGACAGCTGCACCGGAGGAGCTGCCGGTGTCGGGCGCTGGCTCCTGGAAGTGGCGGCCCTACACTCTGCTCTTTTTGCTGCTACGGTTCCCGGGAGAGTCCTGTGGGTCCGCGGATACAGATTTATATCTTCAGATATAAATTTGTATCATCACAGGGCTCTAATTATGTTTTCCAATATGTATTACTTCGGACTTATCAACATTGAATTTTGTCTGCCATTTTGTTGCCCTATCACCCAGGTTTATGAGATCCCTTTGTAACTCTTTAGCTTCGGCTTTGGACTTAACAATCTTGAGTAATTTTGTCTCATTTGCAGACTTAGCCACCTTGCTGTTTACCCCTTTTTCCTGATCATTTATGAATGTTAAACAGCCCAGGTCCCACTACAAATCCTTGGGGGATGCCACTATTTACCTCCATTGTGAAATCTGACCATTTATTCCTATCCTTTGTTTCATGGATTAGTAACTGGTTAAAAGATAGGAGAGGACCATCCCACTTATCCCATGAGTGCTTACTTTGTTTAAGCACTTTGGTGAGGGACCTTGTCAAAGGCTTTCTGAAAGTCCAATTACACTATATCATCATTCTCCACGTGTGTGTTGGTACCCTCAAAGAATTCCAATAGATTGGTGAGGCATGATTTCCTTTTACAAAAGCCGTGTTGAATCTTCCAACATGTTGTTTATTTGTGTCTGGTAATTCTGTTTTTTTACTATAGTTCCAACCAGTTTGCCTGATACTGAAGTTAGGCTTACTGGCCTGTAATTGCCAGGCTCTACTCTGCAGATGTTTTGAAAAGAGGTGCTCTCAACTTCGTCTATAATAATACTTTTTTCCCCTCAATACTTTAATCATATTATGGAATTTGTTTGGGCTCACTTTAAGGCTGTTGTTTTTTGCAGCCCACAGGTGTTTCCATATTCGTGTAGGACTTTTCAGCAACAGTTGTCAGCTCTGTAGATTCATTAACTAATTTTCTTAATCTGAGATGCATATCATCTGTATCCTTTGAGTAGTATTTATTAATTTTAGAAGGTGTTCCCTTATCTTTTAAACAACTCTGTTGAAAATGGTCTTCGTTATAGTAAAAAACATAGGGGCGCCCCCCTCCCATCTTTTTATGAAAGTTAGTTCAAATTAACTTTTAATTTAAACATTCTCTAGGAATTGTGAAAACACAAGTCACAACGTTATTTTAATATATGAAAACCAGAAAATGAATGACTTTTAACTCAGGCCTGGTCTACACTACGGGGTTAGGTCGAATTTAGCCGCGTTAGGTCGATTTAAAAATGACTGTGTCCACACAAGCAACCCCGTTCCGTTGACCTGAAGGGTTCTTAAAATTGACTTCTGTACTCCTCCCCCGTGAGGGAAGTAGCGCTAAAATCGACCTTACTGGGTCGGATTTGGGGTATTGCGGACGGAAATCGACGGTATTGGCCTCCGGGAACTATCCCAGAGTGCTCCATTGTGACCGCTCTGGACAGCACTTTGAACTCCGATGCCTTAGCCAGAGATGCACATTTCCCAGAGTCACTACCCTTGATAACAGAAAGTCAATGATTGCATTGGCTACTTGGATCACAGCAACCCCCACAGTAGACTTACTCACTCCAAATTGATTCCCAACTGACTGGTAGCAGTCAGGCATTGCAAGCTTCCACAGGGCTATCGCCACTCGCTTCTCAACTGTGAGGGCAGCTCTCATCTTGGTACTCCTGTGCTTCAGGATGAGGGAAAGCAACTCAGAGTTCCAGGAAAGTGGACTTACGTATGCGAAAGTTTTGCAGCCACGGTGAATCATCCCATACCCGCAACACTATGCGGTCTCACCAGTCTGTGCTTATTTGCCTGGCCCAGAATTGGAATTCCACTGTATCAACCAGCCCCACTGCTGCCATGATGTCTCTATTGCCAGAGCCCGTGCTTTCAGGAATGTCTGTGTCCATGTCCTCATCAAAATCCTCTTTGTGCTGGCGTCTCTTAGCCCGGTTCTGCATATTCTCCAGGATAATGCGTGAAGTGTTTACAATGCTCACAACAGCAGCGGTGACGGTGAGCTGAGTGGGCTCCATGGTTGCCGTGGTATGGCGTCTGCACGGGTAACCCTGGGGAAAAAAGGCGTGAAATGATTGTCTGCCATTGCTTTCACAGAGGGAGGGCAACTGACGACATGTACCCAAAACCACCCGCAACAATGTCTTTGCCCCATCAGGCACTGGGAGCTTAACCAAGAATTCCAATGGGCGGCGGAGACTGCGGGAACTCTGGGATAGCTACCCGCAGTCCACTGCTCCGTAAGTCGATGCTAGCCACGGTAGTGAGGACGCACTCCACCGACTTAATGCGCTTAGTGTGGACATACGCAATTGACTGTATTTCTAAAAATCGACTTCTATAAAATCGACGTAATTTCGTAGTGTAGACATACCCTAAGTGAAAATGACTGGTGACATTTGTTTTTAAAGCTGAGTAAATTTTAAAAAAGTATGAATGGTAAAAATTAAGTTTTCTCAGTTTTGAGATTTTAGCAAGACTTTAAAAAATTTCCTACTTGAAATATTACTGATATGAACTTATGCTTAAATTTCTTTAAAAATTTAATATAAAAACTTTTGACTGTTTAAAATGTTTCTTGGTGATTATTATAGTACAATGAAATATACTTCTATATTAAAAAAACATGTTCTCTTAATTACTACAGTTTGTTAAATCTTAAATAATATGCTGCTTTTAAAATTACTTTTATTGTTTAAAAACAGTAATCTTGTAACTTCCTTCAGTTTTAGGTGGACTCCTTGCTATTAGAATATGAAACATAAAACAAAACTTTTCTTTCAGTAATAGCTGATTGGCAGAGGAAGGTCATCCATGTGTTCAAAAATTACTTCTCTTTGTAGATTAAACTCAATATGAATATCTGAGGCATATAAATTGTGAAAGACTCTGTTTGTTAGTGATACTGTACAATATCACGGCCTATGATTAAGATGCTGATTTTAGACTTCTCTCTCTCAACTATTGTATAAGAGACTTACTTTATATTTTTTTAAAATTGTGTTTGAATTAATTGTCATGAAATGGTCAGTTGGATTAAGTGTCTAGGGTTCTTTCCAGAATAGTCTTATTCAGATAAGCTATACATCTATACATATAAGTGCTATGCATTATTTAATGGTGTTCATTCAGTCTGAGGAGTAAAAGTGACTTGTGGAGTATATAGGTGTAAATAGAAGGAATGTAAATCTACAATAGCTTGTGTTGCATGCAGCAGAAAATGTTAATGTGGTCCCTTTAGAGAGGGGTCCACAACGCGGTGCCCGTGGGCGCCATGGCGCCTGCCGGGGTGTCTAAGTGCACCCACGTGCTGGCCAGCAGACGAGCATCTGCTGAAATGCTGCCGAGAAGCAGCGTCATCCAGAGGCGTCGTGGTGGCATTTCGGCAGTGATGCGTCTGGATGACGCTGCTTGTTGGCGGCATTTTGGCGGCGACGTCTATTGACGTTGCTGCTTGTCGGCGGCATTTTGGTGGATGCTCGTCCACTGCCACGGTTCTCCGTGGCTCGTTGTCTGGCACCTGCCAGACGAAAAAGGTTGGGGACCACTGCTTTAGAGAGTAACTGCAGTTTGTTTTAATCAAACTAATCAAAAAACAACAACCCCCAAATCCTTATGGCTTGTCAAAATAACATATCAAATTTAAGAATAAGGTTGACCATCAAAATACAGCAAATCAGTTAAGCTTGCTTTTATATCTGTAATTTAAATTGATGATTTTGGACTCATGGATGTCAGGTGTAAAAGATGAAATATTTGCCTTAACTCCGCATATAGTTTGTTAACTTGTGTTACATCTTTTACATTTGTACTTTTCATGTAATCTGATAGTGTTCCCCAAAAGTCCCAGATTAGATTGGATGAGGTGCTTGATCTAGAAATACACTGTTTTTGTAAATATATATTTGTATTCTTGCTCTTAAGTATCTGCAATATTTCTGAAAGTCTTGAATGGCTCTTGGTCTGTTATGTAACCGAGTATGTAGGGCATGCACTTACAAAGTATGCTATAATTTAGACACCCACTCTATGGTGCTTCAGTGAGTTAATTTGCATATAGAAAGCCTATTGCTTTTCCCATTCCCCATAATGGTCTGCTTTCCTGTCTTTCCTTGGATTGTGAGCTCCTCAAAGCAGGGACAGTCCCTTTTGAGTCTTTGGAAAGTTCTTAGCGCACACTGGGTGCTACTGTTAAACTTAATTAAATTTCTTCTAAAACTGATACTTTTCAGAGTTGAAAATATTGACTTTTTAAGGTATTAATGAATCATTATTTAAAATGCTACTTGTGTTTTTTGCATGTCAACTATTTTTATAAGAATATAAGCCCTGTATTTATGCCTGTCTGGCAGTGAGTACATTAAGTAGCAAAGGTGGGGCTTGACTTTTTTTTTTCTTTTTCTTCACACCAGACATTTACTTGCCAAAAGACTAAACCTATTAACCAGATTTTTTTTTTTTTGAGGGGAGAGCAATAAGGTGCAGGAATAATGATTTGTTGAGAACTCAATCTCCAAATAATGGTAATTCAGTGATTCATACCAGGGTGCCGTCTCTAGACCCATCTTAAGAGCTCTGTCTTTCATAATGGTCTTGGGCTTGGTAGATTTTGGATAAAATTGAAGCTTTCCTCCCACTGTCCCCACACATTATCTGATTATGGAAAGGGAGAGGGTGCTGCTTCTGTAAGCTTTCTGCAGATCAGTCTGCTCTTCTTCCCTTGCAAAAATTGTGCAAGACACCAGAGAGCATGTAAACATGCTACGTGATTAAAATTTTTAAATCAATAGCAGCTTTGTCAAAAGCCAATAAATTTCTTTCATAAACTTACTTTAAAATACTACTTGATTTAATTTTATGTAAATCATGATAACATTCACTTTTTGGTTGAGACACTTTCTACAGCAAAATTGTAATCTTCAGGAAATACTCTATCCATAACAGTGCATAGTTATTGTTAGTGTTACTTTTATTAGATTATTTATCATTTCCATGTTGCATATTTTTATACTCTTAAGGCTTTTTCAGTCTTGTTCTTTTAAAAAAACCCAACCTTTTTCTTTATTGCAGCATTATCTGCCTACCAGAGGTACTACAGTTTACAATCTGACTACTGGAAGGTCTGTATATATTCACTTTTTTCTAATTGTTTTCTAAATGTTTGGATTTCTAAAGTGGGTTAATGTGGGTATAACTCTGCAGCATCTATTTTTTGCCATGTAACATTTGTATTAATGGAAATGTTCCTCCTTCTTTACATACAATTTGTCTAAGTTAAAAATAGTAACAACCTTTTCCTCAGTTCACTTTTTTGTTTAACTAGCTAACACTTCCAAAAATTGGTCATGTTTTTTGTGGAATTTTGTTTTGATCATCTTTACTGCAATTTTTCATAAATAAACCCTGTTAGATATTTGAGCGGGGTTGAGTATTGAGAAAATTGCAATCACATGAAAGCTTCTGCGCAAGTTTTGGATTTAACCCAAGGGCATTTTTCCTGATGTACTTCTGATTTCCACAGTGACCATGGGGCATTATTATTTGAAGTACTTTCAGTATTGTATTAGAATTCACTGTGAACAAGGAAGTAGTCTTTTATGCAGACTCTTAAAAAAAATTAAAAAAAAATTCACATTTATAACTATATTAATAATGGTATCTTTAACAAGTGTAAGCAAAGGTGGCAAGATTGTAAAGGTGAAAAATTCTTTATCTGACACTGAGCGTAGCAACAATATTGTACATGATTTTATTTTCATATGGCAAGATTCTGTAATGCTGATTTAAGCTCCCAATTCCGGAAAACACTTAAGTCCATCTATATTCAGAAAAGTGCTTGAGCATGTGATTAACTTTGTGTCATGCTTAAAGTTCATAGAAGATAGTTAGAAGAGACCTCAGGAGGTCATCTAGTCCAACCCCCTGCTCAAAGCAGTACCAACCCCAACTAAATCATCCTAACCAGGGCTTTGTCAAGCCAGGCCTTAAAAACCTCTAAGGATGGAGATTCCATCACCTCCCGAGGTAACCCATTCCAGTGCTTCATCACCCTCCTAGTGAAATAGTTTTTCCTAATATCCAACCTAGACCTCACCCACTGCAACTTGAGACCACTTCTGCTGCTTCTGTCATCTGCCACCACTGAGAATAGCCTAGCTACATCCTTTTTGGAACCCCCCTTCAGGTAGTTGAAGGCTGCTATCAAATCCCCCCTCACTCTTCTCTTCTGCAGTCTAAATAAGCACAGTTCCCTCAGCCTCTCCTTGTAAGTCCACATCCTTTCTATAGTGGGGGGCCCAAAACTGGATGCAATATTCCAGATATGGCCTCACCAGTGCCGAATAGAGGGGAATAATCACTTCCCTCAATCTGCTGGCAGTGCTCCTACTAATGCAGCCCAATATGCTGTTAGCCTTCTTGGCAATAAGGGGCACACTGACTCATATCTAGCTTCTCGTCCACTGTAATCCCCAGGTCCTTTCTTACAGAACGATTGCTTAGCCAGTCAGTCCCCAGTCTGTAGCAGTGCATGGGAGTCTTCCATCCTAAGTGGAGGACTCTGCACTTGTCCTTGTTGAATCTCATCAGATTTCTTTTGGCCCAATCCTCCAATTTGTCTAGGTCAATGTTTCCCAAACTTGGGACGCCGCTTGTTTAGGGAAAGCCCCTGGTGGGCCGGGCCGGTTTGTTTACCTGCCGTGTCCGCAGGTCCGGCCGATCGCGGCTTCCACTGGCCGCAGTTTGCCGCTTCAGGCCAATGAGAGATGCTGGAAGCGGCGCGGGCCGAGGGACCTACTGGCCGCCACTTCCAGCAGCTCCCATTGGCCTGGAGCGGCGAACCGCAGCCAGTGGGAGCTGTGATCAGCCGGACCTGTGGACGCGTCAGGTAAACAAACCGGCCCGGCCCGCCAGGGGCTTTCCCTACACAAGCAGCATCCCAAGTTTGGGAAACACTGGTCTAGGTCACTCTGGACCCTATCCCTACCCTCCAGCCAATCTACCTCTCCCCACAGTTTAGTATCATCTGTGAACTTGCTGATGGTGCAATCCATCCCATCATCCAGATCATTAATGAAGATGTTGAACAAAACCGGCCCCAGGACCGACCCCTGGGGCACTTTGCTTGATACTGACTGCCAACTAGACATGGAGCTGTTGATCACTACCCATTGAGCCTGACTATCTAGCCAGCTTTCTGCCCACATATGCTTAAGTGATTTTGTGAATAATGACGCTTTCCTGAATTGAGTCATAAATGATGTCCATCAATGGATATTAGCCAGGATGGTGTCCCTAGCCTCTGTTTGTCAGAAGCTGGGAATGGGCAACACGGGATGGATCACTTCGTGATTGCCTGTTCTGTTCATTACCTCTGGGGCACCTGGCATTGTCCATTGTCGGAAGACAGGATACTGGGCTAAATGAACCTTTAGTCTAACCAAGTATGGCCGCTCGTCTGTTCTTATGTATTGATTTTTGACTGATAGCTTTATATCCGTTTTTTGTTGTCTTCGAGTAGCATATGAAATCAGAGCGTACTTTGACAGATTCTGCTCCATCTCTTCCCTCACTGGACATGTCTGTAGTTGGATAAAATATGTTCTGTTGCATGTGGAGGAAAGGGCAGGATTTGAAGGCCCTGAGGGGATTGTGTGATCCTAGATCTAGAGAGGCTCCCTGCATGCAGGTGTACAAAAGGAATTTGAAGGAGGAAAAACTTTTTTGGGTCTACATTGATTTACTGGTCACTCCCTCTTTTGGGCACGGGAGGACCAGTTGGTGGGGGCTACTCTAGCTGAACTAGTATCCTCAGAGGCTCCACTACTATACAGCCACCTGAGAAGTGTGCAATCAGGAGAGGTTTTGGAGCTGAGGTCATTCTTAAGAACTGATAGCAGTTGAACTTAAAAAGGGATAATAATTCTTAAAAAAGCAGAGATTTGACATTATGCTATACATAGTCTTTGAGATTCACTGTAACCTTTAGGTTAAATAAATCAAAGTGCAGGGATAATTGGTTAATTATCAAGCAATCTATTCTAACTGTCTCTATGCTGTAGGCATAATGTCTATGTTAAACATCTAAGAGCATTTTGTGATTTGGATCACTTGTCTGTCTCACGTTTTAATAGCTCACCTCAGAAGAGATGCTGGATTATGCAATAGACATTTCACTGTTGTGTTGGAGTGCAGAGTGAGTTGTATATTTTTGTTAGGCGTATTTGATCTTAAACTTAGCTCAAAGCCAGGTTCACTGGCTTCTTTCCTATACTTTGAAACCGTGTCCTTCCACTCATTCAGATGAGCTCTTTCACTGCGGGTGGATTCCATGATTTCTGCGAACATCTCATCTCGCGTCTTCTTTTTCCAACGCCTTATCTGAGAGAGCCTTCGGGACGGAGGAGGGAGTCTTGAAGAATTTGCAGCTGCTGGAGGGAGGGAAAAAAGGAGAGAATTTTTTAAAAAGATACATTTTGCAGAACAATGCTTATACTCTTTCACGGTGACCAACACTATTCATAGCACGGTGACCAACACTATTCATTACATAGCACATTTCTGTGCAAGGTTGCATTTTGCCTCTTACTATTGAGTGCCTGTGGCTTTGCTGCTAGAGATCACAGACGCAGGTCCGGGCAACAGAATTTGGCTTGCACGCAGCCATGGTAAGCCATTGTCTTTCGGCTTCTGCGCCCTCCTTTCCCACATACCAAGCAAAGCCCGTTGAGTGCTGCGGTTTTCCTGTTAACCTTCAGCAGCAGAAAACAAACTACCCCTCCCCTCCCCCCCCATCCAATTCTCTGGATGATCGCTTTATCCCTCCCCCCACCGCGTGGCTGGTATCAGGGAAGATCCCTGCTAGCCAAACGCGAAAAGCTCTGGGCCAATTTCCACCCTCTCTCTCTCCCCCCCTCCCCCGCGCTTGGCTAACTGCAGGGAAGGATTTCTTTTCAGCCACAGGCAAACAATCCAGTAGGAATGGCCACCTCTGTTCCCTTAATTAAATTCCCGTATTTCAACCAGGTTACCATGAGCGATATCACTCTCTTGAGGATTACACAGCGAGATAAAGAACGGATGTTGCTTGAATGCCAGCAAACACCGGGACCATACGCTGCCAGGCTTTGTCATGCAATGATACCAGATTACTTGCTGCAAGCATGGCGCGGTCAAGTGTCCTACCATGGAGGACGGAATAAGGCTGCACTGCCCAGAAACCTTGTGGCAAGGCTTTTGGTGTACCTCCAGGAGAGCTTCATGGAGATGTCCCTGGAGGATTTCTGCTCCATCCCCAGACACGTTAACAGACTTTTCCAGTAGCTGTACTGGCCGCAAATGCATCCCAAGTCCTCAGGGCAAAGTAGTCATTAAAAAACGCTTGCTTTTAAAACAAGTTTTGTATTTTAAAAGGTAAATTCACCTGAGGTCCCTTCCATGGGGTCGTGGTCTTGGATACTGGGTTGGGAGGGTACTTCAGTCAGGCTGAGAAAAAGATCCTGGCTGTTGGGGAGAACGGAGTGCTGGGTGCTCTCTGCAAGCTCGTCCTCCTCCTCCTCCTCTTCTTCCCCGTCCGCACAATCCTCAGGTGTAGCTGATGAGATTATCCCCGCCTCGGAATCCATGGTCAGAGGTGGGGTAGTGGTGGCGGCCCCCCCTAGTACTGCATGCAGCTCGGTGTATAAGCGACATGTCCGCGGCTCTGATCTGGAGCGACCGTTTGCCTCCTTTGTTTTTTGATAGGCTTGTCTGAGCTCCTTGACTTTCACGCGGCACTGATCTGAGTCCCTATTGTGGCCTCTCTCCATCATGCGCTTGGAGATTTTTTCAAAAGTTTTGGCATTTCGTCTTTTCGAACGAAGTTCTGCTAGCACTGAATCCTCTCCCCATATAGCGATCAGATCCAGTACCTCCCGTACGGTCCATGCTGGTGCTGTTTTTCGATTATCGGCCTGCATGGTTACCTGTGCTGTTGAGCTATCTGTGGTCAAAGTGTCTGTGTTAAATTAAAAGAATATGTTTAAAAGAAATAATTTACTTTGTTGCATAATCCAAGAGATTTTTATGTTAAACACAGGTTACATTTATTTTACTAACCTGTTTAAAATGTTTTATATTTGTACGTCGTTAAATCTTACTGTTTCTCTTCAAGTTGCCTCTGCACATTCCTACTCTTGGGATGCACTGAAGTCCTAGCTGCATAGTCTGCACATCCCAAGAGTGGGACCATGCAGAGGTCGTTTCACAGAATGCTGGTTACAGGTAAGTAACCTTCATTTTGGTATTAGAAGCGCAGTGTGGCTGGTTAAAAATGGCCAGTTTTGCTGCTGCTTGGTCTCTTCCAAATGGGACGTTATTCTAACTTGTGCTTTCACTACATATTATATAGCTACTGTTGGGCTTTACTTTTACTTTAGTCATTCTTGGAACAGAATTAAGAAAATTCCTCCCCTCCGCCCCCTTTTCTGATCTAAAATTTTTGAGGGTGGGACTACTTAGGTATATTATGACAGTAGGAACGTACAGACCAACCATCCCCATTTCTCTTTAGAAAGAGGAAGGCTCCACTGCAGTGCCAGGTTGCAATAATAGTTGTAATGCTGACTGGGATGGGGCTAGAGAATGATTCTCCTCTCAGTTGTGTGGATTTTCCTCGTTTCCTTAATGTGTATTTTGTAAAATATCTCTTTGTTTTGGTTACAATGTCTGATTCAAAAAAAAATTGTGCAACAAGACCATAGGAAGTCCTACAGCTTAGATTGTTTCCAGTGCATTTTAGGTGACAGTATTATAGCTTGTCTTAATGTACTTTATAATTAAATATTTTGTGGAGCGAAACAAATCGTTTAACAGTTAATTTTTGATTACTTTTGTTGAAATGCTTTTAGTTTAATTTTTTCTGGGCGTAAATATCACCAATTAAACTACCAAAACCGAAAAAGATTTTTTTTGAAGGGATGGCAAGAAAAAGCTCCATCTCCGAGCCATGTAAAAGGCCTCATCTATATAATAAGATTCCAGGATTGTCACTGTGATGCTTAGAATATTTCTGTCAATGTGAAGCGATGAAACAGCTACTAGCAGGGTTGATAGCTCTTTTTGTTTAGAATATCACCAGATTCAACCATCACTGGGCTTTGCCGTCTGTTACCATCCAGTGTTTAAATTCTCAGCCATTTTGACTTTAGAAAGAACACTTGTGTAATAGTACAGGCTTTCAGTTACAGTAAGGTATGTATCTTTATCCATTGTGATATCCGATGTAACTCAACCCGTAACCTTATTCTAAGTTAACTTACATGCAACACTTTAATTTGTTGTATGAGGGAGACCGCATTGATGGTGAATTATTTGGCCCAGCTGCTATAGTTCTCACTATACCAGCTTTCAGCTGCTGCTGGAAGAATAATTAGAAGTTTCTGTACTTGAGAGTCAAAGGATCATATGCCAAATGTTAGGGAGAGATGTAGGTGTCAAACTGCACCAGTGCAAAATCTACTGTACATTGGTGAAGTGAATCTATAATGAGTTTACATATATGTAGGTACTATATTGTTCAAATAAGAGTATTGTGGTTCTACTGTTTCTCATTTAATATATGAATATAAAACACACAGATGGATTGCTGGTCTTGATTATGTTTGGGACTTCCTGACAGGGCATGTCTAATCAGATGTAAACTGCAGTTCAGGATTTTCACCGTTGTGTCTAAGTCAGCAAGTGATTATTCTTTTGCTATGGTATACTCTACTGTGTGGCATTCAAACCTGAGTTTTATATAATTTTGTCATTTGACTTTTTGAGAACATCATAACACTTTTTCCTGTCCCAAAAATAGTTTTAAAATTACTAGTGTTGGGCCTATTTTTCACTAACTTTCCATTCCCGCTTTAAAAAAAAAAAAAATCTTATTTGTTTTGTTGTATTTTTATTGTCTTGTAAAGTGCTCAGTGCTATTTCTAGGGGGATGGTGGGATGCTACACAAACTCATCCCATGAAGAACTATGTATAAATAAAGTGCATTGGCAATCTGAATATAATTTGCAAGTGATAATACATTGAATATTGAGTATAAAAAGGTCAAAAGCAAAAAAAAATTGAGTTTTAGTGGCTTAGTTGGATTCTAAAATAACAATTTCTATTTTGATGAATAGTTAGACAATTATCCACTTCTACCTTACATAAAAATGAAGACAGAAAAAAATAAATGTTAAGCTAAGTCACAGGAAAAGGCATTGCTTATTAATCAGTAATAACAGGGTGGATAAAAATGGTTGATTTTTAAAAAGTTTATTTAAATTAAAAATTTTCTTTTAAAAAACAAACCTATTTAAAATTTCAAAATGACACCCTGTCTTACAGCGTAAATGCACTATAATCTACAAAAATCATTTACATTAAATAAAAAATAATTAAGCAATACGTGTTTGTGGGTGAAGCTTTAAGAAAGGCAAACCACTGAATTAGTGGAAGTCACTGGCGAAGCACCTGGAACCAGAGTTTGTTGAAGTGCTAAACAAGCTTTTGACTGCAATAGCTGCTTCTACAGGTACAGAAAGAATACTTTCTTCATTTCTACACATTTAGTTCAATGACTAGTTCATTTAAAGTTAAGAAAGCAATTGGAAGTTGAAAAGGGCGGGAAAGCTTGTTTTTCTTTTCCCATTCCATTACTAAAAAGTAAGCGTGAGAGGATGAGATCTGTTTCTAAAATGATGAAGAACATAGTGACCAGAAACAGTAAGTTCAATTCATTAACTATAGATTATACTTTTTTGCTTAATAAAGCAGTATTAAATGTGAAACATGTTTGACAAACTTTTATCTTATGTATCCAGCACACTAAGATAATTTTTACTAATAATAAAATGCTGTTTCTGTGCATTTTAATTGAATTCCAATTGCCATCAAAATAGAGCTTGACACAAATCATGAGTAAGAAATGAATCATCTAGTAAACAAGAAATGCATCATACATAATTTTCTAACATAAAATAAATTACAAATCTGAAATGGTAGAATTGTCAGTAATATTCAACACTTCTGCCTTGTCTGCATTAAGTATTTCTGTTGTGTATTGGGAGGTTTAAAAAAAAAAAAAGATGTAGCAAGCAGAGTGGGGGCTATCTAGTGTTGCAGTCCGTGCAATACATGTATGATTACCTCTGTTGTGGAGAGGTGGCATATGTGTGCATTCAGTGTTAGCAACTTTTGCCCCTCAGAGATGGAGTACAGGGTCTTGAGATCAGAGTGGCTGAACTGGAGGAGCAAAGTGGGGGTGGGTATGTAATGAGACTTTGTGGGACACAGTAGAGCAGTCCCATACCCAGTCTGACAGCTTCTATCTGTTGTGGAGGATAAAAGTCCCTGGGAAGGAGAACATCAAGCTGGAGCAGAGGGAGACAATCCCATAGTTGTGAACCTTCTTCCAGATGATGTTATGGCATCCTCTTGCACTGAGGATATCCCTTTGGGGGAGGGAACTCAAGTTATTAAGAAGAGACAAGTAATGGTAATGGGGGATTTGATTATTAGAAATATAGATAGATGGGTTTGTGATGAACAGGAGAACCATATGGTGAACTGTCTTCCGGGGATGAAGATTGTGGACCTTTCGAGACACCTAGGTAGTTGTAGTGGTACATGTAGGTGCCAGTGACATAGGGAAAGGAGGGAGACAGGTCCTGGAGGCCACGTTTAGACTGCTAAGAAAGATATTAAAGACTAGGACCTCCATAGTAGCATTATCTGAAATGCTTCCAGTTCCACGAGCAGGATCAGTCAGGCAGAATTTCAGGGTATAAATGCGTGGATGAGACAGTAGTGGGTGGAGGAGGAATTTAGGTTTATGAGGAACTGGGGAACCTTTTGGGAAGGGAGCCAACCTATACAGGAAGAAAGGACTCCACCTAAACCAAAAGAGAACCAGATTGGTAGCATGTAAAATTAAAAAGGTTGTAGAAGATTTTTAAACTAAAAGCTTGGGGAAAGCTGACTGGTGTGGAGGAGTACACGGTTCAAAAAGACGCATCCTTTTGTGGAGGATTTATTAGAGATTACTCTATAGTCTATAAAGAGGGAGAGAATAGAAGATGATAAAGTACAAGGAGGAATTTGAGAGAGACAGTAAAAAAAAAAAAGTATTTAATTACATCACATGAAGGCTGTCAACTAAATATTAACAGATTTTATGTGCTTGTATACAAATGCTAGAAATCTAAATACTCAGATGGGTGAACTTGAGTGCCTAATATTAAATGAGGCTATTGATATAATAGGCATCACAGAAACTTTGTGGAATGATGAACATAAGAACGGCCATACTGGGTCAGACCAAAAGTCCGTCTAGTCCAGTATCCTGTCTTCTGACAGTGGTCAAAGCCATATACTTCAGAGGGAATGAACAGAACAGGTAATCAAGTGATCCATCTCCTGCCGCCCATTCCTAGCTTCTGACAAACATGGTGTCCCTAGCCTCTCCCTGCCCATCCTGGCTAATAGCCATTGATGGACCTATCCTCCATGAACTTACCTGTTTCTTTTTTGAATGCTGTTATAGTCTTGGCCTTCACATGATG
The DNA here is from genome assembly GCF_011386835.1 of Chrysemys picta bellii. Lineage (NCBI taxonomy): Eukaryota > Metazoa > Chordata > Testudines > Emydidae > Chrysemys > Chrysemys picta. The sequence goes on along the minus strand of NC_088791.1, from coordinate 201,040,068 downwards.
ATATGGGACTTGGTTATACAAGGGTATAAAATATATAGGAATGACAGAGCAGGTTGTGCTGGTGAGGGAATGGCTGCATATGGGAAAGAAAGCATAGACTCAAATACAGCAGAACCCTGTTTACCTGATCTAATTGGGACCGGGGCCAGATAGGGTAATGAAAAATGCAGATAATCTGGAGAATGGAAAAGTTGAAGGTTTTAGCGCCATCTAGCGGCCACAGGATAAATCACCCGCTTCTGGACCTCCATGTGCTGGTGGTTCGGTTAATACGGAGAGCCAGAAAATGGAGAGTCAGATAAATGGGGTTCTGATGTATAGTAAAAATCTTAAATGAATCAAACCAGTACCACAGAATCTCTATGGATAGAAATTCATGCTTGAATAAGAGTAAAGCAGTAGGAATATACAACCAACCACCTGAACAGGATGGTCATTGTGAAATGCTTGTGGAGTTTAGAGAGGCTACAAAAATAGAAAATGCAATAATAATGGGGAAATTCAACTATTCTCTTATTGATTGGGAATATGTCCCTTAGGACGGGATGCAGAGATAAAATTTCTAAATACCATTAATGACTACTTCTTGGAGCAGCTAGTCCTGGAACCCACAATAGGAGAGGCAATTCTTGATTTAATTCTAAGAGGAGCACAAGATCTGGTCCAAGTGGTGAATAGCTGAACCACTCAGTAATAATCATAATGTAATTAAAAGTAGAAATGAAAAGGAACAGTCACAAGAGTGAAATGCTTGCAAGATGCCTGGAAACTAAAAAACAACAACACCCCCTCCCCACCACCATAATAGTCTCAAACTAAATGTGTGTCCTAAATTTACACAAACTAACAAAAAACCCCAATAAGATGGCCAAAAAACTTTGCCATAGATGAACAGCAGAATAAAAGAGTCAGAGGAAAAAACACATACTTTAAAAATTGGGAATCAACTCCTATTGAGGAAAATAGAAAGGAGCATAAACTCAGGCAAATCAAGTATAAAAGTTATAATTAAGCCAAAAAAGAATTTGAAGAGTAGCTAGCAAATGTCACACAACCTAAAAGCAATGCTTTTAAAAAGTACATCAAGCAGAAAGCCTGCCAAAAGTCAGCAGACATTTGAGGTGTGAAAAAGGCACTCAAGGAAGACAAGGCTATTATGGGAAAGCTAAATGAATTCTTTGCATTGGTCTTTGCTACAGAGAATGTGAGGGAGATTCCCACACCTCAGCCCATTTTTTTTTTTAGGTGACAAATCTGAGGAATTGTCCCACATTGAAGTGTCAGTAGAGGTGGTTTTAGATCAAATTGATAAATTTAACAGTAAAATCTCACCAGGAGCTGATGGTATTCATTCAAGAGTTATGAAGGAACTCAACTGTGAAATTTCAGAACTAACAACTGTGGTGTGTAACCTATCACTTAAATTAGTCTCTGCACCAGATGAATGGAGGATTGCTAAAGTGATGCCAATTTTTTTTTCTTAAAAAAAGCTCCAGAGTATGCCTTGGCAATTACAGGCCACTAAGCCTAACGTCAGTACCAAGCAAATTGATTGAAACTATACTAAAGAACAGAATGATCAGATGCATAGATGAACACGACATGTCGAGGAAGAGTCGACATTGCTTTTTTAAAGGGAAATCATGCCTCACCAATTTATTAGAATTCTTTGAGGGTGTTAACAAGCATGTGGATAGGTGTGATCCAGTGGATATAGTGTACATGGATTTTCAGAAAGCCTTTCGTGAGGTCCCTCATGAAGGGCTCTTAAGCAAAGGATGCCATCATGGATTAAAAGATAGAAAACAAAGGGTAGAAATAAATGGTGAGTTTTCATAATGGAGAGAGGTAAATAGTGGGGTTCCGAATGGATCTGTACTGGGACCTATACTGTTCAACATATTCATGAATGATCTGGAAAAAGGGTAAGCAGCAAGGTGGCAAAATTAGCAGGCAATGCAAACTTACTCAAGATAGTTAAGTCTAACGCAGACTGTGAAGAGTTCCAAAGACCTCATAAAATTGGGTGACTGGGCAAAAAAATGGCAGATGAAATTCAGTGTTAATAAGTGCAAGTAATACACATTGGAAAACATAACTGTGTACTGTGTGTGTGTTATATATAAAAATAACACACACACACACACACACACACACACAGCCTACCTCTATCCCGATATAACGCGGTCCTCAGGAGCCAAAAAATCTCACCATGTTATAGGTGAGACCGCGTTATATCTGGATAGGGAGAGGAACCGCTCCCCACCCCAGTTCACCTCCGCTCTGCCTCCACCTCCTCCCTGAGGGCGCCGTCGCCACTCTGCTTCTCCCTCCAATCAGCTGTTTGGCCTGGCAAGCCTGGAAAAGGGGGGGGGGGGAAGAGGCAGCACGCTCAGGGGAGGAGGCGGAGATGAGCTGGAGCGGGGAGCGGTTCCTCTGTATCCCCCGTTACTTGCTGCGGTTCCTCTGTGTCCTCCCTGGGCCCCCCCCCCCCAGCTCACCTCCGTTCCGCCTCCTCCAACGAGCGCATCGCAGCTCCGCTTCTCCCCCCTCCCTCCCAGGCTTGCTGTGCCAATCAGCTGTTTGGCGCGGCAAGCCTGGAAGGGAGGAGAAGCAGAGCTGAGCGGCGTGCTCATGGGAGGTAGAGGCAGAACGGAGGTGAGCTGGGGCGGGGAGCAGTTCCTCTGCGCCCCCCCCATTTGTTGTGGCCCCCCTGCCCCAGCTCACCTCTGGTCTGCCTCCATTTCCTCCCACAAGCGCGCCACAGCTCCACTTTTCCTCCCTCCCAAGCTTGCACCAATCAGCTGTTTGGCACGGCAAGCCTGGGAGGGAGGAGAAGCAGAGCTGCGACGCGCTCGTGGGAGGAGGCGGAGCGGAGGTGAGCTGGATGGGGGGGCCTTGAGGAGGGCCGCAGCAAGTAACGGTTGGGCACAAAGGGACTGCTTGCGGTAACACGAATTCAGATATAAGGAGGTAAAGCAGCCCCGTTCCCCGGAGTGCTGCTTTACCGCGTTATATCCGAATTTGCATTATATTGGACCACATTATATCGGGGTAGAGGGGGGGTGTGTGTGTGTGTGTGTGTATGTGTGTGTGTATGTATGTATATATATATATATATATATTTATAAAAAAATTAAATGATGGTTTCTAAATTAGCTGTCACCACTCAAGAAAGAGGTCTTGGGGTATGTCTGCACTACGGGATTAATCCGAATTTATATAATTCGAATTTTGGAAACAGATTGTATAAAGTCGAATGTATGCGGCCACACTAAGCACATTAATTTGGCGGTGTGCGTCCATGTACCGGGGCTAGCGTCGATTTCTGGAGCGTTGCACTGTGGGTAGCTATCCCATAGTTCCCGCAGTCTCCCCTGCCCATTGGAATTCTAGGTTGAGATCCCAGTGCCTGATGGGGCAAAAAACATTGTCGCAGGTGGTTCTGGGTACAGCCTCACCCCTCCCTCCATGAAAGCAACGGCAGACAACCATTTTGCACCTTTTTTTCCTGGGTGAACACTGCAGACTCCATACCATGGCAAGCATGGAGCCTGCTCAGCTCAAGACAGCAGTCATGAACATTGTAAACACCTCACGCGTTCTCGTGCAGTTTATGCTGAGCCAGGACCAGAAAAACGAGGCGAGGAGGCAGCGGCGACGGCAAAGCAGCGACAAGCGTGATGAGGACATGGACATAGAATTCTCTCAAACCGCGGGTCCTGGTGCTTTGAGATCATGTTGTTAATGGGGCAGGTTCTATCCGTGGAACGCCGATTATGGGCCCGGGAAAAAAGCACAGACTGGTGGGACTGCATAGTGTTGCAGGTGTGGGACGATTCTCAGTGGCTGCGAAACTTTTGCATGCGTAAGGGCACTTTCATGGAACTTTGTGACTTGCTGTCCCCTGCCCTGAAACGCCAGAATACCAAGATGAGAGCAGCCCTCACAGTTGAGAAGCGCGTGGCGATAGCCCTGTGGAAGCTTGCAACGCCAGACAGCTACCGGTCAGTCGGGAAACAATTTGGAGTGGGCAAATCTACTGTGGGGGCTGCTGTGATGCAAGTAGCCAAAGCAATCACTGAGGTGCTGCTACGAAAGGTAGTGACTCTGGGAAATGTGCAGGTCATAGTGGATGGCTTTGCTGCAATGGGATTCCCTAACTGTGGTGGGGCGATAGATGGAACCCATATCCCTATCTTGGCACCGGAGCACCAGGGTATCCAGTACATAAACCGCAAGGGGTACTTTTCAATGGTGCTGCAAGCACTTGTGGATCACAAGGGACGTTTCACCAACATCAACGTGGGCTGGCCAGGAAGGGTTCATGATGCTCGCGTCTTCAGGAACACTACTCTGTTTAAAGGGCTGCAGCAAGGGACTTGCTTCCCGGACCAGAAAATAACCGTTGGGGATGTTGAAATGCCAATAGTTATTCTTGGGGACCCAGCCTACCCCTTAATGCCATGGCTCATGAAGCCATACACAGGCAGCCTGGACAGGAGTCAGGAGCTGTTCAACTACAGGCTGAGCAAGTGCAGAATGATGGTATAATGTGCATTTGGCCGTTTAAAAGGTCGCTGGCGGTCGTTACTGACTCGCTCAGACCTCAGCCAAACCAATATCCCCATTGTTATTTCTGCTTGCTGTGTGCTCCACAATCTCTGTGAAAGTAAGGGGGAGACCTTTATGGTGTGGTGGGAGGCTGAGGCAAATCGCCTGGCTGCTGATTACGCGCAGCCAGACACCAGGGCGATTAGAAGAGCACACCAGGAAGCGCTGTGCATCAGAGAAGCTTTGAAAACCAGTTTCATGACTGGCCAGGCTACAGTGTGAAATTTCTGTTTGTTTCTCCTTGATGAAAACCCGCCTCCTTTATTGACTCATTCTCTGTAAGGAACCCACCCTCCCCCTTCCCCCAGCTTGCTTTCAAAGGCAATAAAGTCACTATCGTTTAAAAATCATTTATTCTTTATTAATTGATTATAAAAAGAGGGAGAGAACCCAGGTGGGGTTTGGGAGGAGGATTGGCGGGAAGGAAAAAGCCACTAAAAAAAGGTTAAAAAAATGACAGCCTTTTGCTTGGGCTGTCCACTGGGATGGAATGGGAGGGTGTACGGAGCCTCCCCCCGCGTTCTTACACATTTGGGTGAGGAGGCTATGGAACATGGGGAGGGGGGTTATACAGGGGCTGTAGCGGCACTCTGTTATCCTGCAGCCGTTCCTGAAGCTCCACCAGATGCTGGAGCATGTCTGTTTGCTCACGCAGCAGCCCCAGCCTTGCATCCTGCCTCCTCTGATCTTCCTGCCGCCACCTTTCATCTTGAGCGTCCCTCCTGTCCTCATGTTGGTCCCTCCTGTCTTCACGTTCACTGGCTTCTTTCCTATACTTTGAAACAGTGTCCTTCCACTCATTCAGATGAACTCTTTCACTGCAGGTGGATTCCATGATTTCTGCAAACATCTCGTCTCGCGTCTTCTTTTTCCAATGCCTTATCTGAGATAGCCTTCGGGACGGAGGAGGGAGTCTTGAATTTGCAGCTGCTGGAGGGAGGGAAAAAAGGAGAGAATTTTTTAAAAAGATACATTTTGCAGAACAATGCTTATACTCTTTCATGGCGACCAACATTATTCACATTACATAGCACATGTTATTTCTGTGCAAGGTCACATTTTGCCTCTTAATATTGAGTGCCTGTGGCTTTGCTGCTAGAGATCAGATGCAGGTCCAGGCAACATAATTCGGCTTGCACGCGGCCATGGTAAGCCTTGTCTTTCGGCTTCTGCGCCCTCTTTTCCCACATACCAAGCAAAGCCCATTGAGTGCTGCGGTTTTCCTGTTAACCTTCAGCAGCAGAAAACAAACTAACCCCCCCCCCCATCCAATTCTCTGGATGATCTCTTTATCCCTCCCCCCACTGTGTGGCTGGTATCAGGGAAGATCCCTGCTAGCCAAATGCGAAAAGCTCTGGGCCAATTTCCACCCTCCCTCCCTTCCCCCTTCCGCGCTTGGCTAACTGCAGGGAAGGATTTATTTTCAGCTACAGGCAAACAGCCCAATAGGAACGGCCACCTCTGTCCCCTTAATTAAATTCCCATATTTCAACCAGGTTACCATGAGCGATATCACTCTCCTGGGGATTACACAGTGAGATAAAGAACAGATGTTGCTTGAATGCCAGCAAACACCGGGACCATACGCTGCCAGGCTTTGTCATGCAATGATACCAGATTACTTGCTGCAAGCATGGCGCGGTCAAGTGTCCTACCATGGAGGACGGAATAAGGCTGCATTGCCCAGAAACCTTGTGGCAAGGCTTTTGGTGTACCTCCAGGAGAGCTTCATGGAGATGTCCCTGGAGGATTTCTGCTCCATCCCCAGAACGGAGTGCTGGGTGCTCTTCGCAAGCTCGTCGTCCTCCTCCTCCTCTTCTTCCCCGTCCGCACAATCCTCAGGTGTAGCTGATGAGATTATCCCCGCCTCGGAATCCATGGTCGGAGGTGGGGTAGTGTTGGCGGCCCCCCCTAGTACTGCATGCAGCTCGGTGTAGAAGCGACATGTCCGCGGCTCTGATCTGGAGCAACAGTTTGCCTCCTTTGTTTTTTGATAGGCTTGTCTGAGCTCCTTGACTTTCACACGGCACTGATCTGAGTCCCTATTGTGGCCTCTCTCCATCATGTGCTTGGAGATTTTTTCAAAAGTTTTGGCATTTCATCTTTTCGAACGAAGTTCTGCTAGCACTGAATCCTCTCCCCATATAGCGATCAGATCCAGTACCTCCCGTACGGTCCATGCTGGTGCTGTTTTTCGATTATCGGCCTGCATGGTTACCTGTGCTGATGAGCCCTCTGTGGTCACTTGTGCTCTCCACGCTGGGCAAACAGGAAATAAAATTCAAATGTTCGCGGGGCTTTTCTTGTCTACCTGGCCAGTGCATCAGAGTTCAGATTGCTGTCCAGAGCCTTCACAATGGTGCACTGTGGGATAGCTCCTGGAGGCCAATACCATCGAATTGCGGCCACACTAACCCTAATTCGAAATGACCATATAGATTTTGGTGCTACTCCGCTCGTGGTGATGGAGTACAGAAATCGATTTTAAGAGCCCTTTATTTTGAAATAAATGGCTTCGTTGTGTGGACGGGTGCAGGGTTAATTCGATTTAACGCTGCTAAATTTGAATTAAAGTCATAGTGTAGACCAGGCCTTGGAGTTATCATGAATAGTTCCCTGAAAACATCTGCCCAATGTTCAGCAGCACTGAAAAAAACTGAATGCTAAGAGTCATTGGGAAAGGGATTGAAAACATCATCATGCCACTATATAAATCCATGGTATGCCCACACCTTAACTATTGCATGCAGATCTGTTTGCCTCCATTCAAAAAAGAGAAATTAGAAGTGGAAAAGTTACACAAAAGGGCAACAAAAATAAAATATAACTGTTAATAGTAGAACAGCTTCTATACAAGGAGAGATTAAAAAGAGTAGGACTGTTCATTTTAGAAAAGGTGTTACTAAGGGGGGATATGATAGAGGTCTGTAAAATCATGAACGGTATGGAGAAAGTGAATATGGAAGTGTTGTTTGCCCTTTCACATAACACAAGCACTAGGGGTCACCCAATGAAATTAATAGGCAGCAGGCTTAAATCAAACAAAAGGAAGTACTTTTTCACACAATGCATAGTCAACCTGTGGAAATTTTGGCCTCCATAAAATCCGCTGGCAAAATTATAACTGGATTCAAAAAATAATTAGGTAAGTTGATGGAGGATAGGTCCATCAATGTCTATTAGCCAAGATGGTCAGGGGGACAAACCCATCTTCTGGGTGTCCCTAAGCCTGACTGCTAGAATCTGGATCTGATCGACTGGGTGTGGAAGACAGGTTACTGGTCTACATGGACTGTTGGTCTGATGCAATGTGACCATTCTTAGATTCTTATATAGTCATATAGTATAGAAGATTAGGGTTGGAAGAGACCTCAGGAGGTCATCTAGTCCAACCCCCTGCTCAAAGCAGGACTAACCCCAACTAAATCATGCCAGCCAGGGCTTTGTCAAGCTGGGCCTTAAAAACCTCTAAGGATAGAGATTCCACCGCCTTCCGAGGTAACCCATTCCAGTGCTTCACCACCCTCCTAGTGAAATAGATTTTCCTAATATCCAACCTAGACCTCCCCCCTGCAACTTGAGACCATTGCTCCTTGTTCTGTCATCTGCCAACACTGAGAACAGCCGAGCTCCATCTTCTTTGGAACCCCACCTTCAGGTAGTTGAAGGCTACTATCAAATCCCCCCTCATTCTTCTCTTCTGCCTACTAAATAAGCCCAGTTCCTTTAGCCTCTCCTCATAAATCATGTGCCCCAGCTACCTAGTCATTTTTGTTGCCCTTCACTGGACTCTCTCCAATTTTTCCACATCCTTTCTGTAGTGGGGGCCCCAAAACTGGACACACTGATCCAGATGTGGCCTCACCAGTGCTGAATAGAGGGGAATAATCACTTCCCTCGATCTGCTGGCAATGCTCCTACTAATGCAGCCTAATATGCCGTTAGTCGTCTTGGCAACAAGGGCACACTGTTGACTCATATCCAGCTTCTCATCCACTGTAATCCCCAGGTCCTTTTTCTGCAGAACTGCTGCTTAGCCAGTCGGTCCCCAGCCTGTAGCAGTGCATGGGATTCTTCCATCCTAAGTGCACTTGTCTTTGTTGAACCTCATCAGATTTCTTTTGGCCCAATCCTCCAATTTGTCTAGGTCACTGTGGACCCTGTCCCTACCTTCTAGCGTATCTACCTCTCCCCCAGCTTAGTGTCATCCACAAACTTGCTGAGTGCAATCCATCCCATCATCCAGATAATTAATGAAGATGTTGAACAAAACTGGCCCCAGGACCGACCCCGGGGCACTCTGCTTAATACCGGCTGCAAACTAGACCTTGAGCCATTGATCAGTACCCGTTGAGCTCAATGATCTAGCCAGTTTTCTAGCCACCTTATGGTGCAGTCATCCAATCCATACTACTTTAACTTGCTGGCAAGAATACTCTGGGAGACCGTATCAAAAGCTTTGCTAAAGTCATGGTATATCATGTCCACTGCTTTCCCCATATCCACATAGCTAGTTATCTCATCATAGAAGGCAATCTGGTTGGTCAGGCATGACAAAACACTTTCCATTGCACTAGTAACTTGAGAAGGATTTTAAATAGCAGCTAGTTAAGTTACATATTTTAAAATTAGCAAATCCTGATAACTTGTATCCAAGAGTTTTGAAAGAGCTTGGTGAGAAGCTCACTGGACTGATAATGTTGATTTTTTTTTTCCAATAATTCTTTGAACACTGGGGAAGTTCTAGCTTTCTTCCAGTCTTTGAATGTAGTGCCAATATTTAAAAGAGGCAAACAGGAAGACCCAGTTAACTATAGGCCTTTTAGCCTGACATCGATGCTCAGCAAACAACTGGCTTGGCTGTTACATGGCTCTGTCAATAAAAAATTAAAGTAGAGTAATATAATATCAATCCACATAGTTAGACAAATCTATTTTCCATAAACCTACCTTTTTTATGAGATTGCATATTTGGTTGAAGTGTAAAAGTGTTGATGTAATATACTTAGACTTCTGCAAGGCATTTGACTTGGTACAGCATAACATTTTGAACAATACAAAATTAACAGCACAAATTAAATGAGTTACATTGGCTGACAGGTCTCAAAATGTAATTGTAAATGGGGGGGGGGGGGGGAAAGTCATCAAGCAGGTATGTTTTTTCAGGAGAATCTTGCAGGAATTGCTTCTTGTCCCTACATTTAACATTTTTTATCATCACCTGGAAGAAAGCATATTAAATTGTTAGTGATAAAGTTTCCAGACAACACAAAAATTGAGTGAGTGATAAATAATGAAGAGGCAGCTCACTGACACAGATCAATCTGGATTGCTGAATACAAGGAAATGATGTGCATTTTAATATGATCAGGTGTAAAGTTAATACATTTAGGAACATAGAATGTAGACCATACTTGTAGGATGTGAGACTCGATGTTGGGGAGCAGCGACTCTGAAAAAGACTTGCGGGTCATGGTGAATAATTAGTTGAACGTGAGCTTCCAGCACGAGACTGTGGTCAAAAAGGCTAAAGTGATCCTTGAATGCATAAATAGAAGAATCTCGCGTAGGAGTAGAGAGATTGTATTGCGTCTGTATTTTAGCACTGAAGCTACCGCTACTGGAATATTGTGTTCGGTTCTGTTGTCTACAATTCAAGAAAGATGTTGATAAATTGGAGAGGGCTCAGGGAAGAGCCATGAGAATGATTAAAGGATTGAAAAACATGCCTTACAGTGGAAAAACTCAAGGAGGTCAATCTGTTTATCTTAACAAAGAGAAATTTCAGTGGCTTGATCAGTCTAAATATAGACATGGGGAACAAATATTTGACGATGGGCTCTTCAGTGTAGCAGAGAAAGATATAATACAATCCAATGGCTAGAAATTGAAGCTAGACAGTTCAAGACAGAAATAAAGCACACATTTTTAACAATGAAGGTAATTAACTGCTGGAACAACTTAAGCAATGGTTCTGGTGGATTTTTCATCCCTGGCCATTTTAAAATCAGGATTGGATGTTTTTCTAAAAGAGATTCTTTAGTTTAACTAGGAATTAATTCAGGGATATTCTGTGGCTTGTGCTATAGAGGATGTTGGATTAGATCATCAAATCAGCCCTTCTGGCCTTAAAATCTGTGAATTTGACGTGCCACTGGTAATGAAGGCCATTAAAAGGTGTAGGAGGGGGTGAAGGGAGGATGACCATATCCTATCGTACCCCAGTATGAAATGTACTTGTTGTAATTTCAGTTAAATTTTTCTTATTCTCTTTCCTTACTCCCATCTTCTCATTGGTAAGATGGCAAAAGTAACATTTCAAGAGATTTGCACAGATCGTTTTATATTTGAAAGGCTAGAAGGTGCCATTATGTTTGTCCAGTTTGATCTCCTCTGTAACTCAGGGCACAGAATTTTATCCACTAAGTCCTGCATTGAGCCCATAACTTCTGGTTGAGCTTGAGTCTTTTTGAATAAAACGAGAAATGAGAGGCTAGTCAAACATGAGGGGGGACACTGGGAAGGCACACATACGTTTGTGAGAGAAGACAACCAACTTTTTGTGGGCAGGAGGGGAAGGTGGGTGGGTCCCCGGTCATCACCTTAAGGACCAAGGAGATGGCCCCAGCAGCCCATTCCCCCCTGCCCTGGGAGCACCACAGTGGACTGGGTCTCCCCATCTCTTGCTTGGGGAGACTGGGCCAAGCCATCATTACCCTAATGATCACCCTCTGGACCCCAGCACATTGCCATTCCCCTTTCCTGATTGTCGGCATTATTCTGTACTTGTCATTTGCCGAAAAATACAACGTCACTAAAGAGTTTAACATTGTGGAAGGGAGAGTAAAATATGATTAAGTATTCGAATCATAGAAATATAGGGCTGAAAGAGAAGTAATTAAGACTAGCCCCCAGTGCTGTGGCTAAAAGGTGAATGGATTAGCTAAAAGGTGAATGCATTAATAAGCTGAAGTACTTTTTCTGTTGGTATCTGCCTCTACAATAAACTTGTCTTCCATACAGCGTTGTAGTTTTTTTAACCTTTGTGATGATGACACCTTGAGTTGGTGTGAGAGAAGGGTAAGGGGAGCGGATGGGAATAGTGAACAGAGAGGAAGCTGGAACCATTTCAGGAAGGGGGAGGGTATGGAGGTGACAAGTGTAGCCAGTGGTTGTAGGGTTAGATACTGCAGTCTGTGACATGGATGCCATTTTGAGCACATTATAGGGAATGGAGGAATTTTAAAGTTGAGCAGTTGGAGGGGCTCCTAGTTTCACCTAACGTGGCAGCAAACATCTGGCATCTGTGAAAAAAGTTGTTTAAATCCACCTATGCAACTGTATTATAATATATTTCATAATGCTTGCTGGCTCTCCTCCACAGCAGTTTCTATATGACTGTACAAATGAAGTTCATATGTCATGTCCAAAGCTGCTATATTGTACAGTTCTTGGCTGCCCAGAAAAATCTTTGGTTGTTGGATCCCGTGGTATACATGGGATTAAAGGAGCTTCCTGTGGGTTCTTGGGTGCTTGCTGTGTTGTCTCGGAAAACTATATACCACATAATTCTTGGGTGTGTTGGTGGCATTGCTTGCAAAAGTGCTGTCCAGTTCCTCTTAGTATGGGCAAGTAGTGGAAGCATTAACAGCGGTCCTGTTCTGGTCCCTTGCCTTCAGGTACTTCTGCCCAAGCACCTTTGCTTTGACTTGGCATTGGGACCAGGTCTGGGAATGCTGCTTCATCAGTGTTTGCTCTGACAGTTGTTTGTAGATGGTTGGATTCCAGTGACTTTTCTCCAAGTGGGACTTACTATGCAGGTCTCCAAAGAAGGCATTCAAGTCCAAGACCTTCACAAGGTCCATGCAGAAGGGTAGGGGTATGGCTTCTATAATGGTTATGTGACCCTGGGGGAATGAACACTCTTTTACCTGTTGTCAATAAGGGACATTCATGGCTGTTTGCCAGCTTTTAAATGCAGTGGTGATATGCAGTCAAGATGACTCTGGACCATGGGAGGGTACCCAGACAGGCCAATGCAGGTGTGAAAACATGCACTGTGGAATAGTAACTGAGGACTGCCAAAAGTTTAGTAGTTAAGAATGTCCGCATGAACCTTAAAGTGAACATACTCAGTTAAACCTGTTGCAAGAAGAATTAGTTATTGTGACCTAAGATGCCAAATAATTCACTTGGAAAAAAGTTGTGTGTAGACGTAAAGCACTTTTGATGGAACAAACGAAACTTCCATCCAGTGTAACATCTCCATGTACATAATCCCTTTGATTGAATAACTGGCCCTTCTCAAAACCTAAATGTTATTTGAAAAGATTTGAAAGAACCCCTTGTGAGTGAATTTCATCCCCCATCGCTGAAAACGTAAGGTGGCTATCTTGCCAACTATCACATACAACTTCAAGATTGGCAGGGGAAAAATAGCTGCCATGTGCCACTTGTCATCTTTTGCATAGATAAAGTAATTCTTAGCCACCTCTCCTTCCTCTGCTTTTAACAAGGATTTCACTTAAGGGGGGAGGGATAGCTCAGTGGTTTGAGCATTGGCCTGCTAAACCCAGGGTTGTGAGTTCAATCCTTGAGGAGGCCACTTAGGGATCTGGGGCAAAATCAGTACTTGGTCCTACTAGTGAAGGCAGGGGGCTGGACTCGATGACCTTTTAAGGTCCCTTCCAGTTCTAGGAGATGGGATATCTCCATTAATTTAAAATTTAAATTTAAAATTTATTTAAGAATCATATGTAGCATGGGTGGTTAAATGAAGAGATATTATATACTCTCATGAGGATCGTGAAGATCTGCCTACTTAGTCTTGTAGATTTTTGAAAATATCTTCATGCAGTTAGGATCCAAACATGGAAATCTGGCATCATTTGGGGTCATATTTTTATCAAACAAATTAGTAGTTATTTTGTAGCATTCAAGAATGAAATGGCCTACTTTAAAAAAATAAAGCTGTTTCTAGGAGGTTAGTCCTATAACTGTGGTGCAGCAAGAAGGTATCAAATTCTGAAAAGCAGCTGTTTGGTGCTTCTTGCAAACATTTACCACACAGTAGATTAACTAGCTGCCTTGGAACATACAGCTTTTAACCTTAGGTGGCTGATTTATCTTTGGGTACGTCTCCCAGACATCCAGCTCTCTCTAACTCTTGCGCAGTGTGTTTTGTGTGAATGATTACTAAAAGCGTGTAGTTTTATTTTGCTGGCAGTAAGAGGGCAGAAAACTAGATTCCCCTCCCTTTTCTCTATTCCTGCTTCATAAGTCTGAGGAGATTCCTCCAGGCTTAGGGAGAGACCTAAACAAATGATTGTTTAGGGTTGATGGGTTTCTTTTCAACTGTTGAAGGAACTCTATTTAAGGAGTATATGAAAGACATCCCAGGGAGGCTCCACAGGGCAGTGTATGTGTGCTGGAGCTTGCCTGCTAGAAAGAGAGGACTAAATCTTGTAGCCTATTCTTGGGACTGGCTTAGTTGTACAAAACAGCCTTCTCATTTTGCTTTCTTGGTTCATCCTATGTCTGCATGCTAGGAAGTCAGTCTTTCACTCCTGAGGGCATTCTGTGCCAAAAAATTCTGCGCACAAAATTTTAAAATTGTGCAAATTTTATTTGTCAAATAAATGTGGAGGCTCAAGCATACCATTGAGAAGCACAAGCCACTGGCTGCACACAGGTGGGAGGTCACTGTGCAGCTCCGCCGTCCTGGGACATTGACTCAGCGGTGAGGCTGCACCCAACTCTGACACAGCTCAAAGATCGTGCCTGCCCCAGAAACACCCCAGGATCCTGCCTCTCTGTGCCAAGTGCACCAGGTGTGGGCAGGCAGGTTCTGCAAGGCAGGATCCAAGTGTGGAAGAGCTTACTGTGGGGGGGATCCAGGTGTGGTTTGAGAGGGTTTTGTGGGGGGCAATCTGGGTGTGGGTGGCTCAGTGGGGGATCTGGGTCCAGGGGGGAATCTGGATGCACAGGGGCTTGTTGGGTTTTTTGGGTGCAATGGTAATGGGACTCTTCAGGGGGGTCCGGGTGAGAGTGGTTGGGGCTCAGCGCGGGTGGAGTTTGTAGGGCTCAGTGGGCAGGTCCAGATGCTTGAGGAGTGGGGCTCAGTGAGGTGGGGATCCAGGTGCAGCTGGTTGCGGCTCAGGGTGGCTCACTGGGGTTGTGCACGGGGAGTGGGGCTCATTGGGGGGTTTGGGTGCAGAATGGGAGGTTGGCGGGAGGGTCTGGGTATGACGGTCTCTGGATGCATGGGGGTTGGGTGGATGGGGGAGCAGTTCCCTGTACAGTGATCCCTCCCGCTGCAGCTGACGAGCAATGGGAACAGGAAGCACCGGGGATAGTGGGGAGGAAGGAGTTTGCAGAGCTTCCTACAGCTGGGGGAGAAACCTGGGGGTGGGTTTGACATGGCCCCGGATGCTGTGTAAGGGAAGAGGAAGTCCTGTTCTCCCCAGCTCAGCCGGGACTAGCAGCTGAGGCCAATTCAAAGTCGAAGTCACCAGCTGGGTCTTCCCCAGTCCTGCCCCACAGTGACTTACCTCTCTGTTGGCTGCCCTGGACACCCAAAACATACTGCTGGGGAGGGTAACATGACCACTGTCGTGGCTTCCCTTTTCTTCCCCATCAGTCATTTTTCTGCGGGGAAGTAAATCTGCAGGGGACATAAATTCTGCACATGCGCAGTGGCTCAGAATTCCCCCAGTAGTAGTCTTAGAGGCCTTACTATGTCAGTTGGTTTATGGTACTGACCCAGCACCATAAACCAAGATTAGGAAGTCGTTGTGAACAAGGTGTTTCATTTCTGAAAAATTTTGCTCTTAGTGAGCTTTGCATGCCACGTGAAGCCATCATCTCTATCATGGAGACCTAAAACACGGGAGGATCTGTTATTTTTACCATTGGATATTGCCTTTTTAATTAAACCTTAAAATAAACATGTTACAAAGAATATTTTTTCATCCTTAACACTAAAATAGTTTTAATTAGCAGTGAGATTTTTTTTAAATCAAATATTTAAGTAAGAGAAGGTTACATTTTCCAATAATATTTTTAATCAAACCTGTTACTGGTGTTAATAACTTTATGTAGTTTCTTTTCACCTATATTTTCTTTCCTTGGGAAACCAAACATCTTTCCTTTGTGTCACACCCCCTCCCCCCAATACTGTGAAATAGGAAAACAACTGAAAACATTTTAATCCACTTTTATTTTACTTTTTGGATGCTTTACTATATTTTCTCTGAACTATACATCTTTTTTCCTCTCTTAAATAACGGAACAAAAAGGCAATTACCTAACATACTGATAACTGGGAAGAAGAGCATTTTGCACCTTAGAAGCTCTGATACAAGTCAGAGTAATTTTCCATTTCACTGATGCACAACCTTTTTGTATCCTACAGTAACCTCAAAATACTGGATAGAATTCAGTATAATTGCTGTTCGTGTCTAAATCTAATTCAGAGATTTAATTAAGACAGTAAGTAACAAACTGTTTCCTCAGTTACTTTTAGTTTTAATGTTTTAAAAAACAATTTTTAGAAGTTAGATATTGGATCCTTATTTTAGTTTAATAGTAGTTTGGTCTTTTCCAGGTATAATTGATGGCATATTTCTTTTCTCCTTACATACGTTATAGTAATATTATGAAAGCTGAAATATTTAATGATAGTAACAAACTGCTATTGTATTTTGAAAGTTTGGGGCTTTCAACTTTTAAAATGTCATTTTTTTAAATAAACCTATTTACCTTTTTAATTGTCTTAAATATTCCATCAAACATAATTAGTTAAATTTAAGTATTTGAGTTTGAAGTTTAACTTTACCCCAGTGATTATATTCTAGCATCTTAATGCAAAACATATTGGTTAACAGGAGAATTTTGACTAAAAATCTCTAATAAACTTAGTGAAAAAGCCTTGTTCTAATTCAGAATATTGTATTCATAACCATTCAGAAGCTATTTCATGGTCCGAGTTTGTGCAAATATACGTTTGAGGTGTTTGGTTTGATTGAAATGTTTGTTATGCATTGTTTTACCTGTAAGTAAAATGTCAGTGAGAAGCTTAGAACAGGTATGATGTGACAAGGTTTTATATAGCACGTACAGCATATTTATTGCAGTGTCTCCCATGTGTGTTTTATAGATTTTTGGAATATGCTTCAAGTGATAAGAATTTCATAAACACTTGTCTACTGAATATTATGTAGTTTTGGGGGAATTTGGAAGGAGTTTTCTAGTATTTACACTTACAAACGTCATTTTGCCACTGTGTTGCTGTGCACTAGTTTATTTAATCAAGACTTGTCTTATTTCAGAACTGAAACAAAGACAAAAATTAAATCTGTACACTTTTCAGAAGGGTTGAAAAAAATGTCCCCCTGTGACAAACCCTTGATCATGCTTTTAAAAATCTTACACTTCCCTGACTGCCATTTAAAAAAAAAAAAAAAAAAAAAAAATCTAGCACCAGCTTCTTTTAGAGTTCAACTGTAACAATAACACTCTTATGGCACTTGCTTAAAACATTGTTTACCATAAGGGAAGGCATTAATTTTCCTCTCGGGATAGCTCAGTGGTTTGAGCATTGACCTGTTAAACCCAGGGTTGTGAGTTCAATCCTTGAGGGGGCCACTTTAGGGATCTGGGGCAAAATCAGTACTTGGTCCTGCTAGTGAAGGCAGGGGGCTGGACTCAATGACCTTTCAAGGTCCCTTCCAGTTCTAGGAGATAGGATGTCTCCATTAATTTAACACTTCCATTGCTATCTTGGGCCTCCTGCTGTTTATATAAGGAACTCTAAAGCAGATATTCCAGTATATTAGAGCCAAAAATTTTGAACTTTGATCCAGAAATTTGTTTTAAATATTAGTTATTTCACCAAACTACTGCATTTACAACTTGAAGGGGCTTCCTGTGTGAGAGAATTGTAGCCTGAACAAACTGAGGCCAAAGGTCCAAAGTGTGCCAGGCCCTGGTTTATTATGAAGTTTACAAGAAGCATCTTCAAACTGTTTCTATATTGAAATTTAAAATTACTCAAGTTTTAATTGAGAGGGAAATTGAAGAGTTTAATGGGCTTTCAAATTCTAGAAAGCTAAATTGTTCAGAAGTTTTAAAACTGATCCTTTTGTGGCTCTTCTCTTCCACTTCACCCCCTCAAGCAACTCTTTTTAACCTCCTTATTACTTACCTCCATTCCATCCAGCAACACATTTTTTTTCTCATACGTATATTTTTATTTACATTGCCAATTTAATTTTCAAAAACAAAATCTCAGACTGCCACAGTAAATGAACAATGTAAACAAAAATATCCGCTAATCCAGGACACAAACCCTTATCTGTACAGAGGGATAATCAGAATGGAAAACAGGAATGGAAAAAATTTGCATGAAGCATCTTAACTATTAAACTTCTTTTATTTTTTGTAATAAGGGATCTGTTACAATGGGTACTTCAGCCTGCTCTCAGTAGCTGCTCTGTAGTTCCTCAGAGCTATCTTCTGTTTCCCAGTCAGCCTTTTCTGGACTTAGGCTATGTCTACACTACACCGCTTTTAGCGACATGAATGTGGTGCTACAGCTGTGCCACTAAAAGTCATGCATTGTAGCTGCTGTTTGTTGGTTCTCCTGCCAACAAAAACCGTCCACCCCCAACGAATGGCGTTTGCATCATCGTCAGGAAAACATTCCTGCTGACAATGTGCTGTTCACACTGGTGCTTGTCGCGGCAAAACTTTTGTCTTTCAGGGGGTTAGCACCTTTGAAAGAGAAAAGTTTTGTCGTTCAGTTGCCAGTATAGACATAGCCTTAAACTCGCCATTAGTGCCAAGCTCTTTCAATTTTGGAGCAAAAGAGTTACCGATAGCTTTGATTAAATGAAGTTGCTGGAGATTGGTCTGAGTGGGGATTTCATGTGGAACTGTGCAAGAATTTCAGGAGCAGCTTTGTCCCGTTCCCAGTCTCAGCAACCCAGAAAAAGACCATGATTTAAATTAAATCATCCATCTGTTTAATATTTGAGCATTATAGCCTGCCCCCCATCCTATTTCTGATAAGACTCAGTCCTGGTCTATACTGCAGAGTTAGGTCGATCTGAGGCATCTTATGTCAATCTAACTCTAAGTGTCTACGCTAAAATGTATATCCCACCGATGTAACTTGCCCACTAGCCTGACTTAACCCCAGCTCTGCAAGAGGGTTAGTGCTTAGGTCGATGTAGTTAGGTTGACACACTATCAATATAGACACTGTTGCTTACATCAACTGTTGCTGCCTTTCAGAAGATGTCCCACAATGCCCCACACTGAAAGTTAAATCGGTTCAAGTGCTCCTAGTCAGGACGTGCACTGCTGACACAAGAAACGTAGTGTGGATATGCAAAAGAGATTTAATTACTGCAGCAGCTATACGTCGATGTAACTTAGGTTGACTTAATTTTGTAGTATAGGCTTGCCCTCAGAGAATGTGGGACAAGCCAAGCAGTACTCTGTCTGAAGCATGTAAATAAGTTCCTAAAAGAGGTTTGTTTTCACAGCATTTTTTTTTACCATTCTCAATTATGCTTTGGATGATAGATGGTTGTCTCTTTCTGTTCCATCACTGATAATTGCTCTTTACAGTCATAGAATGTAAGGCCAGAAGGGATCACTCACCAGTTCATCTAGACTGGTCTCCTATATATTACAGGCCACCAACACCAGTACACTAAGCCCAACCACTGAAATGTGACCAAAGTATTACAGCCCTCAGCAGACTGAACTATTGTATGCCACAGGCAGAGAACAAGAGGGATCAAGGTGCACCAATGTCTGAGGTCCTTGAAATGGTAGGAAATTAAGAAAAATATACACAGATAATCCCATCAAGTCAGCCAGACCCTAAGGTACAGAGACATATGAACCTCTACTCGCTGCCGCCTCCCCCCACCCCGCTCCTGGACACTGCGAATCTGAGCTAAGGGAAATTCCTTCCTGACCTGATATAAGGCAGTCTGTTAAACCTTGAGCATGTGAGCAAGAACTGATCCACCAAAGCTATTGAGAGGGAATGGTTGATATCACTTCAGAGCACCACCCCACCCTGTACAGTGTCCCATCTCCAGCTGTCAACATCTCTGATGCTTGGGAGGAAGCAGTTAAAAAACAAAAAGGATTGGGGGTGGGGGAATCTCTTCCTGACCCCTACAGGTGACCAGCTAAAGCCTTGAAGCATGAGGTTTTAGAAATATCGACATGAACTAGAAGGGACCCTCAGGGCTTCTGAGCCCTGCCACAAGCATCTCAAGAAACCCCATAATACATTCATAAGTTTGCCCTGCTCTCTGAAAATTCATTTGTGTGACCTCGCAGCTCCTAATGGGAGGCTATTCAAGAACCCGACTCCTCTGAAGTTTAGAAACAGTCTTCTAATTTCCAGCCTGAATTTGTTCATGGCCAGTTTATAGGCATTTGTTCTTGTGCCAATATTGTCCTTTAGCTTACATAGCTCACCACCCTAGTTTATTTGTGAAGAGCAATTGCATCTCCTCTTAGCCTTCATTTTGCTAGGCTAAACAAACAGGCATTTTGTCTACTCTCCTATAATCAGAAATGAAGGATCTATCTCCTAATAGCTCTTCTCTATAGTTGTTCCAGATTGAATTAATTTTTCTTGAACATGGATGACCAGAATTGTACATGGTAGTCCAAATTAGTTCTTATTAGTATCTTGTACAATGGTATTAATACTTCCTTTTCTCTTCTAGAAATATCTTGTCTGATGCATCCTATGATTTCATTTGCCTTTTAGCACATCACATTAGTAGTTCAAATCATTCTGTGATTGACCAACACACCCAGGTCTCTTTTCTCCTCTTTTCTTCCAGCTGATGAGCCCCAGCTTACTGTACAAATTCTTATTAGACCCTAACTGCATGACTTTGCATTTTTTACTATTAAATTTCATCGTATTTCTGTCACTCCAGTCTTCAAGGTCATCCAGATCTTCCTGTATAATGTTCATATCTTCCTCTGTATTGATGATACCTCCCAACGTTGTATTATCAGCAAATGAAATTAGCACATTCCTACTTTTTGTGCCAAAATCATTAATAGTAATATTGAATAAGATTAGCCCCCAGACCCATGCATGAGGAACTCCTTTAGTAACCTCCTTCTAGTCCGATAATTCAACTTTCAAGCACAACCTGTTGACTTTTCCCCTGTTCCTTTATCTACCTTACAATTCTTGTACTAATGCCTATTTTCTCTAATTAAATAATTTTCCATTTAATTACATTTTTCTTCCAAATTTGCTGTAAAGCCTTTCGTACTACTGAGGTCAGACTAACAGGTCTGTAACTGATCAGTATGATAGCTGTTTTCCAGTCTTATGGTACCACCCTCAAATAGATAGATTTATTAAAAATCCTTGCTAGTGGACTAGGAATTTTGTGTGCCAGTTCTTTCAGTATTCTGGGATGGAAATGATCTGGTCCCCCTAATTTGAGCACACTATGCGCTTTAAGTTTTCCTGATGTTATAGATGTGGTAATTTCCATTTCTAGACACTCACTTCCATCAGCTATCTTGCCTTCATGCCCATATTCTATATTGAAAATCTAGGCAAAAAGTATTCATTTGGTTTTAAGTCCATACCTATATTATCTTTAATTTTGTCCCACTCATACTGCATAGTGGCCCAACCTCATCCTTCTTTATTCTCTTTTTATTTAAAAACTAAAAACCTTTTGTTTCAGTTTTCTTCACAAGACCTAATTCAGCTTGACTTTTAGCAGTTCTTACTTTAGTTCTGCATTTTCTGATCTGCAGGATGTAGCTGTCTTCGCTAAATAATCCCTGTCTTAATTCCCTGTAACTCCTGCTTACTCCTGCTTACATTTTTGAGATGTTTATTCATCCAGTTGGGTCCGGGGTGTTTCCCTACAAGTTTTCCAGTTACTTAGGATGCACATTGCAGATAGGTTTGTACAATTGATGTAAAGAAATTCAAAGTTTTCTTCATTCTGAAGTTCTTGAGCTCTTTGGTTCAGGTGATCGCTCTAATTCAGTCATTTACTTTCCCAAAATCTGCCCTTTTGAAATAAATAAAAAAATAGTTGACAACCTGGTTTTGATTATATATCTACTTAAAGTAAACTAACTTGTGATCACCTGATCCAAAGTTATTTCCCATGACCACCTTTTCTATGATGTCTTCACTATTTACCAAAACCACATCTAAAATTGCATTCTCTCTTGTCAGTTCAGTGACTATGTGATAAAGAAAACTGTTGTCTATCGGATCCGGGAATAAGTGGGCTCTACCAATTATTCTCGGACCAAATTTGTAACATTTATTCTCTAATCTGTATCTAGAAAATTAGTCTCTCATTATGACACAATTCCTGGTTGTGTTTATCTCTAATAATTTGAGATGTTGATCCATATCCAAGTCCAACGGTGGGGTCTATTGCAGACCGCTAACGTTAACCCAATAGAACCTCTTCTACAAACCTTCCCCAAACTGACTTTGACCTAAACAGATTCTGTTTTAGCCATACTATCACTTCTTATTTCTTTATCACTTCATTGATGTATTCTACCCACCACCCTTACCTTTATTGTGGTCTTTCCCAAACAGCACATAGCCTTCAATACCTATATTCCAGTCATGAGTACCAGTCCACCGTGTTTCTGTAATCTCTGATATCCCGGTTGACCTCCTGCACTAGTATTTCCAGTTCCTCCCTTTTATTGTCCAAACTCCTTGTATTTGAGTACAAGCATCTCAGTTGTTTCCCTCACATCTTACTAAGTTTTCTAGCAGAATTACAGTCCTTTCACTAACTCTATCATCTATCTGACTACTACTCCAATCAATATTAATACTGTTTCTCCTTGGTGTCCATACTCTTTACTGTCTGGTGTTTCTTTATCCATTACTGTATCTTCATTTAGCGGATTTTCCTCTTCCTGTGTATTGAAGCCAGATGTGGCGATTACATGAGTCTCTCCCACCCCTTTCCTCCCATCTCCTAGTTTAAAGCCCTTATCGATTGTGCTAACCTTGATCCCAGAAGGTTAATACCCAATGTACCTAATTGCAGCCCATCAGTTGAGAAGTTTTCTTTCTGTGAATATTAAATTGTTGATCATCCCAAACCCTTTCTGATAACACCAGTCCTTGAGCTATCTATTGATCTTCATTATGTTGTCATCCTCCTTTTCTAGGGACTGGAAGAACCACACTGAAGATCATCCGAGCTTCCACTTCTTTGTATGTCTTACCCTGCCTAATGTAGTTATTTGATTTTTACATGTGTCTGCATGATTATGGTGGCAATAATATTGGCTTTAGGGAAGAAGGAAAATTTTTTCTTCCTAGACAGGTTTTTTTAATCTGGTTTCTGTACAGAGGGAAAGCTGAAACACTCACTGTGATATGGTTCCTGAAGTATCCTTGATTCAGGACAAACAGACTCATTGTGCTCAGAAAGACAATCATAGGCCTGGACTGAGGATGAGTACTATCAAGTTCTAGGTTTCAGCTCAGAAGAATAATAGAAGATAAAATGGCCATAATGGACAAAAAATGGCGTCTCAAACAAAAATTCAGCTTTGATTGCAGCCTATTTGGAATTTTGATCTTATACATAGGCATGCTTCAATAATCCAGAGTTTACATGATAAACCCTACTAAATCCTTTCCACATCCTTTCGACTAAATCCTTTCCACATCTCACTCTTATTCATTGACACAGATTTAACTCCAGTTGCGTATTCTCCACTCCCACAAATAGTGACTGCAGAGAATCAGTTTTCTTTGTCTTTCCCAGTTATCCAATTCAGTCAGGGAACACAGGATTTACCACCTGGAACACAATGATTCATTGATGTCTTGGAGCACATTCCTTCCATGGATAACATACCTGTTGTGATTGTGAAAGTCAATATGTCTGAGAGGGTTTTTATAATTGGGAAGCACACTATCTGCACTACTCAGGAGAGAAATTCTTTTCAGGAGCAAACTTTCCTGTCTCTGCACTGCCCTCCAAGTGGGGAAATATATACCAAGACTTACATAGCAAAAGTCAAATTAACAGAGTGGTTCTTACGCTTAGAAATATGCGGTCATTGTAAGTCAATTTGGTGGGCAGGTGATTGACCTCTTTCCGTCTGTAAACAGTACATAAATGTCCGGTAGCATTGTGTGTCAGGATCTGGGATGTGAGTAGTGGACTTGCAAAGCTGGTTCCTGTTACATATCTTCCCACTTTTTGCACTGCTTGTTAGGACAGTACAAAAGATAGGAATGAGAGAAGCAGTGATACTATTTATGGTTTTCTGACAGTACAGGCTATGGCTCTGAGGCCTAGTGTTGGCTCTTCAGAGGTCTATCTTAGAGGAGTTCTGCTATTGTAAAACCAGTCTTCCATCCAGGAGCAGACAGGTTTAAAATGAATGCTTGGATGAAGTGATTATTGCTATAATGGATCCTAAAAGGGAAGTAAACAAATATAACTTATTCTACTAACTGGTGAAAAGTCCATAGTCTAGCTACCATGTTAAACCAGCAGACCATGCCCTTAAATACCTCTGGGAGGGTTTTATTATGGGTGTGCAGGAGTGTTCTAGCAAAAAGGTCAAGTTTTCTGTACTCTTAATGCTTCAGCATATTTAAGAAATGGAAGTTTTGTATAAAACTTCAAATATTAAATGCTACCTTAAGTCTTCAACCTTACTACAAAGCTGCAAGATCATAGAGCATGATCTTGGAATCTCATTCTTATCCTTAAAAAGAAGAACAGGAGGACTTGTGGCACCTTAGAGACTAACAAATTTATTAGAGCATAAGCTTTCGTGGACTACAGCCCACTTCTTATGCATCCGAAGAAGTGGGCTGTAGTCCACGAAAGCTTATGCTCTAATAAATTTGTTAGTCTCTAAGGTGCCACAAGTCCTCCTGTTCTTCTTTTTGCGGATACAGACTAACACGGCTGCTACTCTGAAACTATTCTTATCCTTATAGCACTACCCAGACTGAACTTCTGCACTGTACTCTTTAGTCATTAGAGTAGGCATCCCAACGTCTACAATCTCCAATCAAATGACATTTTATTTGAGAGCTTTCTCTAACAAGACCTAGGATTGTACTTTTGTAGTCCTTTCAACTGTTGTCATTCAGTCTCAAAGTAAATTCAAGATATACTCCTCCTTCAGTTAAACATAAAAGCCCAATCCTTAAGAGTACTGATAGTTTCAAGGCAGAATGGTTGTCTCCTGTATTTGAGATTTGCTAGATAAGCACATAGCCATCAATATCAGAGCTTAGCATATTGGTCATCCAGTCTTAGCCAATGTCCTTTCCTTCCTTTTGCCAGGGAAAGATGGAGATGATTTTATTTATATGAAATCTGCCTTATTTTGGTTGGTCCCATTTAAAGCATGATACGGCTTCTCACCTGGGAGGCACATTCTAATGTGTCTGTGGACCCTAGCACTAAGAAGAATAGAAAAATGTATCTATGCTTCCTTGAAAATTTTCTGTAAGACAAAACAGATCATCATAATTGAGATGAAAATTGTCCTCTGGTGATTCGGATTTGTTGTCAGGTGGAGTATAGCAGGCTCTGCAGTAGGAGAAATTGATGTTTTTTTCCTCAAAATATATTAACACAATCTGTAATTCAGGAAAGCAGATTGGAATTATTCTGGCTGTGGAAGTTGCCTCAACTGGGAACTTGCTTATATACAAATAATAAAAGTCCAAATACTAACTGAAGTGTCTGGCATTAAATGAGGATATTGGGGAAATCACACTTTATGTGAATGAAAGTATATAGTCAAATAAAGTAAAAAATCTTAACTGAATCAATAATAAAAGCATATTATGTACCCGACCATCTGACCAGGATGGTGATGGTCTTTGTGAAGTGCTCAAGGAGAGATTAGTACTGTTTTCTACCTCTGTAGCTCTCTAAAGGGGGATTTCAACTATCCTCATACCTCCCAATGCATGGATTTGTGGCCCTATCCACCGCAGGCAACACAATCCAGATCAGCCCTCATACTCTGTCCAAGACCTGTCAACTTTTGGGACACATGGCACTGGTACTTTAGTTATAGACCATGCAAAACTCCAAATGTGTTGCCTACAGGGGTGCTCAGGACTATTTATTCACTGAACAGACACAGTCTTAACAACACTACTTTCCATATCCTCCTCCTTAAAGGAATCTCTCAATTGGTCTGAAGATCCTCACGTTGTTTGTACAGGAGTCCCTTTTGCCTGTTCTTCCCCAATGGTTGCCATAGCAATGGTTGCGTCCCTGGGATGTGGATCACATCTGGACACTCATATGGCCCAAGGCAGGTGGACTCCTCAAGATCACTCTGCATATCAACCTCCTGGAACTCAGATCAGTTAGATATGCCTGTCTCCAGTTTCTGCTACTAATCAGGGGCAGTCACATAAAGGTCATGATGGACATGTTATGCATGTTCTATATCAACCAATAAGGAGGTGCAAGATCCCCCTCCATCTGCAGCAAGGCTGTCCAGTTTTGGAAGGTCCATCTTCACAGCAGCTTACCTTCTGGGAGTTCAGTGGAAATGCTAAGCAGGCACTTCTCTCAAGACCACAGTGGGATATAAATTTCATCATACTGCACCACGTACTCTGTCAATGGGGGGCCCTTCAAATAGCCACGGTAATAGACAAGCAGTGCACACGTTTCTGCTCCAGAAGTGGGCTGGGTCAGCTGTCCTTGGGGGATGCCTTTCACTTTCAGTGGTCATCAGATCTATTGTACACATTCCCCTTGACTTTTCTAGTATCTAACGTTCTACTCAAAATAAAAAAGGACAAAGCCAGAGTTATTCTGATAGTTCTGACCTGGCCAAGACAAACATTTACTTACCTGATACAGCTGGCCGTTTACTCACCGATCACTCTCCAGACTGCTGCTCATCTCCTCTCCCAGTAAGATGGGAAGATCCTTCACCCAAATCTGACTTCATTTCAAAGTATGACTGCCCGATGGTTCCCTGGATTAGAAAACCTGCTCAGAGGAAGAAAAGAGTTGTTACACAGCAGAAAACAGTATACAAGCTACGCTTAATTACAAAAATGGGCAATATTTGCCTGGTGGTATGATCTTGGACACCTTCCACCAACAACATAATTGCTGCCAGATATACTGGACTACACCCTAGAACTAAAAAACTTGGGGCTCTCACTGAGTTTCATTAGAGTCCATCTAGCAGCCATCATGACTTTTTTTCCATTCTTCAGTAGTTACTTGGTATTCGCCCACCCTGATAAAGATATTCCTCAAGGAGCTCGGAAATCTTTTTGCCACTCAAGTTTGGGACTTCTATTTGGTTCTTAAATCCCTTAAAAGATCACCATTTGAACTGCTGGCTTCCTGTTCACTTCTCCCATTTATAGATGCTGTTTTCAGTTCTGGCTCAACAAGTTGAGGAACTAGCAGCCCTTATAGCATACCTCTCCCTTCACAATATTTTTCCAGGTGCAAGGTCACATTACGACCACATCCCAAGATTTTACCAAAAATGTCTTCACATAGGCAAAGAAGAGTTGCAGTTACACACACTCACTCACGAGAGCCCTGGCTTTCTATCTAGACAGGATTAAACCTTTCAGAAAGACTCCTATGTTATTTGCCTCCATGACAGACAGATCAAAAAGGTCTGCAGTCTCTAAACAAAGGCTTTCCAAGTGGATATCCGACAGCACTAGTTCTTGCTACTTATCTCATAATATCCAAGCACCCTCAGACATACAAACTCACTCTGAGGTCTATTTCCACATCTATAACTGTCCTCAAAAATGTTTTCGTGATTGAAATATGTGAAATGATGACTTTGACTTCTATTTGTACATTTGCTGAGAATTCTTCAGTAACACATGACTCTGCTTCCCAGGCTGCATTCTAATTGGCTCTGCTTTCTTCGATATTGGACTGGACTCCGAAGCGGCATCCCTATCTCCTTAGACAAAATTGCTCAGTAGTCCCTTAAAATGGAGCACCCATAGGGGCACTATGCATCTTGTGTAGTAACTGTGGTTCTTAAAGATGGGTCCCTGTGGGTGCTTCACTACCCGCCCTCCTTCCCCTCTGCTATGGAGCTTCATGCTAACAAAGGAACTGAAAGCAGTTTGCCCGCTCAGTGCTATATGACAGTGGCATGGAGCATGAGACTGAGTAACGCACATTTGCAGGCTGATAAGCAGGGCCGGCTCCAGGCACAAGCATTCCAAGCAGGTGCTTGGGGCGGCAATCTGCAAGGGGCGGCAGTCCGTGTGTTTTTGCCGCTCCAAGCAATGTGCCGAATTGCCGCCGTGGACGGCGGGGGCAGTCCGTGCGCCGTTAGGGCAGCATGTGCGTTTCTGCGGTGGCGGCAACTTCTATGTTCAGCTGCCCGCGAGGGCAATTCAGTGGCTTCTGTCTTCCGGCTGAAGTCAGAAGCTGCCGCCGCCGTGGAAACGCGCGTGCCGCCCTAACAGCACACAGACTGCCCCCGCTGTCTGCGGCAGCAATTCGGCGCGCTGATTGGGGTGGCAAAAACAGTAGAGCTGGCCCTGCTGATAAGATACTGCTATGAGAAATCTCTGATCAAAGGTGCAGGAGGCACAAATGCATCTAGAGTGGAGCACCCATGGGGGGGACACTTCGAAGAAGACAGTTACTGTACAGGATGAATAACAATTTCATCTGGTCTAAGAGGTGAACATAGCTGAACCGCTCTGTAATAGCGACCAGAATGTAATTTAAATTTAACATCCCTGCAAGGGGAAAAGAGTTTTTTAAAAAACCTAACACAATGGCATTTAACTTCAAAAAGGGGAACTATGCAAAAATGAGGAAGCTAGTTAAATGGAAGTTAAAAGAAACAGTCACAAGGATGAAATTCCTGCAAACTGCATGGATACTACTTAAAAACGCTATACTAAAGCCTCAAACTAAATGTTTATCCCAAATGAAAAAAAGTAAGAGGATTAAAAAAACCCACTATGGCTAAACACCAGAATAAAAGATGGTTAGAGGCAAAAAGGCATCCTTTAAAAATTGGAAGTCAAATTCTAGGGAGGAAAATAGAAAGGAGCATAAATTCTGGCAAGTCAAGTGTAAAAGTATGAGGCAGGCCCAAAAAGAATTTGAAGAGCATCTAGCTAAAGACAAAACTTAGCAGCAAATTAAATAAAATAAGTACAGCAGAACCAGGAAGCCAAATAGTCAGTGGGGCCACTGGACGTTTGAGGTGCAAAATGAGCATTCAAGGAAGATAAGGCCATTGCCAAGAAGCTAAATTAATTTTTTGCATTGGCCTTCACTTTAGAGGATGTGGGGGAGATCCTCCACACCCAAACCATACTTTTTAGGTGACAAATCTGAGGAACTATCCCAGATTGAGGAGTTGGTAGAGGAGGTTTTGGAACGAATGTGAAAATTACATAGTAATAAGTCTCCAAGACCAGATAACATTCACCCAAGAGTTCCAGAGAACTGAAGTATGAAATTGTGGAACTAACTATGGTGTGTTTGTTAAAGAGAGCGAGAGCCTGAAGCACTGGACCAGGTGCAAGATCTGAGGCCTAAACCAAAGGCTGTGAATCAAAGTTAGGCCAGGTTTTAAAGCAAATACTTATAAGTTCACTGTCCAGTACATGAACTTGGCAAAGTTGTTAACATATTAGGTATTAAATATTTAGGTAAATATATTTTAAGTCTAGTACAGATACATCCCAATCTAGTACAAGATAAGATGGTTTGAAAAAACAATGAAAACACTTGATTTTGGGGTACCTTGCCGTACTCCTTTGTGTGGCGTAGGGGATAGCAAAAATTTCCACTACTGACTGAGCCACTCCTTACCACTGGGAACTCCTGTTTAGTGAACTTGTACCATGGATCCAGAGGACTAGAACAGTGCCTTGAGGGCAATAAAACTGGCTGAGTGCCTTTGTCACCAAATCGTGCCTGTGGTCTTTCTTGGAGTAACATCGAGGTCTGCTGAATTAGTGGGCTGCCTTATCTGCTGTTAGTAGCAATAATGTTCAGGTTCCAAGGACAGAGGCACTGGGCAGTCTGAACAACGTTACTGAGGCAATGACATTCCAGTCTTCAACACTTAACAACATCGTGTAACCTGTCACTTAAATTAGCTATCCTCCTCTCATCTGGTATAGAGGATTATGTGATGCAAATTTTCAATGAAGGATCTAGAGGCAATCCTGGCAATTACAGGCCGGTAAACCTAACTTTAGTACCAGGCAAATTGTTTGAAACTATAGTAAAGAACAGAATTATCAGACATTGATGAACACAATATGTCAGGGAAGAGTTAACACAGCTTTTGTAAAGGGAAATCATGTCTCACAAATCTGACAGAATTCTTTCAGGGTAGCAAGCATATGGACAAGTGTGATCCAGTGGACATAATGTTTGGATTTCCAGAAAGCCTTTGACAAGGTTTCTCACCAAAAGCCCATAAACAAAGTAAATTGTCCTGGGATGAGAGGGAAGGTCCTCTAATGGATCAGTAACTAGTTAAAAGATAGGAAACAAAGGGTAAGAGGACATGGTGAAGAGAGGTAAATATCAGGATCCCCCCAGAGATTTGTAACTGGGATCTGTATTATTCAGCTTATTCATAAATGATCTGGAAAAGGGGGTAAATAGCTAGATGGCAAAATATGCAGATGATACAAAATCACTCAAGATAGTTAAGTCCAAAGCTGACTGCAAGTGTTCCAAAGGGATCTCACTAGCCTGGGTGACAAAATGGCAGATGAAGTTCAAGTGCTGACAAATTTCAGAGTAGCAGCCGTGTTAGTCTGTATCCGCAAAAAGAAGAACAGGAGTACTTGTGGCACCTTAGAGACTAACAAATTTATTAGAGCATAAGCTTTCGTGGACTACAGCCCACTTCTTCGGATGCTGACAAAGTAATGCACATGGGGAAAAAATAATCCCAACTATTAATACAAAATGATAGGTTCTAAATTAACTGTTACCACTCTGAAAACATCTCCGTGTGTAGTGGAAGTCAAATAAGCTAACAATGTTAAGAACCATTAAGAAAGGGATAGATAAGACAAAATCATAATGCCGCTATATAAATCCATGGCATGCCCACACCTTGAATATTGCCTGCAGTTTTGGTCATCCCATCTCAAAGAAGATATATGAGAATTGGAAAAGGTTCAGAGTAGGGCAACAAAAATGATTAAGGACATGGAATAGCTTCCATATGTGGAGAGATTAAAAAGACCTGGACTATTCAGCTTGGAAATGAGATGACAGTCTATAAAATCATGAATGGTGTGGAGAAAGCGAATAAGGAAGTGTTATTTACTACTTCATGAAATACAAGAACTAGGGGTAACCCAATGAAATTAATAGGTAGCAGGTTTAAAGCTAACATAAGGAAATATTTTATACAGTGCACAGTCAACCTGTGGAATTTGTTGCCAGGAGATGTAGTGAAGGACAAAAGTATAACGGGGGTTCAAGAAAGAATTAGATATGTTCATGAAGAGTAGGTCCACAGCTAGTAGCCAAGATGATCAGGAGCACAACTCACTGCTCCAGGTGTCCCTAAATCTCCAACTGCTAGGAGCTGGGACTGGACAACTGGGGATGGATCACTCTAAATTGTCCTGTTCTGTACATTTCCCCCTGAAGCTCAGGCACTGGCCAATGGCAGCATACGGGGCAAGATGGACTGTTGGTCTGACCTAGTGTGGCCGTTCCTATGATCTCATAAGATGTGTCATTTGCCCTGCTGGCAGTAACTAGCAAGTCTGGTTCTGTTCCCAAGCTGCAAGCAGGTTGAAGGCCTAATGTAACCGATCTGTGGACCTTATGTCCCTGCTCCGCCTTCCTCTGTGTCTTTAGGTAAGTCAGTCCCCCATATGTAAAATTGGGATAAGAGTACTTCTTTACCTCACCGCATTATTATGAGGATAAATAAATTTAAGATTTTCAAGTGCTTTGAGATGAACCGATAAGAGTTCATATACTACATTATGCTATATAAGAATTAAGTATTATATTATTCAACAAAAGAAAGTTTTCCGGTAGGCATGGATTAATTTTCCTATTTGAGCTGTCTGCCCCATTCTTTGCCTTTTATTTAGTATTGTTTCCCACATACATTTTCATTCACTTAAGACAAAGAAAAATTAAGACAGCAAATAACTGTCAAATATTTGCTGCCAAATAACTTAGGCTGCAGTAATCATCATTTATCAAAACGGGGGGGAGAGGGCTTATACAGGCCTGAGTGAGTGGGGATTACAATATCCACGATATAAAGAAATAGCCATATATTATGCAGTCAAATACCCACACTTTAGCAGGGTCTTAGTCAGTCCTGCATTGGAACCTGCTGCTTCCTCTTTCCCTTCTTTTGGGCTTCTCAAAACTGGAGTCAGATGCTTGAGTCAATTAACATCCATTGTGCTCTGAGGTGTATGAAACATCACAACAGTTAAAATATCAACTTAAAACAAATCTTCCCACATATAGTTTCTTTAGCTCCATGCTGCCCTCAACATTTCTTTCCAAAACTCAGGTTCTACTTTCTGGCATGTCCTCAAGCCACCTCTTCTTTAGTGTTTAGTTTCTTTCACTTACGGCAGGTCACTCCAGCCAGGTCTTTTCATCTGGCTTGGGTACGCTGCCCCTTCCTTAGAGGTTCTTTTCATCTGGCTGATGCCTATAGCCTTCTCCCTGGTCTTCTCTTCCTGGAATCCCTACAGGTATTTCCTTTCCTCACTGATAGAGCAGTCTTCCTCTTACAGGAAATCAACCCATCAGGCAACTCTCAGATTGTTCTGGTCTCCTGACTCAACCACTATCCCTATGCTTAAATCCATCTCCAGGGGCCAGATGTCTAGGCACAAGTGAGGCTGAACCCATTTACCTTAAAAGGCCAGCCCTCTTTGTGACATACAATTACTCAGAATGTGGGGATTTGCATAACTGATGAACGTTAATTGTTGATGGTTAACTTTATAAAGTTGCTTCATTCTGGTTGAGAATTTCATTTCAGTATAATTCTATCAAATATATTAAAAGAACCCTTAGTAAAGCACTCATAGACTTTAAGGCAGAAGGAACTGTTGTGATCATCTAGTAGTCTGACCTCCTGTACGAAACAGATCATAGGACTTCCCTGGATTAATTCCTGCTTCAAGTCCAATAGCTGTGATCCCCCTGTAATTCTTGATAAATTGTTCTAATGGTTAATTACCCTTACTGGGTTTTCTTTCTTCAAAAGATACCTTATTTCTAGTCTGAATTTGTCTAGTTTTAACTTCCAGCTACTTGGATTTGACTTAACTTTGTCTGCTAGATTGAAAATCCATCTATCAAATTTCTGTTCCCCATGTAGGAACTTATACCCCTTAACATTCTCTTTCATACTAAATATACTGAGCCCCTGGAGTCTCTCACTATAAAGCTTTTCCTATCCTTTAATCATTCTCATAGCTCTTCTCTGAACACTTTCCAATTTATTAACATTTTTATTGAAGTGTGGACATCAGAATGGGTTGTAGTATTCCGTTACTGTCACACCTGTGCCAAATATGGAAATAACATAAACCTCCCTACTCTGGTTTGCTGTTTCCCTGTTTATATGTCTAAGGATTGCAATAGTTCTTTTGTTCACAGTGGGAGTTCATGTTGAGCTGATTATTTATCATGACCCCCAAGACTTGTTCAGAGTCACGGCTTCCCATGATAGTCCCCCATCTCGTGAGCATAGCCGGTCTTTTTTGTTCCTTGATGTATGACCTTTCATTTGACTGTTTTGAAATGCATGTTATTTGCTTGTGCCCATATTATCAAGTGATGGGCATAACTTGGTATCAGGGACCGTTTGCTTCATTATTTACCACTCCCCAACCTTTGTGTTATCTGCAAACTTTATCATCCCTTGCAAGAGGCTATTAAGAAAACTAAGTAGTCATGGGGTGAGACAAAGTACTGTTATAGTAAGATCCTGGCTAAAAGATGTAAAATAAAGAGTAGAAATATGGTCAGTTTTCAAAATGGTAAAGTGCGTCACTCACATATTCCATATGAGGACCAATGTTTGATATTTTTAATCTGGATAAAGAGATGAATAGTGAGCGTTAAAAAATTCAAATGACAGTTTAACTTAAACTAAAGAAGGCTGAGAAACGCAAGAAGGACCTAACGAAGTTTAGATGATTGGGAAGTATGTTGGTAGATGTAGCTCAGATCGGCATGATAAAACTCATAAAGGCAGATGACAAATGCAAGGTGTTGGAGATTAGAATGAATAACTGGAATTATTTGTATGCATCCTAGGTTCTAAATAAACTGTAATCAGGAAAGCAACCTGTGTGTCATCGTGGACTACTCAATGTATGCATTTTCTGAATGTGAAGCAGAAGTCAAAAAATTAAACAATATTAGGATATATAAAGAGGAGACAGGAAAATACTGGAAAATTAATATGCCATTGTATAAAGTGGTTGTTTGCACGTACCTGAACTTGTATCATATTCTGGTCACCCCCTCTTAAGAAGAAAGAATAAGTGTTTGAGATGGGTGATAAATGACTGGAGGCATGTCTGAAACAGAAAACATTAGGCCTGTTTAGAGAAGGGGACATTAAGAGGGTACACAGTAGAAGTATATAAAACAATGAAAAGATGTCTATCAGACATTCTTACTCTTTCAGGTAGTATAAGAATAAGGGGAAATCTACTGGCACTGAAGGGCAACATACACAGTATAAACAACGTGTGGAACTCATTGCCACAAAAGACATCATTGAAGTAAGATATTGGCAGAGTTAAATAAAAGAATCAGGCTCATCTGCATGGACAAAGAGAATCTACAGCAACAAGAGAGAGGATAAATTTTATCAAGGAATATATGCCCTTCTGCTTCAGGGCATAGGACTAATCACGAAGAGTATGTCTACACTTCAATTTAAAAAAAACACACCGCACTGAGTCTCAGAGGTTGTCAGTTGACTCTGGCTCGTGCTGCAAGGCAAAAAATAGCAGTGTAGATGTTTGGGCTCGGGCTGGCACCTGGATTCTGAGACCCAACCCCCATGTGCAGTCTCGGAGCCTGGGCTCTGGCCTGAAAGTGTACACTTCAGTTTTATAGCTCCACACCCCGACCCCCAGTCAGTTGACCCAGCCAAGCACAACCATGTTGCATGTCTTTTATTACAGTGTAAACATACCATACGTGATCATGTTTAGGACTACCTTCCAAAAGTGCCAGCATTGGAGTTTCTTGTACCTTCATCTGAAGTACCTCGTCAGTGTTAGAGGCACAAGAGTGAACTAGAAGGATCACCGGTCTGGTTCAATTCAGCTATTCATCATAAGAATAGTTCAAAGCATCAGAGGAGTTGCCATGTTAGTCTGTATCCACAAAAACAATGAGGAGTCTGGTGGCACCTTTAAAGACTAACAAATTTATTTGTGCATAAGCTTTCGTGGGGAAAAAAAACCCACTTCTTCAGATCCATGCATTGGAAGAAGTGGTTTTTTACCTGCAAAAGTTTATGCCTAAATAAATGTTAGTTTTTAAGGTGCCACCAGACTCCTTGTTTTTAAGAGTAGTTCAGAGATCCTATTTTCCATCAGTAATTAATTTTTATTGTCAGTTCCCTCCTATCAATCAGACACAGTAGCATTGACCTGCCAGTTGAAGGGGAGAGTGGCCAGAGGGGTTGAGGGGGAGTGGAGTAAATAAAACAGTTTCAGGTGTAGCTAAAGAAAGGGACTGAGTAGAGCAATTTGGAATTGAGAAAGGAGAGGATGAAAAGAGAGATGAGATTGGTCCACTGAAATGTTGCATTTTTTTTCTTCTACCTGTAGCATAGGCTGTGGGTATAATAGGCCAGGGGAAGTTGAGCCTCCCCTGGCAAGCTGCTGAAGGCGATTGTGGGTTTGGCAGGAGAAGATTTTGCTTATTATGCCCCATGCAGGTTCCGGGGCAGCCAAGGAGGCAATATCTGCAATTCAGCTTCCTGGGTTCATCAGTAATTTGGACTCCAGGACGATTACTGATGAACCCGGGAAGCTGAGTAACACATACCACCTCCTCAGCTGCCCCAGAATCTGCATGGCACATATCAAAAGCTTTTCCCCTGGAGCGGCTTGGGGTCTGGAAAGATGCGGCGTGGCTGGGGGGCTCTGGCTGGCCTGGGGCTCTGCGGAGTGTGGGGTGCCCTTAGGGCTCCAGGTGGCCCGGGCTCATTAGGCCGGGGGGGGCGGATCCGGCCGTGGGGGAAAGGGCGGAACCAGGGTCTAGCCTCCCCGAAGGGGGGCTCCACCTGCCATCCATGATCTATAGGCTTGCCTTTGTAGTTTGCAATCTCCTTTGGACAGGGACTGTCTTCTGTATTCAGGACTAGAGATGAGAAGCTGTTCTATTTGAAAATTTTCAACTGTTGGGAAATGCTGATTTGATGGAATCAAAACATTCCTCAGGAATGGCTGCCTTGTTATTATCTAGTCGCCTAGCTGGCTCCCCTTGCCTCCGAGCTGGTGGGCCTGCTGGCTTGCCTGCTTTATTGTATTTCATTTTATATTTTACTTTACTTTTAATTTTTTTATTTTATCAATTACTATAGGAAATAACCAATTACCAGTTAGAATATCAATTACCAAACCAATTAAAATTGATTACAACATTAATTTAAATACTAATTAACAATTGACAGTTATATATTTTATATATTATATTTTAAAAATAATTTATCTCTAATTTTAGAATATACAAATAAAATTAAAATATATAATATAATTGGAACTTTTTTCAGGTCATAGGTTGTATCATATTTTGACACGATATACTCAAAACACTTTTACTTGTATATTATAATATAAATTGCTATATATTATAAAGTCAAGTCAGTAGAAGTGAAATGAACTATCATTTTGATTTTTTTTCCAAAACAATTTCAGAATTTCATTCCATGAGAAACTGATTTTTTGTTTGTTTGTTTCAGTTTGGAATTAAAAATGTGAAATTTTGGAATCTCCCATGGAATGGGAATTCGCTGTTCTACTCAGCTCTTTTCAGTACTTAGCACAGGTCCTCTAGCTGCTGTTGTAGCAAACAATAACAATTCCAATATTTTTTTTTCTTTGTCTGTTTCTTCTTTCTGTTTCTCACTTTATCTCTAGTCTAACGCTTTACTGTTTTATATCTGTTCCACCTCTTTTTCTGTCATTCTTCTTTTTATTTAATCTTCTCCCCTCCCATTTTATCTTGAGTGCCTGCAGAAGACGAACTGTATAATTAGTGATATTCAGGCAATTTTCCCCACACAGTAGTACTTTTCCAGCAGTGAGACACTGACAAGGAGATAATGGTACATGTTGTAAACTCTGTGGGATTCTTATATTTGGCTGAAAATGGGTGTAAAGAAATGGTGACTTGAGAAAATGAGATGCCATGTCAGATTCAAAGCCCATTCTAGAGGATAAAATTGATAAAATTTTCATTAAGTGTTTATAATGTCTTTGGAGACAAAATGTGTAAATATGTTGATACGCACATATATTTAAAATTATATATGTGAATAAAGCATAATATATTCTGTATTTTTTGTAAATATAAACTGTCCAAAATGAGGTTGGAATAGGAGCATCTGTTCTTGAAGGATATGACCTCAAAAATGACTTTCACTTTTGGAAAAGTGTGGTGGGTTTTTTCCTTGCTATTGTGTATCTCAGAAATGACTCAATCTTAGAACGATACATTTATTACATTCACTAAATCTACAAAAGGGTAAATTGACTGAAGCAGGATAAATAACTTAAAAGCTATTTGCTTTGGGAGAAAGAGACTTGTGGAGGCTACACAAAACCTCTAAAGTTGATTTTATACTGCTCCATGAGTCATAGTCCTGGTTTTCTGCTCTTGCTGAGGTTTTGTAAAATCTAAACATTTTCAATCAAGCAAAACAAATTAGTTTGTTTACATCAAAATAATGTTGCAGGTCTTAATGCAAAGTACATAAATTAA
The DNA here is from genome assembly GCF_011386835.1 of Chrysemys picta bellii. Lineage (NCBI taxonomy): Eukaryota > Metazoa > Chordata > Testudines > Emydidae > Chrysemys > Chrysemys picta. The sequence goes on along the minus strand of NC_088791.1, from coordinate 201,002,398 downwards.
TCAAATTTACATTATGAATAACATCCATATTTAACAATCTGCCATATCAGCAAAGAAGTGTTTGCAATCTAGTGATGCATTGAAGGAGGAGGCAGGTATATGAGTCATGTGAAATAAAGGAACACCAACTAAGTAAGTCCAGGTGTGAATAAATACATGCTCTAGGAAGTGTTGTCAATGTAATATGAACAGTTTTGTAAAATATCAGTTCTTCCTCGTAGCATTTCATTAATGTTCCTATGTGGTTTTAGTCTTTCATATTCAGGTATTCCATATAAAGAGACCACATCTCTCACAATCGATTAGGCCAGTGGTTCCCAAACTTGTTCCGCTGCTTGTGCAGGGAAAGCCCCTGGCGGGCCAGGCCGGTTTGTGTACCTGCCACATCCGCAGGTTCGGCTGATCGCGGCTCCCAGTGGCCACGGCTCACTGCTCCAGGCTTTCCCTGCACAAGCGGCGGAACAAGTTTGGGAACCACTGTATTAGGGTGTTGTGGTAATTTGGAGCTGCCTGTAATAAATAATACTGTATGTTGATTGGGTTATTGTATTATGTACTATGTGCATACGGTATGTTAGTTCACTAGCATCATTGTCAGGAAATGCTTCCTGGGAGGGAGATGTGAATCCGGATATGCCAGTCTCTTAAAACACTTGGTGGACAAAGCTGTAGCCATTTGCTGTGATATATTGGCTAGACCCCCTACTAGGCATTTCTCCAGGAATGCTGTAGCCCTAGTTGAAGGTTTAAATACTCAAAAGGTTTAAATACTCACTCTTTAAGAGATACGGTGATTAAGAGGGAGACTGAGGCAGTCTGTTGTGGAGCAGTCTGACCTATAGGCTCCAAAGGAAGGGGAGATCTGGGGTAAAGTAGGCCTAGATAGAGAAGTCTCAAGACTGTTTTTTATTATTTTAAAATGTTCTCTATTTATGTGTTCCTGCTGTTGTGATTAAACAATACTTTATTTTAAGAAGTGTGATCTGAGACACTGGATTCATCACTTTTCATGGCTCCAGAAGGGAAGAATCATAGATAGTCAAACCCAGGGTACTATAGCTCAGCACCTGGTCTGAGACTGGAGGGAATCAGAAGATTCCACGCATGTGAGGTAGACTTGAAGTGCAAAGAGTGTGTACACATAGTTATTCTGGAATATTCCATGGAATAACTTTGTCCATGGGCACTCTTATTCTGAAGAGAGCCTTTTCCCCCAAATTAGCTCAGTCCATTTTGGAAGTGAATTAAACTAAACCAGAAAAGGGTACTTTTTTCTGGAATAAGAGTGTCCATAGATGGAGTTATTTTAGAATAGCCCTTTATATTCATACCTTGCTTTATTCCAGAATAACTTTAATGTGTAGATGAGGCCTTATGACCTGGTAGGGGTACACTTAGAGAAACCAAGGATGGGCTCAGAAGCGCAGCTAGTCCTGAACCATAACAACTATCTCCTTAATGTATTTGTCAATCACTAATTTCAGACAGTGTGCTGACTTTAAAATGGTAATCCAAAGGGAAACAAAGAAATAAGTTTGTTGTCATAAGTTTAAGCAACTTTCCTTTTTTGAAAATCTTTTTCATATGTAAACCCTATCTAAAACAAACTTTTTTTTGATAATTTGAGATTAATAGTTTTTTAGAGCTGAGGTTCAACAAAATTGTATGTTTTTCCCACTTTTTGAAGAGTCCTCTGTTCATGCTCATTTGTAACTAAAAGTGAATTAATTTTTGGTCTAAAAACTCTTACTTTGCCTTATTAATAACGGTGTACTACCTCACGTTACTTTTTTAAGGTTGAGTGGTATACTTTGGAGTTACTCACTATATAAATACTACTACTTATCTGTTGGAAATTATTTTGAATTTGTTCACCTGAATGATATGTTGTTAATAGATGCATTAGGAAATGTCAGAGAGGTGGGCGTTAGTAGAATTTGTAAACTTTAATTGTTTTCACAGAGTTTGTATGATTCAGATACAGACCCAGTAGAGCTCCTGAGCCCTGTAGCTGTGGTACAAGAAATTAAAATCGTCGACACACATCCTAGCATTTACATGAAATAGCTGTGATTTTTAAGGTACTTAAAATTCAAAAGACGCTTTGCAAACTTACAAATTTTTCAAGAGTCTTAGAACTTGATGGATGAATGTGGAGGAGCTTGGGTGTTCCCGGAACCAGATACTGCCAAATTGTACTGCTGCTCTTAGGTTGGTATTTGTATTTTTAAGTTTGTCAAGCGTTCTTAGAGCATATGGATAGTTATCCTTTTTTTAGCATTAGTACAAATCTAAATAAATAGAGAAAAAAAAATTAGAATTTTTTTCCACCGAAGCTGGTGGAGCCTGTTGGTTCTCAAAGGCACATAGCTGTTTGTGTAAGAGTCTGAATGGAATGTTTTATGCAACACAGATTCTCCAGGGAACTGTTTTTTTTTTTTTTAATATGTTGAGGAGTGTCTGGAGAAATGATTAGGTACTTTCAAGTCTCTTGAGCCTTATCTGAAACTTCATCTTAAGATGTTAAATCATTAATTATACCTTAGTATGAAATAAACATGTTCACATAGTCCGTCAAAAAATACTTGATGCCATCATGATAAATATAAATATTTTGGAAAATGCTAAGGAATTTACTAAATAAGAAAATTGAAGATAGTTAAGGCTTTAGTTGGTTGTGTATATGGTAGCCAGAACCATTGTATTTCAAATGCACAAGACACCCAAATTCTGTGGCCATATACTCTTCCTTTCTGTGATAGGAAATCCTCAATTCTGCAACAGTGTTAATTAGGTTAATTTTTTTCCTCTGAATACATGCCTTGAGTCTTAGCATACAGCCCCAGAACTCTTACACAGGGTTTTCAGAATGCAAAGCAGTGGTAACTTAACTGTTTCTGTCCAGGCAGTGTCGGGAATAAATCAATGGGGACAGAGCTCCTCCATCTGATAAAATGATTAGTACAAACAGGAGTGCTTTTACCCTAAAACTATTTTTTATTAGGTTTCGAGCACACACATTTATTGTAGCAATAGGTTCAGAGTACCCCAAACATTATAAAAAAAGAACAGGAGTACTTGTGGCACCTTAGAGACTAACAAATTTATTTGGGCATAAGCTTTCGTGGGCTAAAACCCACTTCATCGGATGCATGCAGTGGAAAATACAGTAGGAGTGTGTGTGTGTGTGTATGTATATATGTATGTGTATATATAATAAAATATATATATACACACACACACACACAACATGAAACAATGGGTGTTACCATACACACTATAACAAGAGTGATCTGTTAAGGTGAGCTATTACGACCAGGAGAGGAAAAAAAACTTTTTGTAGTGGTAATCAAAATGGCTCATTTCCAGCAGTTGACAAGAAGGTGTGAGGAGCAGTAGAGGGGAAAAATAAACATGAGGGAATAGTTTTACTTTGTGTAATGACCCATCCACTCCCAGTCTTTATTCAAGCCTAATTTAATAGTGTCCAGTTTGCAAATTAATTCCAATTCAGCAGTCTCTCATTAGAGTCCGTTTTTGAAGTTTTTGTTGTTGTAATATTGCGACTTTTAGGTCTGTAATCGAGTGACCAGGGAGATTGAAGTGTTCTCCAACTGGTTTTTGAATGGCCTAGCAGCCTCTTGTTCATATTCCGACCTATTCATGTTGACAGCAGCACCTCCTTTGTCAGCCTTTTTGATTATGATGTCAGAGTTGTTTCTGAGGCTGTGGATGGCACTGTGTTCTGCATGTCTGAGGTTAGCGGTAAGTGATGCTGCTTTTCCACAATTTCAGCCCGGGCACGTCGGCGGAAGCACTCTATGTAGAAGTCCAGTCTGTTGTTTCGACCTTCAGGAGGAGTCCACCCAGAATCCTTCTTTTTTGTAGTGCTGATAGGAAGGTCTCTGTGGGTTAGTATGCTGTTCAGAGGTGTGTTGGAAATCTTCCTTGAGTTGGAGATGTCGAAAATGGGATTCTAGGTCACCACAGAACTGTATCATGTTCATGGGGGTGGAGGGGCAGAATATATGATATATATATATATTTTAGGTCTGTAATCGAGTGACCAGGGAGATTGAAGTGTTCTCCAACTGGTTTTTGAATGTTGTAATTCTTGACGTCTGATTTGTGTCCATTTATTCTTTTACGTAGAGACTGTCCGGTTTGGCCAATGTACATGGCAGAGGGGCATTGCTGGCACATGATGGCATATATTATATTGGTAGATGTGCAGGAGCGATGGTCACATAAATACCACCCTATACCGGAAACTTACTGACCGCTATACTTACCTACATGCCTCCAGCTTCCATCCAGGACACACCACATGATCCTACAGCCAAGCTCTAAGATACAACCGCATTTGCTCCAATCCCTCAAACAGAGACAAGCACCTACAAGATCTCTATCAAGCATTCTTAAAACTACAATACCCACCCGCTGAAGTGAAAAAACAGATTGACAGAGCCAGACGAGTACCCAGAAGTCACCTCCTACAAGACAGGCCCAACAAAGAAAATAACAGAACACCACTAGCTGTCACCTTCAGCCCCCCACTAAAACCTCTCCAGCGCATCATCAGAGATCTACAACCTATCCTGAAAGATGATCCCTCATTCTCACAGATCTTGGGAGACAGACCTGTCCTCGCTTACAAACAATCCCCCAACCTGAAGCAAATACTCACCAGCAACCACACATCACTGAACAAAACCACTGACCCAGGAACCTATCCTTGCAACGAAACCCGATGCCAACTCTGTCCACATATCTATTCAAGTGACATCATCATAGAACCTAATCACATCAGCCATGCTATCAGGGGCTCGTTCACCTGCACATCTACCAATGTGATATATGCCATCATGTGCCAGTAATGCCCCTCTGCCATGTACATTGGCCAAATCGGACAGTCTCTACGCGAAAGAATTAATGGACATAAATCTGACATCAGGAATCATAACATTCAAAAACCAGTAGGAGAACACTTTAACTTGTCTGGTCATTCAGTGACAGACCTGTGGGTGGCAATTTTGCAACAGAAAAGCTTCAAAAACAGACTCCAATGAGAAACTGCTGAGCTTGAATTGATATTCAAAATAGATACAATCAACTTAGGCTTGAATAGAAACTGGGAATGGCTGAGCCATTACAAACATTGAATCTATCTCCCCATGTAAGTATTCTTACACTTCTTATCAAACTGTCTGTACTGAGCTATCTTGATTATCACTTCAAAAGTTTTTTTTTCCCTCTTACTTAATTGGCCTCTCAGAGTTGGTAAGACAACTCCCACCTTTTCATGCTCTCTGTATGTGTGTATATATATCTCCTCAATATATGTTCCATTCTAGGCATCCAATGAAGTGGGTTTTAGCCCACGAAAGCTTATGCTCAAATAAATTTGTTAGTCTCTAAGGTGCCACAAGTACTCCTGTTCTTTTTGCGGATACAGACTAACACGGCTGCTACTCTGAAACCTGTCAATCTGCCTGGTCACTCGATTACAGACCCAAAAGTCGCAATATTACAACAAAAAAACTTCAAAAAAAGACTCCAATGAGAGTTTGCTGAATTGGAATTAATTTGCAAACTGGACACCATTAAATTAGGCTTGAATAAAGACTGAGAGTGGATGGGTTATTACACAAAGTAAAACTATTTCCCTGTGTTTATTTTTTCCCCCTCACACCTTCTTGTCAACTGCTGGAAATGGGCCATTTTGATTACCACTACAAAAAGTTTTTTTTCTCTCCTGCTCACCTTAACAGATCACTCTCAGTATAGTGTGTATGGTAACACCCATTGTTTCATGTTCTCTGTGTGCGTGTGTGTGTGTGTATATCTTCCTATTGTATTTTCCACTGCATGCATCTGACGAAGTGGGTTTTAGCCCACAGAAGCTTATGCTCAAATAAATTTGTTAGTCTCTAAGGTGCCACAAGTACTGCTGTTCTTTTTGCTGATACAGACTAACATGGCTGCTACTCTGAAACCAGACATTATAGTTACCCGAAGTCTGAGATAATTTTGAGTGATCATCAGTCTGGCTTCCAGGGGCCCTCCTTCTGTCCAGCTGATGGGGATTTTAGGTACCAGCTCCTGCCCAAAGAAAAGCTTCCTTGGACTGCTCCAAAATGCATTCTTTTGCTTAATCTTTTATAGCTAGCTTAAACAAAGCACATAATTCATCGTAACTGTTAGTCTCACCCTAGTAACCCCTAGTGGGTCACCAATTCTCCTAATTTCAGCAAATTATTAATCTTATTATCAAAGCATTTCCAGTATTTCTAGTCATAACAACAAAACATATATGTCAGGGGCACTTAAAACAAAGGTCGGCTTTCGAAATGTCCCTTCCATTCTCATGATATATTAATTCCCATCCCCTCCCTTTCTGATTAGCAAAACTGCAATCATGTCACTGTTTGGCCTTGCCTCTCAGAGCCCTGAGATTATTCCTAGCTACGTGGTATTTGGTTTTCAGCTAGCAGTGGCTGGACACACAAAATGGCTGACTGCACTTTGGTCAAGTTCTGGGGTTACAGTACTTGGAGGCATGTAATCACATCAGACTCTAAACTTTCATTTGAAAGAAGTTTCTAGCCCTCATAGTTGTGGAAATAAGTTGGAAAATGTGACCCAAGTGTAACCAAAGTAATGACATATGCTTTGTCTTTGGAGAGTTTGAAATGATAGATCTGAGGGCTATGAACTAGCTAACTCACTCATCTCTGCGGAGTGTTAAGTCCAAAACCCATTGCACTGGGAGATCCCGTCAGTGCTATTCCAAAGAGAAGAGCAGAGTGGACCTGGCCAGTTTACCCGTCCAACTAGGTACACTTGAGCAACTAGAATAAATCTTTCTGCCGTCTTTGCCTCTCGGGGGGAGGGGGAGAGGAGGAAGGAGGGGAAACGTTGTTGTTCCTGCTGCTCTTAAGAGGAGGGCAGCCGCATGCCACTACCTATTACTCTTTGGGAAGGGCTCCTTGCCACATCCACTAAGTGGGGCTGTAGCTGTGATGCAGGGGCAGGGTCATGTGGTGGAGTCACAGAGAGCCCTATGTCATGATGTATCGAAAAATCTCATAAACTGCCCCATGTTTTTCCAAGGCTACACAACTTCAAAGATAGGTAGGGGATGGCACTTACGAAATAGGAGAGTTTAATTCCTGCTTTGTCTCCTCTTTTTATGGGCAGCAGTGTTGGCAAATGTGCTGTTTTTGTAATTAATTCCCTGTATTGCTTTCACTGTAAGGAGAAGCTGTGTCCAGGTCCTTGTGGTGCAGAGAACAAAATGTTGGGCATTTGGATCCAGCAAAAAAGGTAGATTTTTGTGCCCAAAATGCAGAATTCCATGGAAGTTTGGCAAGATGGAAAATTCAATGAATGTGAAATTGCAGAGTACTAGAGACCCTGATATGGTAGTAAATTATTTGTATTGCAATAGAACCTACAGGTGCCAACTAATAATCTGGTTCCTGTTGTTTGAGTGACTCTGGAAGCATGTAATAAGAGACAGTCCCTGTCCTGGATAACATAGAGACTAAAGACACAAGGCAAATACAACATCCAATCATGAGATTGAGAATTGAGGCAAAAAGCGATTAAGTTGCCCACGGTCCCACAGGAAGTCTATGGCTGAGCCAAGAATTGAATGAAAATCCCAAGAGACCCAGTTTAGACCCTTAACTAAAACACCATCCTTTCTTTCTAATTTTATGCAGTTAAAAAGAATTTCATAGTGACATTGTAATTTTGCATCCTTATATCTGTCATCATCTTTTATTAATTGTCCAAAAACTTAACGTAGAGGTGAGGTTATCTGATGTTCCCATGCCCTTTCAAAATCTCTGTCCTCTTTGGGCTTTGCCCCAATACATCAGTAACGCACATTTGAACTTTACTAGTCTGTTTTGAAGGGGAAATAGAAATGGGGGCTGGTATGGATGTGTGAGGGGCCTTTGGGAGAACAGGTGAAGTCCCCTACATTTTCCATTGCACAGCTGACACCCTCCTTTTGTACTCACGTGCTCATGCACTGCTCTGACCACCTCTTTTCCCCTGGAAGCAGCAGGCTTGAAAAGGAAGGGTGGATCTGGTGTCCCTTCCCGCATGCTTGAGGCAGCATGGGGAAGAAGGGGGTTCTAGGTTCTTTCCCCTGATCAAGGAGTAGTGTGGGGAATAGGGAGCCTATTGCATGTTTTAGAGTAGGTGTTTTATTCCTTTCAACAGTTGAGGGGTTGACAGTCTTTTAGTAGGGGTATTAGGTGTTCTCTGCTCTTTTACCATTGAAGAATATAGATAGTTCACATGCAGTGCCCCTAATCACCATCCATGCTTAGGCTGAATTCTTGTTAGAGGAGGATGTTTGTAGTTTTGTCATGGCATCAGCTCACTGTACGTGCTGGTCTAACGCCATCCTGGATGCAGATGATCTTCTGTGTTAAATAAAGATAATAATTCCTTCCAGAAATAGGTAGTTCAGGTAGGTCTGCGGATTCCATTATAAGTGTGCATGCGTATGAGATTGAAAATCTTTTGAGTAGCAGTGTCCACTGCAGGCTGTGTGTGCTCCCTGTGCTTCCTTGTGCTCCTGTATGGAGGTGTAAAGTGCATAGTGGCCATGACCATTCCCTACTTCCCTCTTACCACCTATGGCAGTGAGATGGAACACCAGAGTCTGACCCAATATCTCTTAGCACTTGCTAATTCTACTTGACAGCTTTTCCACTTGATAATCGTTTACATAACTGGAAGAAAAATCTTCTCCCTCATTTCAACAAATTTGGAACCAAAAAACCCAGTACAGTCCAGTTAAGTGCCTAGTGCTCTCACCCTAATGGCTGACTGAAAATGTGCATCAGTTGATGACAGCCACAGCGGATCCCTCTCTGGGTGAGAGCCACTTTCCAGACATGGTTTGTCATTTCTTCTCATCTTGGATGCCAGTCGAGAGATGCCAGTCTTAAGCTCCATTTGTTAGAGCAGTTGATGAGTTATCTTAGAGTCTAAAGAAAGACTTAACAAAACTGCTCAGGCACTGAAGAAATTGATATCTGAGTGCCCCTTCCAAACGGACATCAATAAATCTTCAGTATCAAAGAAAGATCCAGCAGAGAGAACCCTGGCACCGATAGAAGATGATCTGAAGCAGGCCAGATGTAGCTTGCTATCTCACAGGGAAGTCAAAACAAACCTTCCAAGCCACCGAGAGAGATAAGGGGGTAGTGAGATGGAATTGGCCGCAGCTGCAGTATCAGTGGAAGTATTTCTCAGTACAGACTCCAGTGCTGACAACCATGCAGGCATAGATGTAGTTCTATCTCGAAGAGTGTCTCCTGGTATCAGTTAGGGAATCCCACCTCTCTCCCAGAGCCCATATTGGCATGGAGGCCAGTGCTGGCACTGGAAGAGATGCTGATACAGAGATTACTGTGTACTTCAACACCGTCTCTGAAATAAATGTATTCATTGTCCCAGTCACAAGGCCATGATTTTTTTTTTTGACCTAATGGAAATGACCAGGGCACTCTTCTGTCAGAGCTTTGTCTCATCCTCAAAGTGAGTGGCACGTGAGCTAGTCATATCCATATAGCATGCTATCATGACTGTGTATTGGCCCTATATTGGGGCCCACGCTCACATGCCTCCATAAACTGGTCCCCAATTCACTCCATAAAGCTGAGATCACACACTCTGGTGGCATCAGTGGCCAGGCCACCATCACCCAGCAGGGATGAACATCCGGTTCCATCAGATACAGCATTGGAAGAGCAGCACCTTTCTCCTTTGCTTCCCAAAGACTTCTCATCTTCATTCGATAAGGAATGAGCTCCAGCCCCAATACTGACATCTGGTTCCAGGAGAGCATGAAACTTACCTTCATGTCCTGGAGCTCAGGGCATGAGATCTGCTTTCATGTGACAATCTAACCTGTTCTGTGAAGCTCCACGGTGTACATCCTAACAGATAATACATCTGCAGTGTACTACATAAACAAGGAGATGCCTGCTCATCACCCTTGAACACATTCTGCTCTGGACTGGTGCTGATATGGTCAGGAAGCACTCAAGTTATGGACCTGCTGTCAGCAACACCGGATAACTGATGGCTTTTCATTTCCCAGGCGTCAGCAACAACCTAGCACAGGGGTTCTCAACCTTTTTCTTCCTAAGCGCTCCCTCTCCCCGCCCCCCGGCTCCATGCTGTAAAAACCCCGGGAGGGGCTCGGGGCAGGGACCTTTGGCATAGATGTAGGTTTTTTTGGGGGGGGGGGGGCAGCAGGGCGTGAGCCAGCTCCTCATGGTGGGGCCCACAGAAAAAGTGCCACTTTCACCCCTCAGCAGGCCACCCAGCCTGTCTGGGTTGGGGGGAGGCAACCAAAAATTATAACTGAAAAGTGGGGTGCTCAGCTCAAAGAGTTCAAAAACAGCTCAGGGTGCAGGGAGGGAGTAGTTAGGGGCTGTGTGTGGGCAGGAGGGTAGCTAGGGGCTGTGTGCGGGCAGGAGGGTAGTTCAGGGTGCAGGGGAGAGGGGTGTCTAGGAGCTGTGTATGGGCAGGGGGTAGCTGAGGGTGTAGGGAGAGAGGTGTCAGGGCTGTGTGCAGGCAGGAGGTAGCTAGGGCTGTATTACAGGGAGGGGGGTGTCTTAGGGCTGTTTGCGGACAGGGTGGTAGCTCAGGCTGCAAGGAGGGGGTTGGCTAGGGGCTGTGTGGGGGCAGGGAGGTAGCTCACAGTGCAGGGAGGGGGTAGCTCAGGGTGTAGGGAGAGGCGTACTAGGGGCTCTGTGCCGGGAGGGCTTCCCTGCGGTCCCTGTTCCCAGAGGACTCTGCCAGCCACTGAGCCGGATCCCCCCCACCTGGGTGGCTGTTAACCGTTGTCTCTAGGGTCAAAAGGGGCCTGGAGCTGCAGCGCACTGCCTGGCTCCGACTTCCCGCCTCCAATCTGTCCAGGGCCGGGGAGAGGAGATGGGGAAGGGGGCATGTGGAGCTGCCCGCATGACTTCCCTTATACTGCAGTTTGGGGGGCAACACTCTCCATGCTTCAGCCCTGTAGGGGGTGCCGGGGATTGGGGCTTCAGCCCCAGCTCCTGATTTCAGCCCCATAGGGGGCGCTGGGGCTTGTGCTTTGGGTTTTGGCCACGGGGCCCCACAGGCCCCTTGAAAGGGCTCATGGACCCACAGTTAAAAACCGCTGACCTAGCAGACTTAAGCAAACATTCAGTTACCAATTACAAGTGGTTGCTGCAAAGGAACATCACAGTGCTGATATTCATGGGAGGATTCTCACAATAGACCTGTTCAGCACCAAATGTCCAAACTTTTGCTCCAGTGGGGCGTGAGTTTGGGTTCATTATAAGGTTCCTTTTTCCTACTGTGGAATCAAGGCCTTGCTTATGCCTTTCACACAATTCCCCTGATTCACAGGATGATTATCAAGATCAGGTGGTACAAAACAACACTTATCATTGTAGCCCCTTACTGGCTGAGACAGTTTTCATTGACAGGCATGTTACCGATGTCCCCTTGACCTCCCATCCACCTTCCAGGCTGCCCAGATATGATATCGCAGAACCATGATCAGATTCTTTATCCAGAGCTGAAATCATTGCATCTCACAGCCTGGATGTTGGCTGGTTGATTACTCCCTATAATTCAGGAAATCCTTATACAGAGCTGGAAACAGTCTTTATCGGTAGTAATGTTCAATAAAAAACTTATTCTTCAAAATGGAAGAGGTTCTCTATATGGGCAGTCCAACCCAACCTGGACCCAATACAGGCTCAGATATCAAAGATTCTCTCTTATGTACTGCATTTAAAGTATTCTGGCTTTTCATTTAGACTCATAGACTCATAGACTTTAAGGTCAGAAGGGACCATTATGATCATCTGGTCTGACCCCCTGCATGTCGCAGGCCACAAAGCCGTCCCTACCCTTCCCCTTGACTCTGCTGTTGAAGTCCCCAAATCCTGTGGCTTAGTGACTTCAATTGGCAGAGAACCCTCCTGCTAGCGATCCCTGCCCCATGCTGCAGAGGAAGGCGAAAAACCTCCAGGGCCTCTGCCAATCTACCCTGGAGGAAAATTCCTTCCCGATCCCAAATATGGCGATCAGATTTAGCTCTTAGTAAGGTCCATCTTGTAGCAATTTTGGCTTATGAACCTTTACAGTTGTGCTCAGTCTTCACTCACCCGATGACATAAAGTTTCTCCAAGGCCTGTACATAGTTATGCACTGGCAAGAGGACAGACTTCTGCTTGGGACCCCCCGGCCTCCTCCTCAACCTCATGGGCCATCCCCTTAAGCCACTTTCAGAATGAGGAGGTTACTTATCTGTAACTGCAGATTCTTCAAGATGTGTGGTCCCCATCTGTATTCCACTGAGGGTTATGCGCATGCACTGTGCGCCCAGAGCTGGAGCTTTTCAAAGTAGTAGTGTCCATTGGTCCACACATGCAACCCTGCATTGCCTCGGGGTTTCACACCAAGTCCCCCCCTGGAGCAGTACCGAATGCACTTAGTATTGGTGTGACATGCAAAGAGGTCCCTGACCAGAGTTCCTCATTGACCAAAAATGTCCACAATTACCATGTCATGCAATTTCCATTTGTGGTCAGTTGCAAAATTCCCGCTGAGAGCATCAACTGTCATGTTTTGAGTCATGTTTAGTAGGTAGATTGCTGACAAGAGGGTACAGTGTGCAATGCACAATTTCCAGAGGCGCACTGCTTCTGCTCACAGTGCTGGGGACCAAGTGCCTCCTTGCTTGTTTATGTATTACAAGTGGTGGTGTCCAACATGACAAGAATTCGACAAGAATGAATGGATGGTAAAAATATGTGGCAAACCTTGCAAATTTCCAGGAGGTTGATGTACATCTTGGCTTCTCCAGTGGTTCAAGTTCCTTGTGTCATGCAATCTCTCATGTCTGCTCCCCAGCCACTGAGTGAGGGGTCTGTTATGATTGTCATGCTCAGGGAGGACGGGAGATATGTGCACGCTGGTGGAGTAGTGAGAACAGTGTCCATGGGTTGGTGCATGGGGTGTTGTAAGCTCCTTATAGACAGAGTTGTAGACAACTGAAGGACAGGCAAGCGAAGGCCATGAGATACGTGCCCGCTGCCATGTGGCCAAGGAGGGACAGGCTGAGACTGAAGGGTTGGATGTTACTGAAGTGATCAGGTCCAGTAGACTCCTGAACCTGCCTTTCGACAGGTAAGCACATGCAGTGGCCGCATTGATGCGTGTTCCAATGAATTCCAGGGACCGTGTAGGTGCAAAGTCGATTTTTCGACATTTACACTCACCCCTGAGGAGGAGAGGAGTAGAAGAAGCTGGGCTGTCAATTCCTGAGCTTCCTTTCCGGATTGTGCTGCAAGTAACCAGTCATCCAGGTCAGGCAAGACAAGGACTCGTTGCCATTGGAGGTGAGCTGCTACCATGGAGAAGGCTTTTGTGAAGATTCGTGGAGGAGTGGTTAGTCCAAATGGGAGGACCCGGGATTGGAAGTGTCACAGATTCCCATGAACCTCAGGAACCATCTGTAGGTTGAATGGGGGTCGACATGGAAGTAAGCATCCTGCATATCAGGAGGTGTAAATTGTATGTTTTGGGGAATGATGGCCGTGAGGTGATGCAGAACTTCGGTTTGTGAATTGAACAGTTGATGTGTTGGAGATCCGAGCATGGTCTCCATCCTCCTCTCTCTTTGGGCACTAGGAAATATCTGGAATAGAACCTTGTGTCCTGAAAAGCTTCAGGGACTGGCTCCACTGCTCTTCTCTGCAGAAGGGAGTCCACCTCTAGGGTAAGAATACTGTTGTGAGAGTGATCTCTGAAACGGGCTCGGGGGGGGGGGGGGGAGGGTGTTTGGAGGAGGTAGCATTGATTGTATAACTCTGTTGAATGACATCCAGGACCCACTTATCCGTTGTTATCGTGGTCCATGCTGGTAGAAAGAGTTTGAGACGGCCCCTAAAAGGGGTGATTGACAATAGTGTTGGGGTGCAAAGTGGTTGATGGCTTTCTAGATGCACTCAGAAATATCGCTTATGTGAAGATTGGGCGTGCTGCATGGAGGGCTGCACTAGTGGACCAGGCAGATGCGCCTGGATCTTTGGGTGCTTCTGTGGAGGGTTTGTAGGATTGTTGGTGGTAGAACTGGGGAGGTTCTATAGTGTTGTGTAGGCAGCAGGCGGACAAATTTTCATTTCGGCACTGATGTATATGTGCCATGGGATTGCAGGGTGGCTCTAGAGTCTTTCAGTGAATGTAAGGAATTGTCCGTCTTCTGGTTGAAGAGGTGTGATTAATCAAAAGGGAGGTCCTCAGTTGTGCTCTGTACCTCCCTAGGGAAGACAGAGGAATGTAGCCAGGATTCCCTCCTCATGATGATGCCACTTGCCATTATATATGAAGACATGTCCGTGTAATCAGCCGCAGTCTGAAGTCTGGTCCTGAAGACCAACTTTCCCTCCTCCAAAATAGCTTGGAAGTGGGCATGATCCTGCTGAGGTAGTTTATCTGCAAAATCTGCCATCTGCTCATAGTTCAAAAAGTCGTATTTGGCCATCAGTGCTAGATAGTTCGAGATATGGAACTGGAGACTGACTGAGGAAAAGACCTTTTTACCCATAATGTCTAACCTCTTACCCTCCCTGTCAGAGGCGATGGAGCGTAGATGCTGTTGCCTGGCCTGCTCTATAGCAGCCTGGATCACCAGGGAATTACGTGGAGGATAGGAAAACAGAAACTCAGACCCCTTGGGGAGCACACAGTCCCTCTTTTCTGCCCCCTTTGGGGTGGGGATGCACATGGCTAGGGTATGCCGCACCGCATGTGCTGGTTAGAGAATGGTGTCATTGATTGGTAGGGCCAATTTGGTTAGTATCAATGCATGTAAGATGTGTCTAGTAGCTGGTACTGACTGTCCTGCACCTCCTCCGGCGGGAACTGAAGGGCATTAACTATCCTCCTGAGCAGCTCCTGAAATTGATGGTAGTCATCCAGGGGCAAGGACGGCATCGACAACACAGACTCCTTCGGGGACGATGATGGGAGCCTCTCTGGATCCTTTGGTACCGTCAGAGCTAGGCTGACCTGCACATTGTCCAGCCTGGTTCCGAACATCTACTCAATGAAGTACAGAGTGTGAGCTAAGGGATTGCTCCCGGGTTGAGCAAGGCAGTTCTGAATGTGAATTTGGGGTCGTGAGCTCTAATATGGCCAACATAGTTGATCCTGATGTTCTGTGGCGGTGCTCCTGGAGCTGAGACTAGGGAGGGTATTGCTATGGTGCCATTGGAACTCTCTGGTAGGTATGCTTTTGGAATGGAAGCAGTAGAACATGTGTAGTGTCCAAAATCCTCAGACTCAGAGGAACCCACAGTCCAGTACGAGTGGGGGTTCTGACAGAATGGGGTGTGCTGTAGGAACATGACCAGAGGGCAGCAAATCCAATGTAGGAGAGAGGGCCCTCTTAGCAGGTGAATGGACCAGAATGCACAGAGACCTTATCTGATCCAGGAAAAAAAGTTCGAGGTCCAGGAGCACATCTGAGTCTTCCCAGCATCAATGGCACCCAGTCCATGGACGAAACCAGGGCCAGTAAGGGCGTCTGCCTTGATACCGACAATTCACACTGCACCAGCAGAGCTGATGCAGGGCCCAGGACCAGTGGATCCAGTGAACAATGCGACGACTTCTCACTCTTTTGGGCCTTGGAGACCGTCCCACCTTCGTGGCCAGAACTCATGGATGGTGCTGCCTTTTTCTTGGATCTGGAGGAAGGCATACTGCATGCTTATGAGTGTGCTTCCGTGTTTCATGGCTAGGCACTGGCGTCGGGGCATAGGACTGGTACCCCGTGGATTGGAATGAGACTCCACAGTATGAGGTAAACTCCTGGATTGCTCAGGCTGATGTACGGTCCCATGGCAATCTCCAGGAGATGCTTCTTAAAATGTAAGGCCTGGCCTTCTTGGTGTGGTCAGGGAAAGAGAGGCAGATACTACACCTGGACGTGATCTGGACTTCTTCCAAGTAGCACAGACGGCGTTGGTGCTAGTCAGTGAGCGAAAATGAACAAGGGCGGCAGGAAAGTGCAGACCTTGAATCCCTGTGTTTTTCGGCATAGTCCGGTATTCAGATGGGTGCTGGGAACGGGAGAGGAGAGGTTGGTGGGAAGCTGCCAAAGCAATGTCCAAAAGTCCGTAATCCTACAAAAATTATTAGAAACTCCCACTACAAAATCAGTAAAATCTGAACTATGTACAAGAATAAAAACAGGTGGTGGTTGTTGTTTTTTCTGGAAATTTGGAATTGCATCACAAAGGATGAAAGAACAAACAAAAGCTCCAACTCAGACCATGCAGCGGTGAGAAGGAACTGAGGATTGGTTGACCTGACCTGCCCATTATTGCCTCGGGCAAAACCAGGAGGCAATGCAGGGGCACATATGCGGACTGACAGACACTACTAGTTTGAATAGCTCTGGCTCCAGGCGCATGGTGCATGTGCATAAACCTCAGTGGAATACAGTAGGGACCATCACTTAAAGAAGAAGCTCCTTGCACTGTCTTATCCTGAAGATGGTTTTTCTTGCTGTACTCACTTCAACTAGGAGAGTCACTGAGCTCCAGCTTGAAACAGTTATTTAACTTACTGGTCTTCTCAAAACGCCACTCTGCAGCAGGAGAAAATAAACCCACTGACCTTTGCCAAACATTATGTCTTTAATTTAGCTGCCAAGTCTGATGCCATGTTTGGGAGAATGGTTTGGCTAAGTCAACTGAAGCTCCTCAAATCGCACCATCCTGAGTGGACACTGCTTACCAGTTACATACAGTGGGATTCACACTGATATGTACTGAGAAGAAAAAATGAATACTTTCTTTATAGTACAGTAACTCCTCGCTTAACATAGTTATGTTCCTGAAAAATGCGACTTTAAGCAAAATGATGTTAAGTGAATCCAATTTCCCCATAAGAATTAATGTAAATAGGGGGGTTAGGTTCCAGGGAAATTTTTTTCACCAGACAAAAAACTATATATTATATAGATATACACACAGTGTATGTTTTAAACAAACAATTGAATACTGTTCACAGCTATGATGATTGTGAAGCTTGGTTGAGGTGGTGAAATTAGAGGTTGGAAGAGGGAGGGGTATTTCCCAGGGAATGCCTTGCTGCTAAATGATGAACTAGCACAGGGATTGGCAACCTTTCAGAAGTGTTGTGCCGAGTCTTCATTTATTCACTCTAATTTAAGGTTTCGCGCTCCGGTAATACATTTTAACGTTTTTAGAAGGTCTCTTTCTATAAGTCTATAATATATAACTAAACTATTGCTGTATGTAAAGTAAATAAGGTTTTTAAAATGTTTAAGAAGCTTCATTTAAAATTAAATTAAAATGCAGAGGCCACCAGACCGGTGGTTAGGACCCGGGCAGTGTGAATGCCACTGAAAATCAGCTCGCGTGCCGCCTTCGGCACACGTGCCATAGATTGCCTACCCCTGAACTAGTACTTGGCTGAGCCTCAAGGGTTAACATGTTGTTAATGTAGCCTCCCATCAAGGCAGCACGAACAGGAGGGAGGGGAGACAGCATAGCCAACAGAGACAGACACGCACCTTGTTTGTGGGAGAGAGAGAGAGAGATGCACACTGCCCCTTTAAGTAAGCTGACCCACTCTTAAGTGCATTGTCTTTTTAAATGGATCAGGAAGTTGAGACAGCAGCTGCTGCCCCAAGCTCTCTGTCCGTGTCCCCTCCCTGCTCTATATGCAGGAGCAGGGGGGAGGGGGACACCCTGACATTAGACCCCTCTTTCCCCCCTGCACAGCAAGCAGGAGTCTCTAGGAGCAGCTCCAAGGCAGAGGGCAAGAGCAGCACATGGCAGTGGAGGGAGGGTCAGCTGAACTGTCGGCAATTGAGGGCCTGCTGGGCGGCTACAGCACAGGGAACTTAGGGGAGCGGGGAGCTGATATAGGGGGCTACCGGTCCACCCTGATTACAAGCCCCCACCAGCTATCTGCAAAGGGCTGCTCTTCCTGCAAGCAGAGGACAAAGCAGGCGGCTGCCAAACGACATTAGAAGGGAGCATTGCACAACTTTAAACGAGCATGTTCCCTAATTGATCAGCAACGTAACAACAAAACAACGTTAACCGAGACGACTTTAAGTGAGGAGTTACTGTAACTGTGATTCTTAAGGTGTTGTCAGTGTTGATCCCGTGAGCAGCCTTGCATTCCGGCTTTTTCAGTGTCGTCAGCATATGGCATTCTGAATTCGTGAGGGAACTAGGGAATGGTTGCGACTGCTTCACCCTTTATGCCCTCGCATCAGAGCAAGAGGTGGTATAGGCCACATGCATGGCTCCAGTAGACACTGCTGCTTTAAAAGGATGGCTGTTGTGTGCATGAAACGTGTGGACCTACAGTGGGATCCACACTGACAACATCTGGAAGAACCATCGTTACTATGAGATAAGGAACTGTTCTTGTTTGGGTTGGGTGGATGCTTTCTGGCTTACAAAATGATTTATGGTCTGGAAATGTTCTGAAGTGCATGACTTTACTACCTTTTGTGGCAGCAGAGGAGTAGACTATCCTTGCTACCTTCATGGCAGAGGAATAGTTTTTTTAGAATTTGTGTTTGAGATTGTTTAAATCATATTTATCAGTGACAACTTTCTTCCTTCCAGCTCTTTCTCATGTAGGTTGTCTAAGAACTATGCTGATCTTTGGGAGTATTGGAGTACAAGAGCACAGTTTGGTACGAGTGTCTACAGTGATGATAGTTAATTATTTGTAATACCTCATTTATTCTTCTACTCCTCGATTTCTTTGTTGCGTAGACTTGTGTGTAAATAAGTTTTGAGACTGAACAAAGCCTGCAAGGCAGAGGAGTGTAGGGTCATCCAGCAGTGTCTGTAACCATGACTGATACTACACCTGTACCCCGATATAACGCTGTCCTCGGGAGCCAAAAAATCTTACCGCGTTATAGGTGAAACCGAGTTATTGGAACTTGCTTTGATCCGCCGGAGTGCGCAGCCCTGCTCCCCCCCCCCCCCCCCCCCCCCGAGCACTGCTTTACCGCGTTATATCCGAATTTGTGTTATATCGGGTCGCGTTATATCAGGGTACAGGTGTATTTAGATTTTATTTCTGGGATTTGTGACATCATCCAAAAGTATTCTCATAATCCCAGTATTGTACCCTCCACAGCACTGAATTCTTTGATTTGTGACGTTAACTTCTTGTGACATAAACACAATTTTTAATCTTGTCTTCTTGTCTTCCCCTTGCTGTAACCTGCAAATGACCAAAAGAAATAGGACCTTTTAGATGTCTGTAGAGCTTTCATGTCATGTTTAAATAAAAATGAAAATCCTTTAAAATCACCACCTCTCCCGCCGTTATCTCTAATCAAGCTGGTAGACCGGGGGAAGGCACATAAATCTTAATTACTGGGTTATTTGGGAGGTTTATAGATGCATACTGTAGGGTCTGGGGATCAATCGTAGATTACTAGTCATCAGTGTTAAAGCCAAGATCAGCAGTAATTTTAATATTGTATGCTTGATGTAGACATTTGAATAAAGTCTGTGGTCATCTATTGATAGGCCTGTGATGGAGTGTATAGACCGACACAGATGAGGTGTGGGTCTGTACATGAAGGTGCCAGAGACACCCTGGTGGTATGGCTAACTCCACCCCTATGGCCCTGTCAATCATGTGTGATAGGAAGGAAACAGCAGTCGGTGGGGGGGATGAGGAGGAAAGAGCAGGATTTCCCCAAGCAGCAGTCTGCGAAAGTGACTCCTGTAGCCACAGAGGGAACGCCCATCCAGGAGGCCTTCACCCCGACCCTGAGGAGAGTACAGCGGACTCACAGGATAAGATGGACGAACTGAGCTCGACTGAGACCCAGCCACAGTGATTTCCCAAAACCCACTATGCTGGTGCTGGAATGTGGGCAGCACTATAGACTTGCCACCTCTGCCCTCACCCCACTTTGCTGGGATCACAGGCAGGGAGTAGCCTCGAATGGAAGGAAGGAATTGCAGAGGACTCTGTTACAGGACTTCATTAGTGTTACGGTTGTCAGAGATCACAAGCTGGTTGTTGTAGCAGATCACCTAATTTTGGAACTGCTAAATAGCTGCAATAAAAGGCCTATGTGCATTACTCAGTTGTAACTCTCACAAAAATGACCAAGTATGGACTTTCTTTTTGGGGAGGATGCACCTACAATAAGACATGTAGACTATTGTTATTTTTTCTTCAAAACTTTGTATCCAAGGTAAATTACCTTCTGTAATGAACAAGAATAAAAATTCTCTTTAACGTGTTACATGTACTTGTTACTTTACTTGAGAAAATATTTCAACAATCCATTTACATAGCTTGTACATTTGTCACTGAAAAGATCGGTCAGTAAGAGGTTAATAGAAAAGAATACTTTTATTTACACCCACCCACAGCTTAATAATTAATAATACTGGAAGGGTAAGAAGTACAGTTGCTTTCTAGTGAGAACGGACTTAAATTTCTGTATTATATATTAAAACACATTTAAACTTAAGGGAAGAAATTGTGCAAATGCAATAAATCATTTGTTTGATTGAAGAATTGCATATGCTTACATCGTTTTTGAATCCTTAATTTTAAATGTATAATCTTAACTCTTAAATGGAAGGGATGATATTGTGGCTAACATACTGGACTGGGTCTTGGAAGATCTGATTTATTTCCATCTTGCTGTGCACTGCTGTTAGCAGGCATCCAGTATGACTAGGCTTGGTGGAATTCACTTTTCTTTTTTTAAATAATTTCGATGGATAATATCAATGCTTGTTTTTAAGCACTTTTTCTAGTTTTCATCCATTTAAATTTTCAGAGTCCTGGAAAATTATTGAGAGATTGACACAGGAAGAACACACAGAACTGCTAAGTGTGTCCATGTCTTCCCCTCCTCAGTTTCCTATTTATTCTAGACTTGTGGTTGCAAAGCCTGATATTTCATGAGAACCCAGCTTGGTTTGTAGTCTCTGTCCTGCTGTTTAGTATGCAGGCCTAAAGAAGAGGGGTTTTATCATACAGTCATCTTGACTGTTACGGATCATATCCAGCTCAAAAGTATTTTCTATGATTTGGAGAGTCCCTGTGAGCTGGTGTGATTAAGAGGGCATAGAGCTGATTGAGGTCCCAGGGATGGGGACAGCTTAGCTCTGCTGCTGCTGTTCCACAAGCAGCCATAGTGTCCTCCATCCTCTTCCCTTTTATTAAGGAGGTAGATACCCAAGCCATTCAAAAGAAAATTTGTAAGGATGTATCTTGGCTTTGCCTATACCTTGGTCAAACATAATAGAATGAGCTTTCAGACACCATCTTTGCAGAAGGTCTTTTCTTCCTGCACCAGGACTTGCAGGTTTTGTGGTCTGGTACACTTTTTATACAGTTTACTTGTTGACCTCTGAATAGGGGATCCCAGCCTACCAATTTGGCTGTAATAGCGTCCCAGAATAGCTGTATTCGATCAGTGGGAAGCCTGTCCTGTTCTGCCCAGTTTTACCACAGCAATAGCATACTATTGGGGTTTCCCTGCTGCCCCAGGAGAATTTATGCTAGGTTGTGGGAGTGGCTGAGGAACTTGTGGCTCCTCCAAAACCCCTTGTCTAGGACTAGCCTTGCCCTCTCCCCTTAGGAGTTCCAACTAGCATCCCCCAGGTTGGGTGTCCCCTTGTCTTGTGTTCCTGGGCTGGGCATTCTGGGTCTGATATGCTGCTCAGAGAGGTCTACTCCTTCAACTTCCAAATAGACGTTGCTGTCTCCGCTGCCTCTCCCATGGAAGATGGCTGGAAGTGCCTTACCAAGCTTGAGAGATCCACAAATAGGATGAATTGCTAAATAAATAAAAGATTGCTAGTTGGATTCTGTGCTTTGCAAATTGTTTACTATAGGTGCAAGAAATAAAACTAACTTTCTTTTTCTGTCTTTCTCAGTTCAACTGTTTTTAACAACTGCCCTAGCACAGTGCTATATACTGTTCCACTACTTCAGTCTTGTCCTTTTCCTCAGCTCATAGTTAAAGAATGCTTGGAAGGCATCAGTAATGTAAGAATAAAATCATCATAAATGATCTGGAAAAAGGGGTAAACAGTGAGGTGGCAAAATTTGCAGATGATACAAAATTACTAAAGATAGTTAAGACCCAGGCAGACTGCGAAGAGCTACAAAAGGATCTCTCAAAATTGGGTGACTGGGCAACAAAATGGCAGATGAAATTTAATGTTGATAAATGCAAAGTAATGCACATTGGAGGAAAGCATAATCCCAACTATATATATAAAATGATGGGGTCTATATTAGCTGTTACCACTCAAGAAAGAGATATTGGAGTCCTAGTGGATAGTTCTCTAAAAACATTGACTCAATGTGCAGCATCAGTCAAAAAAATTAACAGAATGCTGGGAATAATTAAGAAAGGGATAGATAATAGGACAGAAAATATCATGTTGCCTCTATATAAATCCATGGTACGCCCATATCTGTGCAGATGTGGTTGCCCTATCTCAAAAAAGATATATTGGAATTGGAAAACGTTCAGAAAAGGGCAACAAAAATGATTTAGGGGTATGGAATGGCTTCCGTATGAGGAGAGATGATTAAGACTGGGACTTTTCAGCTTGGAAAAGAGACGGCTAAGGGGAGATATGATTGTGGTCTATAAAATCATGACTGGTGTAGATGAAGTAGATAAGGAAGTATTATTTACTGCTTCTCATAACACAAGAATTAGGGGTCACCAAATGAAATTAATAGGCAGCAGGTTTAAAACAAATAAAAGGAAGTATTTCTTCACACAACGCACAGTCAACCTGGTTGTGTTTAACCTTTTCAACCAGAGGGCCAGAAATACCTTAAAAATGACAATTGATACTTTTGTACAGCTCATAGTTGGTTTCACAGTAGCAGGACTAGCAGCTGTCACTGCTGCTTATATGGTATTATGTTCTGTTTAGGTTCTTTTATGAGACGTTTATCACCATAGTATATCCTAATACCATGTAGTACTCCCTGAATCTATTTGTTGCTGCAGATGTGGTCCTACTCAACTTCTTTTGAAAGTGTCTTGTGATGTGGGACATTCCCTCACCTCACTCTGGAACTATATGGAAATTGTGTATGGTGCAGAAATAGGTGGGATCCACTTATGTGTTTTTTTCCCCTCACCAACACTGCTCCTTGAACTGCATTGGATACCAGTTGTCTTCTAGGTAAAGTTTTGTTGGATTTCTGTCTTGATTGTGCCTCTCCCTGTGAGGTACCACAACAGGTGGGACTGTCTGTTGATTGAATTGTTGAATCAGAGGATCCCCTCTTAATATAAATAGGATGAGGTTAGACACATGATGCTCCTGAGGAATCTTTGGCTATGAAACTTCCTGCCCTCCTTGGTCCATCAGTTCTCAGGCTTGATGTTCTCCAGCACATACTCAAAATTTGGCTTGTTTTGGTTTCTTAATATGAATAAAAATAGAATTGTCTGTCATTTTTAAGACAGTCCCCCAGAAACATGTTGTGGTTAGTGTAATCAAGTTCTGTTTTATAACCTGGTGGTAACCTGCAATACAGAAAAACTTGAGTATACTGCTGCATAATAATAATATGTAATAGTTTTGAATTTTTAGTAAATATATGGTAATCATTTATCAAATTACTTACAGTTGCTTAATAAATGTCCAATTAAAAAGCCTTAAATTTTGCCTTATCACCTTGGGATCTAAGGATCAATTTCTTTAAAAAGAAAAGTTTCTTAGAAAAGGATTACATTGCATAAGTACAGATGATTTTTTCCCTCTATGTAAATAGTATTACAAAGCAGGGAAATAAATTAATAGACTTGTGAATTGCAGAAAAGCTACTGATAAGTTGATGATCAGTGATTAAGAAATATAATTACTTGTTCGGGATCAGAGCTGGATGGCCTTTCCCTTAGTATTAGTGACAAATGGAATTTTCTTAAGCCAAATTTCTGGCTTATCTTAGTAGTATAGTACTTTAAATACTGAAATCAAAAACTGTATATTCTAAATATACCACTTATAGTAGTATGTATTTATAATTATGACTATAGTAGTATGGTATGGTATGTTTTTTGTCTCATCTTCCCATTTTAAACTGAGGACTTCTGTCCATCTTACCTTCCCCTTCGTTCCTCTAATACAAAACAGAATATTCCACTTTAGTTTCACTAATGTAAGACTGCTCAGATATTTTTGTTATTAAATGGCTCTATAAGTAGCATTTTGGTCTCAAATTCAGAATGAAAGTTCAGGCTTTCTGTTGAACCGCATTTGTTAGTAAATCTGCTCCCCCCACCCTGACCTGCTATTATAAAATATATGGGTTGGAAGGGACCTCGGGAGATCATCTAGTCCAGCCCCCTGCTCAAAGGAGGACCAATCCCCAACTAAATCCCCAAATGGTCCCCTCAAGGATTGAACTCACAACCCTGGGTTTAGCAGGCCAATGCTCAAACCACTGAGCTATCCCTCCCCTCTCATGTTGAGAGCCTCCCTAAATAGAGTACTTGATATTGGAGACAGCATTTCTATCGGCCATGCATTTAAGAATGTGCAGAAATATAGGTTTGAAGTTCCCTAATGTAAGTTTACTCATCTGAGTTTTAAACAATGTTTCTTTGCTTTACAGAATGCTGCCTTTTTATATGGCCTTGGTTTGGTCTACTTCCAGTACAATGCATTTCAGTGGTAAGTTGGAATAAATCCTGACTTCATCAGAATGTTTTTGTTTATATTTTGTTACGATGTGAATGTTTCAAAACCAGCTCATGTTCTGTTCAGGGGATTTAAAACTTTTCATAGTCTTGATCAGATCTTTAAGTCACAGATTGTCCTGGGTACCATCCCTCCCATTTAAGATACCAGAACATAACTTGTGGCAACTATGGCAATTTCTTAAATGGAAAAACATAATAGAAAGGTAATGTATATTTAGTTTCCTTCAGTGTATGAATTAGCAGGTGTGCTGGCTCTTTTGTTTCAAGTGTGACCATATGGGTTTCTGTGAAGCACTAGTGATCTGTGGACCCCAGGTTGGGAACCATTGCCTTTGGGTTGTGGGAAAACCTGTTTTTCTTCTTTGAATGATTGCTCATATCGATTCCAATTAGGTGTGTGCACGCCGTGTGCACAGTTGTTGGAAAGTTTTTCCCCTGGCAACACTCGTTGGGTCAGCTGTGGAGCTGAATGACGCCTCCATGGTGCTCAATATATGACCCTGCTGACCCGGCGCCTCCTCAGTTCCTTCTTACCGCCTGTGACAGTCATTGGAACTGTGTTGGCTTGCTTTCGCAAGTGTTCCTCTGGTTCTTGTAGTTTAGAGTCTCGTAGTTTTGATAGTTTAGCTATAGTTACTTAACAGTGTTCCTGGTCTAGGTGCCAGTTCAAGAGATCTGCAGGGCGGCGACATGGTCCTCAGAGCACACTTTCGCCGCTCACTACGCGATTACCCAGCATGCTAGAGACGATTCGGCAGAGCAGTGCTTCAGTCCGTGATTCCATAACTCCGACCCCACCGCTTAGGTAAGGTGTGGGAGTCACCTAATTGGAATCAATATAAACAATCACTCGAAGAAAAAACAGTTACTCATCTTTTCGTAACTGTTCTTCGAGATGTGTTGCTCATATCCATTCCAAACCCACCCGCCTTCCCCTGTGTCGGAGTAGCTGACCAGAAGGAACTGAGGAGGCACTCGTTCGGTATGGCCCTATACCTTGGTATTCACCGCCATGGAGGCGCCACTCCAGAGGACTCCACAGCCGACGCGAGCCGTTCTGCTAGGGGGAAAACTTCCCAACGACTGTGCGCGCGGCGCACATACACCTAATTGGAATGGATATGAGCAACACATCTCGAAGAACAACAGTTATGAGATGAGAGTTTCTCTAGGGAAAAACAGCTTAGTGTGTTTTATTCTTCTGGTTTGTTCATTTTTGAGCTTGGCACAAATGTAATGTATTTGAAAATTTTTGATAGTAGAAACAATAGACTCTTAATTTGTATCTCAGAATGAGTATTCTAAAAAGTTAAGAGAAGTGGTGATTTTATTGGCTTTTTTCCCAACTAGGAAACAAGAAGAAAATGACAGAATTGTCTGTAAGCTGAGAGGGGAAGGAGAATGGGTGAAGTCATTGGTGACTGGAGAGAGTATTGTGCTAGTAGATTGAATGAATTTTCATTTATTGTTAAGTAGGGGAATGAGTAGAGTAATGTACTGTTATAGGGGCTTAGTTTGCTACAATCTAAAAGCTTTTGAAAAGTGGGCAGTGCGTATCATAATGTGTCTATATAAAGCTGACTAGCTTATCTTATTTTTCAGTCTTCTTGAGTGTTGACTTCATTATATGATTGTTTCTCAGACTGTGGACAGTATGAAAGCTGCTGATCAATACAGTAAATGGGTGATAATTGTTGAGTAATTACCAGATACTGTGTGAACTTACTTGACTTAATATGCCTAAAGTTAAAGGGAAGTGGTAAGAAAGAAATGATTGATGATATGAAGTTATAAAATCAGATGCTTTTTCTAAAGTAAAATGTGTGTAATGAAAGCATTTGTGCCCATCTCAAAATGCAGAAGTTAGTCTTCTAAATCAAGTGTGCTATTGAATTAAAAAGTCCATTGAAGGGGGAGAGCAAAACATTGAGTTTCATCTTCCAACTGAGATATTTTGAATGCTGCTGCTGTTGAACCATACTACACAATCTGCACAACAATCTACAAAGAGGCTCTAAATTTACAAAAGTAATTAATGGAAGTTTCCAAGGGATCTGACAGATTAGATTGACGACTTTATTATGATAGTCTCATTGGAAATTTGGCTTGATATGATTAACAAGAATGAACCTAAACCACGTGAGGACAAAACCAAAAAAGGATTCAGAGGAACCTTAAAATCTGTTACCTTCTATTACTTAGCCAACATGGCTGATCCCAGATAAAAAGGGTCTAGGTTGAGCATAGAACAGGAAGAAGTGTAGACTAGCTCCCAGTCTCTCTAGATCAGTGGTCTCAAACTCAAATGACCACAAGGGCCACATGAGGACTAGTACATTGGCCCAAGGGCCGTATTTACTGACATCTCCCCCCGCTGCCCTCGGCCCCGCCCCCACTCCACCCCTTCCATGAGGCCCCTTCCCTGCCCCGCCTCTTCCCACCCATTCCCTGCCCCCATTCCAACCCCTTCCCTGAAATCGCCACCCCAAACTCCGCCCCCTCCCTGCCCCCAGGGGGTGCAGGAGGGGTGTGGGGTATGGCAGGGGCAGGGAGTTGAGGTGTGGGGTGCAGGAGGGGTGAGGGGTGCAGCAGGGGGTCGGGGTCAGGGTGCGGCAGGGGCTCAGAGCAGGGGGTTGGGGTACAGGAGGAGTGTGGGGTGCGGCAGGGGTTCAGGGCAGGGGGTCAGGGTGCAGCAGGGGGCTCAGGGCAGTGGGTTGGGGTGCAGGAGGGGGTCAGGGTACAGGAGAGGTGCGGGGTGTGGCATGGGGTTGCGCTGCAGGAGGGGTTCGGGCGGGCAGGCTGCGGCCCAACGTGCACCGGGTGTGTGTGACTGTTGCTTCAGGCACCGCCCCCAGCAGCTCCCATTGGTCGGGAATGGTGAACTGCGGCCAATGAGGGCTGCTGGGGGTGCTGACTGAAGCAAGAGCAACACACAGACCCCTTTGCCCCTCCTTCCCCACGTTCCGTCGGCTTCCCGGAGCGGCACGGGGACAGGGCAGGCAGGCAGGGAGCCTGCCATGCCCCCGGTGCGGGTCGGGCTGGAGCCGCTCTAGGTAAACGCTGGGGGAGGAAGAGGGGGGGAGCTGCGAGAAGCTCGCGGGCCACAGAAAATAACTCTGTGGGCCGTGTGTTTGAGACCCCTGCTCTAGATGATGTGGTTAACACACTGGCAGTTGCTGGCACCTTTTTCACACTAGTGCTCTACTATTGCCATATTGGGGAATCTGCATTTGGTGGTAACAACAATGGAGAAATTACAGGGGGAAAATGGCTAGTGTAGACAATGCATATGAAATCACATAAAGTGTGTTTGATTTCTTAAAACCTTTGTGGAGGGTTTTCACGTTGGAGAGAATCACAGTATCCTTGGAGCTGGAGGAAGGGTACTTAGGGTATGCCTACACAGCATTTGGAGATGTGATTTCTTCCCCCCCATCCCCTCAGCTTAGGTAGACATATGAAAGCTAGCTCCGCTTGAGCTCACACACTAAAAATAGCAGTATGGCTGCAGAGGCATCAGTGGCAGCTTGGGCTAGCTGCTTGAATGTTAACCTGGGGTGTTGGGTGGCATTGTAGTCAGACAGCTAGCCTGCGCTGCTGTCTGTGTTACCATGGCTATTTTGAGTGTGCTAGATTTTGTACGTCTACCCAAGTGGAAATCTCATCTTCCAGCTGCTTTGTAGTCATACGCATACAATTAGGAGGCCCTCTACTTCTGCAGTCCTATGTAGATTGCAAGGCAAGCCTGAAACCTGTCTTCTGCCAGATGGAGTGAATTGTCACTCAAACTACATTCCTTTTAAAGCAGCAAGTCCACCCAATTCAGTTGGTGTTTGTGTGGCATATAACATCCATCTACCTCCGAGACATGCAGCAAAGACAGCAGGCTTTTGAAGATGGAATGGGTTAATTTAGGGTGTTAGTGAGTTAATGGCAGGTAAGTATCTGTCTTGCTGGGATGAAGGGAAGAGGAACAGTTATTGATTTTTTTAATCTGTTTTATTGATCTGTAATTAATTTTGTGCAATGTCTTTAATGAAGAGTAGGTGCATTTTAAAAAGTAATTGAAATAGTCAGTCTGGGAAATCCTGTTAATCTTTTTTTACAATATCTTTGTTGGCTTTCCAAGATACAAAAAATACTTACACCATCCCTGACAAGTGTTTGTATAACCTGTTCTAAAAAACCTCCCTAGGTAACCTACTCCAGCGCTTATCAATACTTAGTTTTTTTGTAATATCTAACCTAAATCTCCCTTGCTTCAGTTTAAGTCAATGACGACTCATCCTGCACTTGGTTGACATGGAGAGCAGTTGATCTCCATCATCTTTGTAACAGCCCTTAACATATTTGATGTCTGTTATCAGGTCTCCTTCGTCTTCTCTTCTCTAGATAAAAAATACCCAGTACTTTCAATCTTTCCTCCATAGGCCATGGTTTCTAAGCCACTTAGCATTTTGTTGCTGTCCTTTGTACTCTCTCCAATTTGTTTACATCTTTCTTATAGTGTGATGCCCAAAATTGGACACAGTACTCCACCTGAGGCTTCACCAGTGCCAAATAGAGCAGAACAGTGCTTCCTGCGTCTTGTATGTGATGCTCCAGTTAATGTATCACAGAATGATGATTGCATTTTTGCCACAGTATCACAATGTTGGCTCTTACTCAATTTGTGATCCACTCTAACCTTCAAATCTTTTTTGGCAGTACTAGCACCTAGCCAGTTACTTTTCATTTTGTAATTGTGCATTTGATTTTTCTTTTTTAAGTGAAGTACTTTGCCCTGGTCTTTATTGAATTTCATCTTATTGATTTCAGGCCAATTCTCCAATTTGTCAAGATTGTTTTGAATTCTAATCCTGTCCTCCAAAATGCTTGCAATGCCTCTCAGCTTGGTGTCATCTGCAAATTTTATAAGCATACTCTCAATGCCATTATCCAAGTCATTAATGAAAAATGAATAGTATTGGACCCGGGACAGACCCTTGTGGGATCCCACTTGATACATTTCTAAGTTTGACCGCAAACCATTGATAACTACTCTGAGAAGTGTCTTTCAACCAGATGTGCACCCATTTTATAATAATTTAGCCTAGACCATGTTACCCTAGTTTGCTTACAAGAATGTCATATTGGGACTATGTCAGCAGCCTCACTACAGTCTGGATATCACATCTACTGTTTTCCCCCTTATCCACTAGGCAAGTTATCTTGTCAGAGAAGGGGAAAATGGATTGATTTGGCATGAATTGTTCTTGACAAATCTGTGTTTGCTATTCCTTAATATCATCTAGGTTTAAACAGATTGGTTGTTTAATAATTTGTTCCAGTATCTTTTTGGATATTGAAGTTAGGTTGACTGGTTGTAGTTGGCCGGGTCCTCTTTGTTGAAGGTAGGTACTATACTTTCTTGTTGATTAAATTTATTGATGAAATTATACTTGTTTCAGTTCGATTCCTCTTTGCTCATCTTGGAGCAGAGCAACAAAGTTTAAATTGTTATAAATCAGTATTATTCACAGATTTATTAGGCTTCCTACCACTATCAATAGTAAATACTTTTTTTATTCCACATAGATCACCAGAGCGGGGAGGCAATGTTTGCGATGAAAAGAGGCCTCCCAATGTTGTCTGAGCAGTGGGTGGCCATATTGTGTCCACCAACCACTGTTACCACCTCTAGAGTCAGACACATGAGAATAGTCTGTTTTCTGAAACTCAAGCTAAAACATTGTTGCCACTGCTTCATATTCATTCCCTGATGGACTCAGCTATCTTAGTGCTTTGCCTACCAGATATGCTGTCTCTGGCATGTGCTACATCTTGTACTTGAATTTATCATGCTAGCATTACTCCTGGGAGAATTCTGCACCATTGCACCATGCAAAATTTCCTAGAATTCCCTGTTTCCCCTGCTGAATTGCTGGCCATCACTAGGGGCTGCTGGACTCTGCATACCCCAGCTCACAGTGAGTGGAGCGTCCAACCAGGTGGGGCTGGATGCTGCATGCTTTTTGATCCTCATTCTCCCAGGGATGGGAGAGGGCCTGGGAAACCTCCCAGCTCTGGCAAAGGGTGAGGAAGGGCAGGGCCGCACCACACCATGTCCCCTGGCAGGCCAGTAAAGAAGTTGGGGGGAGTAAAGACTCTGGGGGTGTTGGTGTCTGGGCTGGAGGGGTTCCCCGCTGCTGGGCTCTGGGGGGATGGGAGTGCAGGTGTCTGGGCTCTGGGGACTCAACACAGCCCCCTCCAGCACCTCCCAACTATAACTGGGTTGTTCCAGGGGTTTCTTTAACTCTCTACTCTTAGGGGAATCTTTTTTGCTGTTGTCTGTATTGTTGACATACTTGTTGACAGGTATTTTGAAATAAATTACAAAAAGACTTGAAACTGGAGAGATTATATTGTGTTATTTTGACATAAAATATGCTGAATATTGCAGAATTTTAAAATATTGTGAATAAAAATTCTGCACCAAAAATTTATATATTTTTTTGGAACAGAATTCCACCAGGAGTATAACATGCTATGTGCATTATAGTATACTTGAAAAATTGGCAGGAATTTACTGGTCTGGGCAAAACTGTACTAGTCCATCCTTACAAAAATACATTCAACCCATTCTTCTACCTGGCCCTCAGATAGATATATAAAATACACACACATCTGGAGACACTTGAATTCTGTCACTACTCAGTCCCCCGTTAGTTTCTCACTTTCCATTCAGTCACTCCTCTGTTCAACTGAGTTTAATTTCATAGAATCATAGAATATCAGGGTTGGAAGGGACCTCAGGAGGTCATCTAGTCCGAACCCCTGCTCAAAACAGGACCAATCCCCAACTAAATCATCCCAACCAGGGCTTTGTCAAGCCTGACTTTAAAAACCTCTAAGGAGGGAGATTCCACCACCTCCCTAGGTAACCCATTCCAGTGCTTCACCACCCTCCTAGTAAAAAAAAAAGTTTTTCCTAATATCCAAGCTAAACCTCCCCCACTGTAACTTACTCCTTGTTCTGTCATCTGCTACCACTAAGAACAGCCAAGATCCATCCTTTTTGGAACCCCCTTTCAGGTAGTTGAAAGCAGCTATCAGATTCCCCCTCATTCTTCTCTTCTGCAGACTAAATAATCCCAGTTCCCTTAGCCTCTCCTCATAAATCATGTGCTCCAGCCCCCTAATCATTTTTGTTGCCCTCTGCTGGATTCTTTCCAATTTTTCCAAATCCTTCTTGTAGTGTGGGGCCCAAAACTGGACACAGTACTCCAGATGAGGCCTCACCAATGCCGAATAGAGGGGAATGATCATGTCCCTTGATCTGCTGGCAATGCTCCAACTTCTACAGCCCAAAATACCGTTAGTCTTCTTGGCAACAAGGGCATACTGTTGACTCATATCCAGCTTCTTGTCCACTGTAATCCCTACATCCTTTTCTGCAGAACTGCTTCCTAGCCACTCGGTCTCTAGTGTGTAGCAGTGCATGGGATTCTTCCATCCTAATTGCAAGACTCTGCACTTGTTCTTGTTGAACCTCATCAGATTCCTTTTGGCCTAATCCTCCAATTTGTCTAGGTCACTCTGGACCATGTCTCTACCCTCTAGCGTATCTATCTCTCCCCCCAGCTTAGTGTCATCCGCGAACTTGCTGAGAGTGCAATCCCTCCCATCATCCAGATCATTAATGAAGATGTTGAACAAAACTGGCCACAGGACCTACCCTTGGGGCACTCCGCTTGATACCAGCTGCCAACTAGACATGGAGCCATTGATTACTACCCGTTGAGCCTGAGGATCTAGCCAGCTTTCTATCCACCTTATAGTCCATTCATCCAGCCCATTCTTCTTTAACTCTCCAGCAAGAATACTGTGGGAGATCATATCAAAAGCTTTGCTAAAGTCAAGGAATAACACGTCCACTGCTTTCCCCTCATCTACAGAGCTATTTCATCATAGACGGCAATTAGGTTAGTCAGGCATGACTTGCCCTTGGTGAATCCATGCTGACTGTTCCTGATCACTTCTCCTCTCCTCAAAGTGCTTCAAAATTGATTCCTTGAGGACCCGCTTCATGATTTTTCCAGGGTCTGAGGTGAGGCTGACTGGCGTGTAGTTCCCCAGATCCTCCTTCTTCCCTTTTTTAAAGATGGGCACTACATTAGCCTTTCTCCAGTCATCCAGGACCTCCCCCAATCGCCATTAGTTTTCAAAGTTAATGGCCAATGGCTCTGCAATCAAATCCGCCAGCTCCTTTAGCACCCTCGGATGCAGTGCATCCGGCCCCATGGACTTGTGCTTGTCCAGCTTTTCTAAATAGTCCCAAACCACTTCTTTCTCCACAGAGGGCTGGCCACCTCCTCCCCATACTGTGCTGCCCAGGGCAGTAGTCTGGGAGCTGACATTGTTCGTGAAGACAGAGTCAAAAAAAGCATTGAGTACATTAGCTTTTTCCACATCCTCTGTCACTAGGTTGCCTCCCCCATTCAGTAAGGGGCCCACACTTTCCCTGACCACCTTCTTGTTGATAACATACCTGTAGGAACCCTTCTTGTTACTCTTAACATCCCTTGCTAGCTGCAACTCCAATTGTGATTTGGCCTTTGTGATTTCACTCCCGCATGCCTGAGCAATATTTTTATACTCCTCCCTGATGATTTGTCCAAGCTTCCACTTCTTGTAAGCTTCTTTTTTGTGTTTAAGATCAGCAGGGATTTCACTGTTAAACCAAGCTGGTCGCCTGCCATATTTACTATTCTTTCTACACATCAGGATGGTTTGTTCCTGCAACCTCAATAAGGATTCTTCAAAATATAAGCCAGCTCTCCTGGACTCCTTTCCCCCTCATGTTATTCTCCCAGGGGATCCTGCCCATCAGTTCCCTCAGGGAGTCAAAGGCCTTGGCTACACCCGGGACTTCTCGCCGCCAGCGCTGCGAGAGCTCTCTCGCAGCGCTGTATGTACTCCACCTCTCCGAGGGGAATAGCTTGCAGCGCTGCGAGCGAGCGTGCAGTGCTGCAGGCACTGATTACACTGGCGCTTTACAGTGCTATACTTGCTGCGCTCAGGGGGGTGTTTTTTCACAAGCACAGCAAGTTGCAGCGCTGTACACCGCCAGTGTAGCGAAGACCAAAGTCTGCTTTTCTGAAGTCCAGGGTCCATATTCTGTTGCTCTCCTTTCTTCCTCGTGTCAGGATCCTGAGCTTGATCATCTCATGGTCACTGCCTCCAGGTTCCCATCCACTATTGCTTCCCCTACTAATTCTCCCCTGTTTGTGAGCAGCAGGTCAAGAAGAGCTATGCCCCTAGTTGGTTCCTCCAGCACTTGCACCAGGAAATTGTCTCCTACACTTTCCAAAAACTTCCTGGATTGTCCGTGCACTGCTTTATTGTTCTCCCAGCAAATATCGGGGTGATTGAAGTCCCCCATGAGAACCAGGGCCTGTGATCTAGTAATTTCTGTTAGTTGCCTGAAGAAAGCCTCATCCACCTGGTCTGGTGGTCTATTGCAAACTCCCACCATGACATCACCCTTGTTGCTCACACTTCTAAACCTAATCCAGAGACTCAGGTTTTTCTGGAGTTTCATACTGGAGCTCTGAGCAGTCATACTGCTCTCTTACATACAATGCAGCTACCCTGCCTGTCCTTCCTGAACAGTTTTATAGCCATCCATGACAGTACTCCAGTCATGTGAGTTGTCCCACAAAGTCTCTGTTATTCCAGTCACCTCTTCCCTCCCCCACCAAATCAGTTATTTCTCTGCAACAGCCTTCTTAAACCATCTACCCTGGTTGGGCAGCCTCATAGTTGCTGAAATTTGCCTAAGTATCTTTAGTGTCTGTCTTTGTCTCTCTGGGCCAGTGACTGTTCAGATACTTTATGCAGAGTGGAACAGGTTCAGCTGGAGAGACCGAGACCCACCCCATAATATCCCATAGCATGGTCGTTAGGTCACTTGCCTGCGAGGGGGAATGACCTGGGTTTAAGTCCTTAACTCCAGGCTGGGGATTCAAACCTGGGTCTCTCCACATCCCATGTGAGTGGCCTAACCACTAGACTATTGGGACCAAGGGGGTGGGGCAATGCCACTACTGCCTCCCTCTCATCATGTTTTGTGAATCTAATCTCCTAACTTTTTTTTTTTTTTTTTTTGGCTGAAACTATTTGGCAAATTCTTGTCAAAATTCACCAATCGTTTTGGGTCAGCCTGAAACTATACATTCTTCTTTGATTCTGGTCCCTATATGTATTCCATGTATGAGGTTTGCATGCATGCCATGTGCCTGACTCTGGATTTTTTCCAAGCAGTATCCGTTGACCCACACGTGCTCAGTATCTTCTTTCGTGCTTCTGACTGAGGGCGTAAAGGGGAGGGGGGGCATGGTGACACCATTCCAGTTCCTTCTTACCACTGCATGGCCTGAGTCAGAACCCTGTTCTCCTTTGCTCTTCCAGTCTCTAAATGAGTTATTGTATATGTTTGTTGTAAATAGTTACCCTGTAGTTTAGAAATCTTAGTCTAATATAGTATAATCTAATATAACATAGAACTCCCAGGCGGAGGGAAAAACCCTCTTTACCCTGGGAACTATACCCAGGGTCCCAGACAATTCCAAGATCTCCTGCAAAGGGTAGCAGATGACCTTTAGATCCCCCTAGAAGAAGTACAAGACAAGCAGCATCAGCTCCTGGAAATCCTTCATTCCTCAGTACCGAGTAGGGTTGCTCTTGCTGATCAACAATGCCATTCTCCAGACCGCTAGAACAGTTTGGCATACCCCAGACACATGCACGCCTACCCACAATGGGGCAGAAAAGAGATACTACATACTGGCTAAGGGGTCTGAGTTTCTTTTCTCACCCCTGACTGACACCCCCCCTCCTCCAATTCTCTCGTGGTGCAAGCAGCAACTGAATGGTCCAGACAGCAACACCCACGCTCCACCTCAACTGATAAGGAGAGCAAACGGTTGGACCTTCTGGTACTCAAGGGCTTCTCGTCAGCTAGCCTCCAGTTTCAAATTTCAGACTACCAAGCCTTGTCGGCCAAATATGACTTCCTCAATGTGGCAAACTGCAGGACTTTATGGAACATAAGAACGGCCATACTGGGTCAGACCAAAGGTCCATTTAGCCAAGTATTCTGTCTTTCGACAGCAGCCAATGCCAGGTGCTTCAGAGGGAATGAACAGAACAGGTAATCGTCAAGTGATCCATCCCATCGCCCATTCCCAGCTTCTGACAAACAGAGGTTAGGGACAGCAGAAGATTCGTGGCCGATCACGAGTGAGAACTCCATGACACCATAGTAAGCGACATCTTCAACCATTGGGGGACTCCGACCAGAGACCTCTTTGCCTCCCACACCAACAGCAAATACAGCACATATTGCTCCGGAGGTGCGGGGTTGGGGGGGGGAGAACGGTAACCATATCCACTCTCAAGACGATGCTCTGATAGCATGCTGGTCAGATCAGATCAAACATGCTTACCCATGTACTACTCCTGCCACAAGTACTCCACAAGATCAGGTTGGAGAGAGCCACAGTCATTCTGATCGCCCCATTCTGGCCAAGATAGTTCTGGTTTCCCAATTTTCTCTGCATATCAGCCTGGCACCCACTTCTGATCTCTACTTTTCCTGGGCTGCTAATGTAACACAAAGGCAGGATCAGACATCCCAATCTGTAGACGTTTCATCTCAGAGTGTGGTCGTTGGATGGGCATCTTCACTAGAATAGGAGTGTTCATCAGAAGTGCAAGACATACTCTCAAGCGGCAGGAAAGAGTCCACTAGGCGTTCCTACGGTGACAAATGGAAAAGTGGAGATTCCCCTTCTTTTGTATTTCCTCCTATCCTTGAAGACATTGGGACTTGCCCTCAACTCTCTCAAGGTCCACATAGCGGCAATCAGCATTTTCCAACCCCCGCATGGAAGGACACTCCACATTTACACATCCCCGTTGACTGTTAGGTTTTGGACAGGCCTCCTCAGAACTTTCCCATCCATAGAATTTATCACTCCCCAGTGGGACCTCAACCTCATTCTATCAGCACTAATGAAACAGCCCTTTGAACCGCTGGCTTCATGCTCTATGTCCCTTCTTTCCATAAAAGTCACCTTCCTGGTGGCTATCATTTTGGCGAGGAGGGTAGGTGAGTTTGGGGCTTTGAAGGTGGGACCCCCTTTCATCGCTTTCCATAAGGACAAAGTCTTCCTGCACCTACATCCCAAATTTCTATAAAAGGTTGTATCCCAGTTTCATCTCAACCAGCCTGTACGTTTACCTGCTTTCTTTCCAAAGCCTCACATCTCAGCAGAGGAACGACAACTTCACTCCCTTGACGTCTGCCAGGCCTTGACCGTGGCCTTCTACCTGTAGAGGGCAAAACCAGTCAGAAAGTCTCCTACATTGTTTATCACAATAGCTAAGAGAGTTAAGAAGCAAACAATTTCTACACAGAGAATCTCCATGTGGATTTTGGGATGCATTACGCTCGATCAGTTGTTGGTACTGCCACCCACTTCTGAGTGAGAGCCCATTCCACAAGAGACCAGATGTAGAGTATGGCCACCCTCCATGATGTACTACTTTGAGACACAGGTTGGTTAGCCACATAGAATTTGGTACATACCTTTACTGCACATCATGCCTTGGCGCAGACTCTGCAAAGGATACATCATTCGGTGTGGCTGTCCTCTGCTCAACCAATCCATCCTCATCCTTGCATCCTCCTTTGAATTCGTTATTGCTGATTAGTTACCCTTACTGTAATACAATAAGGACCATTACTCGAAGAAGAAGAGGCAGTTATTTATCTGTAACTGGAGGTTATTCGAGATGTGTGCCCCTATCTGTACTCCACTTCCCACTCTCCTTCCTCTCTGCTGTGGATCTGTTCGATTTGTGGTGGAGAAGGAACTGGAGACGTGGTCAGTCCACCCTGCCCTTTATCAGCTCAGATGTAACCATGAGGCAAGGGTGCATGTGCAAACCAACGGACACTACTATTTACAGATTCTCCGGCTCCGGACACATAGTGTGCATGTGTAAACCCTCAGTGAAATACAGATAAGGACCACACATCTTGAAGAATCTTCACTTACAGGTAAGTAACCTCCTCCTCCTCTTCCCCATCTCGTCAGCCATTTGTCGGTGTACGAGGAGGATGACGCTGAGCCGGAACCTGAGATTCCGACTGGAACCTCCTTATAACCCACCCTCTCCACCAGATGACCACTGACAATATCAAGATCTACTTCGAAGGGTGGCTACTGACTTGCAAATCCTGTTGGAGGAGATCCAGAACCCCCAACACCGTCTCCTGGATGTTTTACAGCCAAAGGGACCATCCAAGGTGGCCCTTCCCATAAATGAGACCATACTGGAACCATCCAGAACAGGTTGGCACACACCAGCATTGTGTGCCCACGTCCCAAAGTGAACTGAGAGATACTATTATGTGCTGGCCACAGGGGCAATTTTTCTCTTTATACACACTGCCCTTAATTCACTAGTGGCGCAAGTGGCAGCGGAATGGGCTTGGCAGCACCTGCAGAAATCCACTCTGCTAGATAAAGGGTCGAAGAGGCTGGATCTCCTGGGCAGGAAGATCTCCTCCTCCATAGGCCTTCAGTTTTGTATAGCCAACTACCAGGCATTACTGGCTAACTACAACTTTAATACCTACACCAGGCTGGCAGAGTTTAAAGACAAACTTCCTGTGGGAGACCAAGCCCAGTTCCAGTTTTTGGTGGGTTATGGGAGGCTGGTGGGAAAGGTAACTCTCCAGGCTGTGATGGACAGAGCTGATACTTCATTCCGGTCCTTGGCCACAGGACATATCCTACATAGAGCCTCTTGGCTTCAGTCATCTGGATTCCCAAGAGAGATCCAAAATACCATTCAGGACCTCCCTTTTGACGAGTCCAATCTGGTCAACGACAAGATGAATGAGTATCTGTATTCCGTGAAGGAATCAAGATCCACTCTGAAGTTCCTGGGAGTCTATTCTCCAGCCCCAGGAGAAAATATCAAAAACAGCCCTTCAGACCATGGTCACTTTCCTTCTATCCCTCCTACTAACAACATCTACCTGAACATCCTCCCAAGCGACTGAGATCCCAGAGAGCCATTTCCCAGCTCCAGCCACTATCACCTCTTCAATGTACTTCCAGCTGCAGGTCAAAGGCTACTTTTGACACACAGGTCAAGACCTGCGCACCACCACAGATTCCTCTGCCACCTGTGGCCTTTGGAGGCCACCTCACCTTCTTCACCCACAGTTGGAGAAAGATCACCACAGCCTGTTGTGTTCTGGAGATTATCCATCAGGAATATTCCATAGAGTTCTTTTCCTTCCCTCCGCACAACTTCTCCCCCCCAACCCCCTTCCCCGGACTCCTCCCACCAGTTAATTCTTCAACAAGAGGCAGACTTGCTACTCCTCCAGAGTGCGATAGAGTGTCCTGCCTCAATATCAGAGAATAGGATTCTACTTCCCATGTTTCCTCATCCCCAAAAAAGGGTGAGGGGCAGAGACCCATCCTGGATCTTCAACAGCTCAATATTTTCATCAAGAAGCTGAAATTCAGGATGATTACACGGCATCCATAATCCTTCCCTTCAGGAGGGAGTTTGGTTCACAGCTCTCACCACGAAAGAAGCATATTTCTATGTGGACATTCATCCATCATGCAGGAAGTTCCCACAATTCAGGATTGGACAGCAGCTCTCCCAGTTTTGTGTCCTCCCTTTTTAGTCGTGAAACAGCATCAAAGGTCTTCATGGAAGTGTTTGCTGTAGTAGCGACCGAGATGTGATGCCAGGGACGTACCATGTTCCCATACCTGGACAATTGGCTTCTAGTGGGACAATCCCAACATGAAGTTGGCTTTGCAGTAGAGTCTCTTTGATTCCTTCTTACATGTCTACATAAACTTAGATAAGTCCATTTTGTCTCTCTCACACAGCCAACAGATTTCATAGGAGCAAGGGTGGACTCGATTTCAGCACAAGTTTTCCTCCCAGCAGACAGATTTTATGCGATGGACAGCCTGATCGCTTGCATTACCTGCAAGCCCCACACTAGTGTGTTGGTGCCTTTCCCTCTTGGGCCATATGGCTGCATGCACCTATGTGACACATTTTGCTAGGCTCCGCTTGCGATGCCTACAAGCCTGGCTCCATTTGACCTACCAGCTAACTAGGGACTGCATCGACTCCAAAGTCACTGTTCCCTTAGGATTTCTTGCCTCTCTTGTTTGGTGGTACAACTCAACCAAGCTCATGGTGGGGACCCCCTTCAGTCCTGCCATGAGGGCCACCATTGGGACCGCCACACAGCTCAGGATACATGGACACCACAGTAAGCTAGACTGCATATACATTTGCAGGAACTCAGAGCAGCTTGCCTAGCCTGCAAAGCGTTTCTTCCCCTCATATGCTCCCTCCACATGTGTAAATTGTATCAGACAATATCACTGCCATGGTGTCTATATAGAAACAAACAGGGAGGGGTGAGCTCTCGTTCCGTATGCTTGGAGGCAGTCAGACTGTGGAACTGGTGTGTCAGAAATCAGCCCCTACACGTGATCTTAGCCATGAGGCCGAGCTCAGAACTCCCTAGTGGACACACTAAGCAGAAGTCTCTACATAGACCATGAATGCGAAATACACAGAACAGTTCTGACCAACATCTTTGCACAGTGGGGTACTCGCCAATGGGACCTCTTTGCATCCCAGACAAACAGAAAGCTTCCCATATACTGCTTCAGGGGAGCCATAGGCAATGACTCTCAGAAGACAACGCTCTCCTGCTCCCCTGGCCCGGTGACCTCTATGCCCCTCATACCTCAAGTTGCTCAGAAGATTCACCGAGGTGTAGCCACCATCATCCTCTTAGCACCCTATTTGCCCAGGCAGTTATGGGTTATGGATCTCCTAAGATTGTCCACATGCACACCCATCGGAATCCACCCATTCCCAGATCTCCTAACTCGAGACCATGGGAGGCTCAGGCACCCCAATCAGAGCTCACTCCATCTCATGGCCTGGTGTTTGGATGCTTTGCCTCAGTCCAGGAGAGAGGACCAGGGAAAGAGTTGACCAGAATATGGTATTGGGTTAAATGGTGCTGTTTCTCGGCTTGGGCATGCCACTCCCACCATTCCCATGCTATGGAGGGCATTCTGGTTATCCTTGACTATCTCCTTGCCCTAAAAACATCATGTTTGGAACTTAGCTCACTTTGTGTACACCTGACAGCAGTTAATGCTTTCCTTCCCCTGGTGGAGGAACACGCTATCTGCACTCACCTGACAAATGGTATGATGTATGAAAGACTTGCTCAGAACCTTCCCATCGGTCATCAGACTCACACCACAGTGGAACCTTAACCTCATCCTGTCAACTCTCAAAGGCCTGCCCTTTGAACCTGTGGTGACACGTGCCATGACCTATCTCTCCATTAAAGTGGCATTCTTAGTAGCCATCACTTCAGCCAGAAGGGTCGGTGAACTAGTGGCCAGGGTGGCAGGCCCTCCTTACACAGTATTCCACATGGAGAAGGTCTCCCTCCAGCTACACCCCAAATTCTTCCCCAAGATTATGTCCAAATTCCATATCATCCAATCAATTCACTTACCTATAATTTTACAAAATCTCATGCCTCTCCTGGGGACAAGAAACTGCACTTTCTCAACATCAGGTGCACCCTGGTGTTCTACCTGCAGAGAACCAAGCCCGTTAGAAACAGCGGATTACTGTATGGGCCGATGGGCCCTGTGCCCGGGAGCTCTGGCCAATTTGGGGGCCCCTAGCAGGATCACCAGAACTCTGTCCCTGTCCCCTGTTACTCCTCTCCCCTGACCCAGAGCCCCTCCAACATATTCCTCCTCTTGCCCCGAGGCCCCACCCCCTGGCCAGGCTAGAAGCCTGAGGCCAGTTGTGGTGGCGAGCATATTTCCCTCTCCCCGAGCTGGCACAGCCACTTGCCAGAGCTCCGCTCTCCTCACCTCTCTTCTCTCCCTCCTCCCCCATTAAGTCACTCGCAGAGTCCTCTTTCCCCCCCACCCCCGGGCTGAGCTGCTGGCTGAGCCCCTTTCTTCCCACCTGCCCCTCTGCATGGAGCCGGCCCAAGCTGCTCTCTCCCTCCTTCCCCCACATGGAGCTGGCTTAAGCCATTCCCTGAGCCCCTCGCCTGCACAGGACTGGCCTGAGCCCCGACACTTGCCCCCCTCCCACCCCTTGTTGGCATTTGTCCCATTTGCTCTTGCCAACTGATGAGAAGGGGACTGTTGGTAGGAGGTTGTCAACTTGATGACAAAAGCCTAGCAGCTAGCAATGAATAGAGAGATCTACAGCAATGTGACCTAAGTTTTCTTACTTCGGTGACCTTTCTCTCACCCCTCCCCCCATCATTTTTATATGGCAGCTGCCTCATTCTGTAATCTACAGTAATAAACAGGGCAAATTGTGCCACCTTCTTAGAAGGGGGTTTCATAAAGAAAGTACAACTCCACATATCCAAAATAAAGACTTAAAATTTATTGAAGACTAGATTGAACCCATATTCTGGTGTATACTTTGTGGAAAAATTCTGTTTAATGAAATCACGAAGAATCTAAACTGTGAAGACACT
The DNA here is from genome assembly GCF_011386835.1 of Chrysemys picta bellii. Classification (NCBI taxonomy): domain Eukaryota; kingdom Metazoa; phylum Chordata; order Testudines; family Emydidae; genus Chrysemys; species Chrysemys picta. The sequence continues at coordinate 200,959,940 of NC_088791.1, read as the reverse complement.
TAAAAAGTAAATATAGTGCAGACGGAATCAGGCCAAATGACTGTTTCTCAAGGGAAAAACATATCAACTTAGTAAAGGAAAGGTTGGTTCTTGATCTGCTTCTGGAATCATATGCAACAAAATAGTCTTATTTGGGATTGTACAGAATGGCAAAATATTTGACACTATTGGAGAAGAACTGATTTGTTTTTGTTGACTGCTGTTAACACTTGTAGGGAAATGCTTAGAGATTCTGCTGCAAAAAAACCTGAAAAAATGTTCCACTTTTAACTAACGTGGTACTGTAAGCAGAGGAATTGTTATAGACAAAGATTGCAAGTGTTAAGTTTTTCATTGTATTGGAATGACATGACTACATTAACACTATTTTGTTTATATTCATAAAACTGGATGAGTCCCAGTACAAGTTGTCAAAAGTGGCTCTTAAATTTGTAGTAGGTGGTTGCAGGATTGGAAAGGGTTAGGAACCATAAAAAGAAGGGACCATGGCTCCAACTTCCTTAGTTGTTTTCCTGATGCTGCAGGAATTGAGTCTCAGAACAGTCTCTCAGTTAAACATTGCAGTTTAATACACTTTTTTCATACTTTCTTACTAGTTTGTAGGTTAGTTGTAGTTTAAACAAAACGTTTAATTTAAAACTTAGTAGTGTTAGCTGTAAGGTTAGTTCAGTTGATGCTGTTGCATGATACCAAACAGCTTTTATCTGCTTCATTGTCCAGTTCAAAGCTGATTTTACTCGTGGTAGATCTAGATTGAAATATAGTTTGGATTTGTGGTGTGTGTTGAGATTTTGGTAGGATGTGGAGCATCATTTTTCATTAATAGGCCAGCCCCTAGGTATCCTCTTCTCCAGCTTCATCTTCATTAGCCACCTTGTTTTATAGATGAGGTAGGTAGAAAGACCACTGGTGGTGAAAGTCTTGAGCTGGCGCTGATAGTCTGTGTCATAAAGAATGTTTGGTTTCTTTTGTTATTGCTGTGCAGGAGATAAACCAGAGGTTCTTTGCCTATACCATAGCACAGGGGTCGGCAACCTGCGGCACGTGTGCCGATTTTTACTGGCACGCTGCTGCCAGCCGGGGTTCCGGCCGCTGGCCCCGCTCAGCCCACTGCCGGCTTGGGTGAACGGAACCCCCGGCCAGCAGTGGGCTGAGCAGGGCAGGTGGCCGGGACCCCAGCTGGCAGGAGCCGGCGGACGGAACCCCAGACCGACAGCAGGTTGAGCCGCTCAGCCACTGCCGGTCTGGGGTTCTGTCCGCTGGCCCCGCTCACCTCGCTGCTGGTCTGGGGTTCCAGCCGCCCGGCCCCCTGCCAGCTGGAGTCCGGGCCTCCGGCCCTGCTCAGCCTGCTGCCGGCCTGGGGTACCGGCAGCCAGCCCAGGGCTCTTCTCCTGGCCTGGGTTCAGTGCTCTGCAGCCGCCCTCAGCTTCTAAAAAAAATCTTGCATGTCTCGCACCCCCAGAAAGGGCATCTTGCACCCCCAGAAAGGGCATCTCGCACCCCAGGTTAAGAACCACTGCACTAAACTGATAAGATCTGCATTTTAATTTAATTTTAAATGAAGCTTCTTAAACATTTTTAAAACCTTATTTACTTTACATACAACAATAGTTTAGTTATATATTATAGACTTATAGAGAGATCTTCTAAAAATGTTAAAATATATTACTGGCACGCGAAACCTTAAATTAAAGTGAATAAATGAAGACTTGGTACACCACTTCTGAAAGGTTGCCGACCCCTGCCATAGTATCAGCAAAGTCTCTGACCAGATTCATATGGTAGTGGATAGCTTCTCTTGGCTACAATGTGGAATCCATTCCATTTTTGATTACATTTGTTTAGTGTATGAATCAAGTAAAGAAGAAGATTCAGTAAAAGTCTGCTGTACTGTGGGTGCTAATTGGTATCCTGAGAGAACAAAGGTTAAGGCCCTCCTAGGTGCCTAATTCCCTTCTGAAAATGACATTTGGACTACTAAATCAGTTAAGCATTGAAATATTGAGCACAGCAGCACCTAAATACCTTAAAAAATCTGTGCCTAAGTTGTCTTTTGGTGAGTTTAGAGGTGTTGGGAACCCTTTGGTTCAGTGTCCTTCCTATCACTGATGTCCTTCCTGTCTTTTGAAGGCCTGGGGGAGAGCAAAGTCTGTTGCTAACAAAAATCAATGTGGAAGAGTTTGGTTAATTGGTGGTTGAGACTATTATCTCCTACTTTAGGAAAGCCAAGATGTCTCTCAAGGAATCTGTTAAGTGGTCTTCATGCAAGCAACCCACACTTGGCAACAATTTGGCTATCATCCAGTATCTAATCTTCCATTTTTGGTTAAATCATAGAAAAGCTTTGAGGTAAGACAGCTGAGTACCTGGAGATTTGCAGTTTCTTTGGCCCAAATAATTCTGGTTGCAGACCTTGGTATGGGACAGAAATTGGTCTAGTGGTGTTAGATTACTAGATCATTTGCCTTTGGTAATACTGATCTTGTGATCATGTTGAATAGCCTGCAGTATGTCTCTAACCATGTCTGGTTATAGATAATAGCATACAAAATAGCTCACTTCATCTCTTTCTTGACTTGTTTCTTAATTATATACCAGGGATCGGCAACCTTTGGCATGTGGCTTGCCAGAGTAAGCCCCCTGGCGAGCCGGGGCTGGTTTGTTTAACTGCCGCATCTGCAAGTTCGGCCGATTGCAGCGCCCACTGGCCATGGTTCGCCACTCCAGGCCAATGGGGGCTGCAGGAAGCGGCGGCCAGCACATCCCTCGGCTCGCACCACTTCCCGCAGCCCCCATTGGCCTGGAGTGGCGAACCGTGGCCAGTGGGAGAGGCGATCAGCCGAACCTGCGGACGCGGCAGGTAAACAAACCGGCAGGCTGCCTGCTAAAGATTGCCGATCCCTGTTATATACATTAGTCAGCTATATGTGTTAATTTCAAATGTAGCATAGTATTTATGGATCCCCTATTTTAAAAGCATTTTGAGTAATATTTCAGTAACACTTGTTAAATGTATTATGTTTTTCAATTTCTGTTAGTCCTAGAGAGCCAACACAGCTATGAATGAGTGAGTTGGATTCTAATCTTTGTATATCAATAAAATCTGATGTCTAAGTTTACTAAATTCGAATTAGTTTCCCCTTTGCAAACCCATTGAAGACAAGGGTCTAATTTGGTCTGCAGAATCTTTTTTATGCTTGATACATGGAATGGAAAGAATGCAGCTTGGTTCTAGTTCCAGGTTGAGTTTGTATGTAGGAAAACATTTTATTGGTAAACTCGGCATATTTGATACAAAATTGAGTGAATAAAAATTGGACCCAATAAAGCCATTTTAGTTAGTTCTCAAAGCAGAATTACTTAAAATATTTGAATATAGGAAAATTTCGGAAAATGAATTAATTTTTTAAGTTTGTTTAAATTTGCAGGTAGTTACTAATTTTATTTTTGTCCCTCATTTTGTGTGTTCCAATTTACGACATTTTGGGCATGGTTTTCAAAAGTTGAGCCTCCACAACAGCAGTTCAAGTCAATGTAAGTTGTGGATGTTCAGCTACTCTGATAGTAAGGCAGTGTGGTCTGGAGCAATGAGCACAGGATTGGGAGTTAAGCAATCACAGGTTCTAATCTCTCGTTCTGTCACTGATTCACCATGTGGCCTTAGCCATGTCATAGCCTTTCTGTCTGTTTCCCTATCTGTAAAATAGGGATAATATTTACCCATCTACCCTCAGATATTTTGAGGGTTAATTATATGTTCAAAGACCTGCACAGCCATTTAAAAGTGCTATAAAAATGCTAATACTCTTTAAAACTAGATATGTCAAGTTTGTGGTGCAATCATTAGTGGAGAATGCTGCAAATTTCTGCCTTAAATCTGCCTGTGGTTCACTTCTCTGTCTGTAAAGTGATAATACTCTATCTCAGAGGAATAGTGAAGATAAATTGATGTTTGAGAGGCTCAGATACTATATTGATGGGCTTCCATAGAAAAGCCCATGAAGAAATTAATTTCATATTTAGTGCAAGCCTTGGGGCCATACTTCAAATGATGAGGATAAAAAGAAATCTTGAAGTCTGAATTTCTGGGTTTGTAAAGCTTGTTTTGGAAATAATTACAACATTCCTGTAATATTTTTAACTGACGTTACCGATATGTACTTTTTACTATAAGCATAATGTCGGGTTTTGTCTGGGCATTTATATTTGAGATATTTGCATATGGTCATAGTCCTTGTTGTAATGCATCAAGGGGCTAGAACTGAAGTTGAATGTGCAACATTGTCCCAGGAATTTCCTAGCTTTTGTGTGTTTACATAAGCATTCTGAACTTTTAGTTTTTAATGGATTTGCATTTTAAGAGAAAAAAAATTCCATAATTGGGCACACTTTCACTAAACTCCACTATTGTCCAATCTACATTAGCTGTATACTATGTCAAGGGCCACCTTCCTCGTGTGTGTTCACCTTGCATTCTTTAATTAGTGCGGTAGGCACAAACCTTTATGTCCAGGGCTTATAAAGTTCACCACACAATTCTATGCATGCTAAATGAACTGTTGTAACTCTCTGCTGCATTCAGTGCACAACTTAACACCGCATTATATGAGGCATTCTCCTATGAACCCCTGCCTCATTCAATTTGAAAATCTTAACTAAACGTTATTTTTAAAAATATATATCCATGCCCACATGTGGATCACATTTTGCCTTTTAGTTAACTGACAGATTGTTTTTAACTGTACCAGTACCTATAAAGAACAAAGCTTATTTCAAATGAGTGAAGCACATTTTTTCCCTAAAGACCCTTTAATTGCTAAATCAAAATTACTTTCCACTGAAATATTAAAAGGCACTTCAAAATAATACATCTTCTCACTTAGGCAGAAAGTCCAAATCTTGCAATCAGTTCTTTCAGCACTATATTTGAGCAAAAGAGGATTGTATCTTTTTTACTTTTAGCCTCAAAAAATCCTTAACTGTCTAAAAATGTGGTGGTGGCGGTGTTGGTGGCAAGGGAGGCTATGGCTATACTGGCGCTTTACAGCGCTGCAACTGTCTCGCTCGGGGGTGTGAAAAAACACCCCCCTGAGCGCAGCAAGTTACAGTGCTGTACCGTGCCAGTGTAAACAGTGCCCCAGTGCTGGGAGCCGCGTTCCCAGCGCTGTACGTTAATCCCCTCGTGGAAGTGAAGTACCTGCAGCACTGGGAGAGCTCTCTCCCAGCGCTGGCACGCGACCACACTCTCACTTCAAAGCGCTGCTGCGGGAGCGCTCCCGCGGCAGCGCTTTGGAGTGAGAGTGTAGCCACGGCCGGAGGCTTTTGAAAGGGGAACTATTTGGCAGTCTAAGCTATAGCTGATCCTAGTACCCTAGCTATGATAATTAATAATATTCATGCTATAAATAAATTTTGGGATGAGGAAAGACATTGTTGAAAATCCATTATGACAGGATATAGGTATATGTATCTCTTTGATATTCATAGAACAGTGTGACACACACACAACCCATTCTTAATTTAGATTTGGAACAATAATTTAAAATAAATTATAACACATAAAAAGCTGTGTATAATGCTAAACCATTTGGTACAGTGCAGACAGTGAGCTTTAGCACATCTTCCTCTTAATTTAAATTGGGCATATCCCTTTTACTCTATACTTAATGTTATAAAAATACATTTCTAACAAGGCTTTACACCATCTTACATAACGTCCAGTTATTTGTGATCATCTCTGAAGAATCATTTTACCAACCTAACCTTTGGTTTACAGTACTGTATTTATTTTGGTGAATACTTCATTGGGTTGGAGAGAGTTCCCTTTTACTGCTAATGCTTTGTTTACAGGAATCTAAAAGTCTATATAAACTAAAGCACTGCAGTAGACTAATCCATGTAATAAATGTATACTTTGGATAGTATATTGTCAAGTAAGTGAATAGGGAGTTAGCTTCATGACTCTCATTGACTTCAATAGCTCTTAAAGCCCTGTGCATCATATTAAAATCTGTAACTCGATAAGTAAAACAGAGGAGAAATAACAAATTCCATAGGCATCTAGTTGAATTGAACTGTATCTGTATTTCATCTTGGTGTTCTGATGTTCCCAAAGTTGTTGGGTCTAACTGGCAGCATTACTAGTGTTTGATTTATTTTTTAAAAACAAATATTTTAACCAGCGTTCCTTACTGGAGTAAGACAGCTGTTTAAGAGCAATTCTGACAAACATACTTATAAACCAGGAATAAAAAACAGTATTTTCTTATGACTTCAAGGGAATAACCAAGTAGATTTACTTTAATAATATGTAGTGATGTGTTTCTAAGAATAGAGTGAGCAGTAATAGGCAGGGTTAGTATTACTGCCTGTGAAGGTTGCACAACACTTCTCATTATAAGACCCTGGTTTTAGTTGCTTATAACTTTGTTAAACTTTAAATGTTGGAGTGTCTGCTTCAGGATCCCGCAACCCCTTCAAAATTCAGCCAAAATGGTCAACTGTTTCCAAATGTGAGGCCAGGGGAAAATGTTTTGCAATGCTGAAAAATTCTTGTAACCCTTTCTTTGAAAAACTCCAGCATGCCCATTTTTTAGAGCAGGGACTTGAAATTTGGCATAGGGTGCCCTTTGTGTCAGGAAAGTGCCTTTGGCTGTTCCTGTGGAAATCCACCCCTACTTGACCAAACTATAAGGCTTTGAAAAACCCCGGTTTGCGCCTGCTCAGTGGAGACTTCTTCGATTGTAACAGCTAAAATCTCTGAAGATTCTATGGGCACGTGACATATTCGAGCCATTCTCAGCCTCCTTCATGTGACCACCCTGTGCATGAGCCATCCCCACAGAGCAGTTGAGCATCTTCCATTCCTCACAGCTCCTGTGTATGACAGAACTGCACATGCATCATTCCCACAGAGCCTCGTGAGCATGCTCCTTCCAGCCCAGGGCTACTGGGATGAAGTTGGACTTCGATGATGGCTTCTCCAAGTTGGGATAGTGCAGGGTGCTGGAACTGAGAGCAGGGAGCCTGTCTCCCTTGCATTCAATATTTTTTCAATTTAATTTTCTAGGTTTTTTTTAAAAAGTGCACATGGCCAAACACACACTGTTAAAAGAACTTTATTTAGGTTGCAAAGTCAAACATTCAAAAGTTAGGAAATGCCAGTATTACGGTTGCCTGTGCAACCTTAATTTGGCCTCCTTACACTCACGCATTATGAGTGTGATCTTTAATTACCTGATTGCATACTGTTTTTTCCACAGGACGCCTGCCTCATACAGTGCACAGAACAATATTTTTTTACTCCTCCTTGTTCAGTGTGTGGGCCCAGACCTTATTTTACTGCACAGTAGTCAAATCCTGCTCTGAACAAAAAAATAGTATATTTTTTTCATACGGGCTTTTCCATGGTACTCATCATTCTTCTTTGAGTGATTGCTCATATCAATTCCAGTTAGGTGGGTGCGCACGCCGCGTGCACGGATGTCGGAAACTTTTACCCTAGCAGTTACCCGTCGGGCCGGCTGGGGAGCCCCCTGGAGTGGCGCCGAAATGGCAATCTATATAAGCCGCTGCCGGCCCGACCCCCCTTCAGTTCCTTCTTACTGCCTTTGATGGCTGTTGGAACAGTGGTCTCTTGTCTTTTCAAGTGTTCCACTTATCCCTAACATTCTCTTATCTTCATTGTAAATAGTTAGTAGTTAATAAGTGTTAATTGTTTTTCTATTGTATTAAGTGTAGTTTAGCTGTTAGAGGGCGGTCTTGTCAACGACTGACCTGTGGGGCCCTGGGGCATGCCGTCTCAGAGCTTCAAGCCTTGCAAGTCTTGCAGCAGGCCCATGCCTATGGCGACCCCCACGATTCCTGTCTTAGGTGTCTGGGGGGAGGGCCATCAAGCAGACAAGTGCAAAATTTCGAAAGCGTTCAAACCCTGAACGCGTAAAGAGAGGGAGTTCCGTCTTAGGCAACTCCTCATGGAGTTGGCCCTGTGGCCCTCTCAAGACACGGGCCCGAGTGCCTCGGTGCGGAGCACCCCTCCGGCAGTACCGGCACTGCAGAAGATCCCACGCTCATCTCGGGACCGGCGATCTCCCAGACCCCAAAAACGCCCACCTCAGCACCATTCCCATTCCCCGGTTGCTGCCAAGAAGCAAGCGGTGGGAGGACCCTCTCGTAGGCTCGAGACAGTTGCCACGGGCCCGACGGTGCAAGACCCTGGACCGACCTCTGATCAGGTCACCATGCCTTGATCTCTTCAGACCACCCCTCCACACGGGACGGTGCAAGTAGAAGAGATCGTTCTACCTTCCACCCTGGACACCTTCGAGGCGGCGAGGGGTCTCATAGAGATGACGGCTCCAGTGCCTCCGGCCCCAGCACCAGCCCCAATTTGGGTCCCAATGCCATCCAAGGGCAAGCAAGCGATGTTCCGGCTGTCAGCCCACAGACCAGCATTTCAGTCCCACTCAAGTCCCAGCGCCGTTCTGAGTCCCGGCACCGTCCCTGGTCTTGGTCTGACTCACGGCACTGGTCCTGCGGTCTCGAACCTCGGAGCCGTTCACCCTCGAGGTCATTTTCGACTGCGCATACTTGGTCCCTCTTGAGGTCCAGGTCTCAATCTGTGACCTCGCGGCACCACTTGGACTGACGAGCTGCGGGTTCCCGATCCCCAGGTCAGCGATCGCCATGGCAGCACCGCTCTCTGGCTCGACACCACTCCCGGTCGCAGCACTGCTCAACATTGCAGCACCGCTTGCCAGCTCGGCACCGCTCCACGTCACGGCACCGGTCGCCAGCTTGGCACCGCTCAACATCGCGGCACCGGCCGCGGTCATGATCAGCCTCGCGGCGCCAATCACTGCGTGACCTGCATCTGCCAAAAGATTCGGTGCCTGCATTGATCCACTCCTGCATTGCTCCCCCCTTGGCCGTCCCGGTCCCGATTCACTTCTGGCAGGCCGGAGAGAGCATCAAGGGTCTTGGACGTCCCTCACTCTCACCCAGGGAGCATCGGACAAGTTCCACCAGCCCACTGGCAACCCCAGTGGCAATTTTGGACACCCTGGGCATACCATCAAGTCCAGGGCGCTCCCCTGGTTGCCCGGCCACTGTCTCGCTTGAGTGCCAGGCCTCCTGAGGCAACCCTTAGCCGTCCTCCTCCTGACACAGATGAAACTGTGGAACCAGCGCCTGCAATAGAGGCTACTCCAGCTCCCCAGGAGGAGCCACCCATGTCTGATCAGGATGTTACATCTGCACCTGTCCTCCCAGCGGAGTCATCCTCGTCCTCTCCTGACGAGAATGTGGCTGGCATATCCATGTCTGGACCTCCCCCTATGGACTTTAGGGTCCGCCAGGAATTGTTGAGGTGCGTGGCCCTCAATATGAACCTCTAAATTGAGGGGGTTGTGGAGGATGAGGATCCCATGGTGGACATTCTCGGCCCAGAAGGGCCCTCCAGGGTGGCCCTTCCCATGAACAAAACCATACAGAACAATGCAAAGACCCTCTGGCAAACCCCGGCATCCATTCACCCCACAGCTAAGGGGGTGGAACAAAAATACTTTGTTCCCACTAGGGGTTATGAATACCTTTTTACCCACCCTGCCCCATGTTCGTTTGTGGTAGATGTGGTAAATGCCAGGGAGAGACAGGGCCAGCAAGGGCCTGCTCCCAAATCAAAGGACGCAAAATGCCTGGACCTTTTTGGGAGAAAGGTTTATTCTACTGGGGGTCTCTCGCTGTGGATCGCTAACCAGCTGGCGATCATAGAATCATAGAATATCAGAGTTGGAAGGGACCTCAAGAGGTCATCTAGTCCAACCCCCTGCTCAAAGCAGGACCAATTCCCAGCTAAATCATCCCAGCCAGGGCTTTGTGAAGCCGGGCCTTAAAAACCTCCAAGATCCTCAATAGGTACAATTTTAATTCTTGGTCTGCGGTCCTTAAGTTCCAAGACCATCTCCCAGCAGAAGCTTGTACGGAACTGGGGGCTATTGCTGAGGAGGGTAAGCTGGTTGCTAGGACTTGCCTCCAGGGTTTCCTCGATGCTGTGGACATGGCTGCGCGCACCCTGGCGTCGGGAATCGCTATGCGGTGGAATGCCTGGCTCCAGTCCTCCGGCCTCCTGCCCGAGGTTCAGCATACCATCCAGGACCTCCCTTTCGATAGCCAGGGCTTGTTTGCGGATCAAATACCATTAAGTCCTTAGGTATGCACACCCCGGTTACCCAGAGGAAGCCCTTTAGGCCACAGACCACCCAGCAACGTCCTTTCCCTCCGAGACCGAGGCAGGATCCTTCTCGTCGCAGAGGTAGATATTCTCGACATAGACAGTCTTGTCCTTCCCCTGGATAAGGCCAAGGACAGTCTAAGCCACCCCCAGGCCCTAAGCGCCCATTTTGAAGGTGCGCCAGAGGACGGACTACCAGTTCTCACCCAGGACAGTTATCCCTTTCTAAATCATCTATCCCGTTTCTACCGTGCCTGGTCCCATATTACCTCGGACCGTTGGGTCCGCCGCATGGTGCAAACGGGATATTCTATCCAGTAGCATTCCCACCCGGCCTCCCACCCCCCCTTCCCGTCCCTCTTCAGGGACCCTTCTCACAAGCAACTCCTCATCCAGGAGGTTCAATCCCTCCTCGCCCTAGGGGCAGCAGAGGAAGTTCCTCAGGAGTTCAGGGGCAAGGGTTTCTACTTCCGCTCCTTCCTTGTACCCAAGGAAAAGGGAGGCCTAAGACCTATTCTGGACCTCAGGGAGCTCAACAAGTACATCGTCAACCTGAAGTTCCATATGGTCTCCCTAGCCACTATTATCCCTTCACTGGACCCGGGAGACTGGTATGCCGCCCTTGATATGAAAGATGCGTACTTTCACGTTTCTATTCTCCCGCCCCACAGATGTTACCCACCACGAAACGGAGGAAAGACGCACATTTGGTTTGTGCACAACCCCCCATGTCTTTACCAAGTGCATGGCGGTTGTGGCTGCTTTTTCTCCGCCGACACCACGTACACGTCTTCCCGTACCTAGATGACTGGCTTATATGGGACCAGTCTCATCATCACGTGCAGTCGCAGGTACGCCTACTCATGGACACGTTCACTCCCTTGGGCATCATAGTAAACCTCAGCAAGTTCGTCCTCACCCTTACTCAAACAATAGAGTTTATAGGAGCAGTCCTGGACGCAAACCAAGCCAGAAGCATGGCGCCTGGCTATAGCAGGCATAATTACCAGCCTCTGCAAGTTTCTGGCCACCACAGCAAGGCACTGCCTCAGACTGCTGGGTCACATGGCGTCCTGCACATACGTAGTGCAAAACACCAGGCTAAGGCTCAGACCGCTTCAGGCGTGGTTGGTGTCTGCCTATCGACCGGGACGTGACAGCCTAGACATGGTCCTCACAGTCCCAAAGTGCACACTCGACTCCCTGCAGTGGTGGCTGGACCCTCAGATGGTGGGTGCCGGAGTCCTGTTTCATCCCCCCCAATCCACTCTGACTCTGGTTACAGACACGTCTGCCCTGGGATAGGGAGCCCACCTCGGCACCCTGACAACTCAGGGCTTATGGCATGAGAGCTAACTATCGGTACACATCAACATCAGAGAGCTCAGGGCAATCCGCCTCGCCTGCCAAGCCTTTCTTCCCCACTTGCGGGGCCACTGCGTAGCAGTCCTAACGGACAACACCACGGCCATGTTCTACCTGAACAAGCAAGGTGGAGCCCGGTCATCGCCGCTCTGCCAAGAAGCCCTCTCTCTGTGGGACTTCTGCTTAGTCCACTCCATCAACCTTCAGGCCTCGTACCTGCCGGGTGTCCAGAACGTCCTGGCGGATACTTTGAGCAGGCGTTTTCTGACTCACGAATGGTGCATACGCCCAGATATCATCTATTCCGTTTTCCGCACCTGGGGGTTTCCCCGAATCGACTTGTTCACTTCATGGACCAACAGAAAGTGTCCAGTTTTCTGCTCCTTCCGGAGTCACAGCCTGGGCTCTTTAGCGGACGCCTTTCAGATCACCTGGTCGGGCCAGTTGCTGTATGCCTTTCCACCATTTCTGCTGGTTCACAAGGTGCTCCTCAAGATCCGCCGGGACAAGGCAGATGTCATACTGGTAGCCCCTGCCTGGCCACGTCAGTGTTGGTACCCGACTCTGCTGGACCTGTCAATTCAGGCTCCCCTACGTCTTCCTCTCGACCCCGACCTCATATCCCAGAACCACGGTCATCTCCTACACCCGGACCTTCAGTCGCTCCACCTCATGGCCTGGAGGATCCGTGGCTGAACCAGGCTGAACACGCCTGTTCGGACTCGGTAAGGCAGGTGCTTCCGGAAAGTCGCAAGCCGTCGACTAGGCTTACCTACGAGGCTAAGTGGAAGAGGTTTTCCAGCTGGTACGCTCAGAGGCAGGTGCCCCCGCTTCAGGCTTCCATTTTGTGCATTTTGGACTACCTGATGTCCTTAAAGGACCAGCACCTAGCCTTTGGATCCCTTAAGGTCCACCTTGCGGCCATTTCTGCGTTCCACCCAGGCACGGCGGGGCATTCGGTGTTTGCACACCTGGTCGTGCAGCTTTTTCTCAAAGGCCTAGAGAAAATCCATCCTCCAACGAAGCCACCCGTTCCTGCATGGGACCTCAACTTCGTCCTCTCCTGCCTTATGGGCCCTCCTTTCGAGCCACTAGCCACCTGTTCTCTTCTCTATCGCTCCTGGAAGGTCACCTTCCTAGTGGCCATCACTTCCACTCAACGGGTCTCCGAACTACGCCCTCTCACCTGTGAGCTGCCCTATACCATCTTTCATAAAGATAAAGTCCAACTAAGACTTCACCCGGCCTTCCTACCAAAAGTGGTGTCCCACTTCCACGTGAGCCAGGATATCTTTCTACCGGTTTTCTACCCGAAACCGCATGCTGACCTACGTGAACAATGCCTCCATTCTCTCGACGTTAGAAGGGCACTCTCCTTCTATATAGACCGGACAAAGCCCTTTCGTAAAACAACCCAGTTGTTTGTCACCATTGCAGAGTGGATGAAAGGCACCCCGGTTTCCTCTCAATGAATATCTTCGTGGATCACTGGGTGCATTCGTGCTTGCTATAATCTGGCAAACGTCCCTCCGCCTGCTGTTACGGCTCACTCCACGAGATCTCAGGCGTCGTCAGCTGCCTTTCTGGCACACATTCCTCTTCAGGAAATCTGCAGGGCTGCCACCTGGGCCTCGGTTCATACTGTCATGTACCACTATGCCATCATCCAGCATTCTCGGGATGATGCAGCCTTTGACAGAGCGATCCTTCAATCTGCGGTTCCTTGACTCTGACCCACCTCCAAAGTAAGGCTTGGAGTCACCTAACTGGAATTGATATGAGCAATCACTCGAAGAAAAAATGGTTACTTACCTTTTTGTAACTGTTGTTCTTCGAGGTGTGTTGCTCATATCTATTCGATCCCCCCCACGCCCTTCCCCTCTGTCGGAGTAGCCGGCAAGAAGGAACTGAATGGGGATCGGGCCGGCAGGGGCTTGTATTGATTGCCATTTCGGCGCCACTCCAGGGGGATCCCCAGCCGGTCCGACGGGTAGCTGTTAGGGTAAAAGTTTCCGACATCCATGCACGCGGCGCACGCACACACACCTAACTAGAATAGATATGAGCAACACATCTCGAAGAACAACAGTTACAAAAAGGTAAGTAACCGTTTTTTACAGTATCTGAGTGCTTCATAGACAGAAATGAATTTATGGTAACACAACCCTTGTGAGAAGAGATGGGATTTATCTGCATTTTAGAAATGGGGAACTGACACAGAGTTTAAGTGCAAATGTATCCACTGGTTTTAGGTGCCCAATTTAAGACACATTGACTTGATTTTTTCAAAGTTAGCATTCTGTCCCACTTCATATATTCAAAGCACAGATCCCATTGTTTTCAGTTGCAGCTATGAGCACTCAGCACTTCTGCAAATTGGACCCCAGAAACTCAAGTCGACCACCCAGAAAATGAGGAACACACAATTAGTGACTACCTGTGAAAAGTTTGGCTTAAGTGACTTGCTTAATATCACATGGGATATGTATGGCGGAGGCAGAGTTAGAATCCAGTTCTTCAGGGTGGCATTCAGCTGTCTTAACCATGAGACTGTCTTCTCTCTTCCTGCAATCACCTGTCTTATTTACTACACACTTCCCAGCTTCTGCAACAAATGGGGCAGGGATTCTACAGACGACAGCTTCCTTCACTACACAACCCTGGTTGATCCCTAGAGTTAGGTCTATTTTGTGCACTGGATGAGGCAGGTTCCTGTGGGGAAAAAATAATATGTGTAATTAAAGATTGTATCACTATATGGGGAATGTTTATAATGAAATACATGTTTCAGTTTTAATTCATTTACTTTAATATGGCTAACTCCATAGGAAGGTTGAACGGTGATTCATCTCCAGTGCCCAGTCAGGCAGCTCCAGTGCAGGATTAAATGAGGCAGTGGTAAAAATGCCTGCATAGTGTGAACCTGTATCTTGGTGTGAATTAGAGTACATTTTTGCCAGTGTTGTGAGGAAACTTATTCATCATGACTTCGGCTAAGGGACTTCTCAGGTGAGAGTACTGGTAGGATACAAGGTCCTACAGACTCTGTCTAGACTAGGAAAAGTAACTGGGATTCTTATGTTTACAGTTACCAGCTAAAACCTTGTTAAAGTCGATGGGCCAGTTACTTAACATGCTAGATAATATATTGGTAAAACATCTTTAAACAAGTTAGATAAAAAACATAATTTTTCCCTCGTATAGACAGGGTTATAGTGTGCCAAGGGCAGGACTGCCACCAAGAGCCAGAAAGACAAGGTGGAAGAGGTAATATCTTTTATTGGACCAACTTCAGTTGGTGGAAAGAGACAAGCTTTCAAGCTTCCTCTTTCACCAACAGAAGTTGGTTCAATAAAAGACTTCACTTATCTTGTCTCTCTAATATCCTGTGACCAACACAGCTACAACACTGCAACCAGGAATCAGAATGAGCTACTTCTTGGGTAAAAGGCAACCAGTAGTGCCTTAGCAGAGAGGTTTTGCAAGTAGAGTTGCTTGTGTGCAGTTTTTCTGTTTACCATCTGTCTAAGGTAGATAGGTCTTGTGAATAAAAATAGTCTAGGAAACGATATCCTGAGTCTGTGTTACTGTAGTTGCCAAATTTTGTGTAGCTTCAAGTGATGTTTCTTACAAACTGATTTTTGCCTTCCAACATGAGTGGGAGCAGGCGTGGGAAGGATGAGGAAGTAAAATCAGACCCTCCTTTCACTTCTGGAATAGCAAAAGCATGCAAGGATGGAAAAGAGAAACAGGATCCTGCTCCTACCACACTGTCCACGTATTGGGCTGGGGATGGAATTGGCAAAAGTATAGGAACATGCTTGGGCAACTGGAGGGGAGGGGGTTGATGCTGGAGAGAGAACTTGGGCAGCAGTTGACTCTTTAGGCAACTGAGTAGCTGGTCGGGTGTGTTTTGAGGAGTGGGGGACAGAGTTCTGTAAATGAAGATGCCTGAGGCCACTGTGAGAGTGGTGGGTGATCACTCCTGAACTTTTAATGCTGGTTCTGTCTTCCTACTCTCACCAGCAGCTTCTGCTCCCAGGTAGTTGTAACCAGCCAGGAGCAGAGGCAGAGGTGGAGCAGACCGTCTACCCCTTGTTGTTCTTAAAAGTTATAATAATTTTGTTACCAATTGTTCTTATTTTGTCCAACTTTTCTGAAATGAAAAAAATTGGGATGTTAATCAAAAACAAACAGTATCTCATGCAATTTCTCCTATTGAATGGAAAGAGTTCAACTTTTAAGTTAGATCTGTAGTCCACTAGGGTGTTAGAAGTACAGATTTTTTTTAACACTTGAAGTAAACACTGAAAACTATGCAACAAAAAAGTGAAGTTACCATCTTTCTACATAAAATTGATCTTGATGTGTTTACCCGTAACAATTTTCTGCTTTTAATTTTTTACTATGTAATAATAACATGCACTGATTATAAAGTAACATTGCATAAAATGTTGCCATTTTTTAATGTTTGTTTTTCCAGGGCGATTAAAGCATTTCAGGAGGTGCTTTATGTTGATCCCAGCTTTTGTCGAGCCAAGGAAATTCATTTGCGACTTGGGCTTATGTTCAAAGTGAATACAGACTATGAGTCTAGTTTAAAGGTAGGTTTTAAAATTCTTAAATTCTGTTTGGCAATTATTGCAAATTTCATTGCATTTTAAAACTGCAAATAATCTATACGTTTACATTAGTAATATCGTAATTTTGAAAGTAGAAGCATACTTATACACAATATTTTAGTAATTGTAGAGTCTCTCAGAGAGGGTAACAATAGAGTGTTTAAGTGCCAAATGAAAAGCCTGACAAAGCTGTGGGTAGGCACTGGCATTCCAGCAGTTTAAATTGAGTGTACAAATTCTTGGGTCAGTGCACGAGGAAGGAAAGTATATAGAAGGGAGATGGAGAGGATGGTAAAGGAGAGACTAACATTGGCAGTTTAGGTTCTAGAGATCTTTCCCTCCTTTGTCTCCCCCATTGAAAACAAAGAGAAAATGTTTAGGAATTGGTGCAGTCAGGAAGCATTTATTCAAAATAAAATCAGCTCCCCTTCATCTTTTTATTTTGTTACAATTTTCCTACCTCACAACACATCCTGATTACTCTTGCACTTCCTAGTGCCTGAACGACCTCTTAGGGAAAGAAATCACTGTCTGATCAATTAGAAACTGTTTCTTAGTGTAGAATACTCCTTCCCACCCCCAACTTCTGCATCTTCTTTTGTTTCCTTCCTTTTCTGTCCCCTCTCCTGCCCCATTCTTTGGTTTCCTTCTGTAATTTCTCTCCTTACATATCATTTGTTTTGTTCGCTCTTGCTCTCTCCAGTCCTTCCTTTACTCACTCTGTAGTACAAACCTGTAACCTTAAATTCACCTGTCCTGGAAGAAGGAATTTTTTTTTTTTAATAGGAACTTCATATTATACAGTGAAATCCACATTGCAGGGCAGAAAATATTTGAACGTGAAATGTAATTTTAAGGCTATATTTCTGTATATTAAACCCTCTTGAGTCTATACATATATCTGTTCTTCTTTTATCTCATTCTGCACTCTGTAACTCAACTTGCCTAAAACCAATAAGAAAAAATATTGAGCATTGGGAATGTAGAACTGTTTTGCTTTCCACTTTCTGCCAGTTTACTTTTCCTCAGATCTGTATTTTGCATCTGTCTGAAGCACATCATCAAAGAGGGAAGTAGAGCATTGATCAGAGGAGTACTTCTGCCTCAACCTTTGTAATACCCAGGAACACATTTGCAACTAGCTTTCCATTCCCTGTCAGGAGAAGAAATCCCAGCTCATGAGCCTCAGGCAGAGTGGGTAACTTTGATTAGAGGGAGAAGGGGTGTGTGTGTGTCTGTAAGTAAGAAATAAAGTGACAAAGCAGGACTGGGAAAGGCTGGAGGTTTGGCAGATCATGAGTAGGCTTGAATGCTGTACCATTTTGCCCTATTCCTTTGTATTTGTGGCATGCACATGGCATTGGATCCTTTGAGTGTAGGCCAGAAAAAGAAGAGAGGACTGGAGGGATTTTTTTAAGGAATGGTTTGGGCACAGAAAAAATGTAACAGTTAATTTACAAGGAAGTATTAATTTTTCTTTAATTATACAGTGAGAAAATCTTGAGCATTTCACTTTTAGAAAAACAAAGCTGTTTGTTTATAGAAACTGGATATTAAACTCTTACCATTGAGCCATCTGATATAGTTCTGTCACTGAATTTAATTGTGATGTAACGAGGAAAATTGATATGTAACAAAGCTGATTCTGAAACTTGTGACATAAGTAACTGATGTTACACTGCTATGTTGATTGCAAATCTGCTTATTTTTCTTCATATTTTGCATTTTTTCTAGTATTTGCTGCTGTTCCTAAAAAGTGAAACTTTAATAGTGTAATAGACTTGGGAACATAAAAACTGTAGTTTCCTGACTGGTTCATTTACTTCAGTATTTTCCATTGTAACATGCTCAGAAGTTAATGCAGACTTCTTGGGCAAAGTTATCCTGATGGAAAATCAGTTGACCTGGTTTTACAGTTGGCAATCTTGTTAATAATTTTCTTCATGTCAGTGGAGCCTAGCCTCATTCTGTATAAATCTTCAGATATCTGGAATGAGGCAGAGGTTCCTTAGAGCTATGGTCTATCACGTGTTGCATTCAGATATCAAATGGAGTGAGACAAGTTTTTCATGTGTTCACAGCACCACTATAACATTGGGAGATAGTTGCTTAAAAAAATCTTGACTTAAAAAAATGCATTTGTACTAAGTATTTTTAAACCATTGTAATTTGGCTAAACAAAAATATGTCTGACCATCGGGATTCTCTGTGGACCAAATCTTTCTAATGCCTGCCTCGTCAGGAAGTGCTTAGTGACCAGTGAGTCCAACTGGTCATACTCAGAGAACTTCTGCAGTTTCACACAGAGTTGTGGTTAGAGGCTGCACAGGTCAGGAAAAAAAATCCCTAAATGGAAAGCACAAAGTTTCTTGGTCCTGCTAGTGAAGGCAGGGGGCTGAACTCGATGACCTTTCAAGGTCCCTTCCAGTTCTAGGAGATGGGATATCTCCATTAATTTGGGGGGGGGTGGGGAGGGGGAGAGGGATAGCTCAGTGGTTTGAGCATTGGCCTGCTAAACCCAGAGTTGTGAGTTCAATCCTTGAGGGGGCCTCTTAGGGATCTGTGGCAAAATCAGTACTTGGTCCTGCTAGTGAAGGCAGGGGGCTGGACTCAATGACCTTTCAAGGTCCCTTCCAATTCTAGGACATAGGATATCTCCATTTATTTATTTTTTTACCTAGGAAGGTGGTGGAGTCTCCTTCCTTGGAGGTTTTTAAGGCCCGGCTTGACAAAGCCCTGGCTGGGATGATTTAGTTGGGAATTGGTCCTGCTTTGAGCAGGGGGTTGGACTAGATGACCTCTTGAGGTCCCTTCCAACCCTGATATTCTATGATTCTATGAAAGTAAGAAAGATGAAGAAAGTAGAGCGGTGATCAGAGCCATCCCTTGGGTATGGCGAATCAGGGCAACCGCCCTGGGCCCCGCACTCTGGGCGGCCCCACAGGTGAGGAGGTGAGGCGGGCGGGCCAGCGAAGTGAGGAGGCGAACGGCAGGCAGGGGGCGAGGAGCCCCCCTACCAGAACCTCCCCTTCCCCCCCAGTGCCTCCTGCCCACCGGGGGGCCCCGCCAATCAGCACCTCTCCCTCCCTCCCAGGGCCTTCCATGGATCAGATGTTTCATGGCATCAGGAGGCGCTGGGGTGCAGGGAAAGGAGTGAGGGCACAGTGTGCTCGGGGGAGAGGGCAGAACTAGGTGGGGAAGAAGCCGGGTGGTGGTGGGGCCTTGGGGGAACGGGTGGAGTGGGGGCGGAGCCAGGGGGAGCACACCACGGCAGATAGGCACGAAGTTTCTAATGTGCCAAGCCCCGCAGTCCCCTAGGAATGGCCCTGGTGGTGATAGTCTCCCAAGGAGTCTTAACCAAGAGGTAGGGGTAGGAAGTTTTCATGGGTAATGAACATTCCATCTTTCCAGAGGGACAGTGGCAGATGAGTTACCCCCATCTTGGAATATTGGAATTAATTTGACTTTTATTGTGAGGACCTTGGTACAAAGATTCAGGACACTAAAAGACAGTTATGAGTAATAGGATGTAGCCAGCTTCAGATGATTGTTCAGAACTAACAGAGCTGGCCTTAAGAACGAACAATTGTCTGGGGCTGGGTGCTGACATAGCAACTCATTGTTCAGTTTAGTCTTCCTGTTTGACAGGAAGGGGAGGCCGCTCTTCATATTATGATCTCTTCTGGCTGTTTGGGGCCCCACAAATTATAGCACGGTTAATGTAGTCTGAAATACTGTAATAGTTTTTGATGGTATTTAAACTTTTGTGTTTGTTTGTTATTGCTAAGAATAAAGTAATGGTCTTTTAATGCCAAGAGATGAGTCATCGTCAGTAGGAGTCTTGAGGCGAAGCGGAAAGGTCAATGTTTTCCATGATTTGTACACAATTTTAGAACATTAACATAAATCACCTATATTTTATGTAAGCAGTTTTAAACATAAATTTTTTACTATTTTAAGGTTTCGGATTATAATTATTAGAGTGGTGCTCTTTACAAAGCATGAAATCAACCCTATTTAGAATGCTTTTTAAAATCATTACTTTTACATTGACTTAACATTACTAGAGTTCAGACTGGCAAATTATAATTAGGACCTTTTGTACTCTGATATTGTGGCCCCAGAGTTTGGCACAGAATCCAGCACTTGTTGAATGTTGCTCTAGACTTTAAGCTTACATTTTTAAAAAATGTTTCGAGTCCTTGTGGTTGTAAAGAAAATATTCCTCTGACAAACTTTGTGAAAACTGGTGCAATGTTGTCTTCAGAAACATCTGAGAGGCATGAGTTGCCTATTCATCACAATGCGGTGCTAATTCTGAAGTATAATGATGACGAATGCATTAGTGGTCTGTGGTATACAGTAGTCAGAGTAGATGATTTGGCCTTAAATTCTGTGACTATTTAAAGGTCATTACTTTATTATTCATCACTTCACTTCAACAGAATCAGCCAGGTAATATTTACTGCACAATCCTAAACCATTTCATACCTTATCAGACTCCCCAACAGACTCCTATTCCCAACCACTAAAACAAATACACCTCTATCCCGATATAACGCTGTCCTCGGGAGCCAAAAAATCTTACTGTGTTATATGTGAAACTGCGTTATATCGAACTTGCTTTGATCCGCCGGAGCGCGCAGCTCCCTCCTTCCCCCTCCCCCCCCGAGCGCTGCTTTACTGCGTTATTTCCGAATTTGTGTTATATTGGGGTAGAGGTGTAGCACTAGGAATACGATATTGATTGTAATATTCAGTTTTACATTTATTCAGTGAAACCATTCATTTCTTAATTTATATGAAGCTGCTATGGCATTTCTAGTCTGTTACAGTGGAATGCCACTGAATGAAGGAGACCTTGACACAAAGTATCTGGACTAGGGCTGTTGATTAATTGCAGATAACTCACACGATTAACTCAAAAATTAATCGCAGTTTTAATTGCACTGTTAAACAATAGAATACCAATTGAAATTTATTAAATATTTTGGATGTTTTTCTACTTGTTCATATATATTGTATTCTATGTTGTAATTGAAATCAAAGTGTGTATTTTTTATTACAAATATTTGCACTGTAAAAATGATAAAAGAAATAGTGTTTTTCAATTCACCTTATACAAGTTCTGTAGTGCAATCTCTTTGTTGTGAAAGTGCAACTTACAAATGTAGATTTTTTTTGTTACATAACTGCACTCAAAAACAAAACAATGTAAAACTTCAGCGCCTGCCAGTCCACTCAGTCCTACCTCTTGTTCAGCTAATCGCTAAGGCAAACAAGTTTGTTTACATTTACAGGAGATAATGCTGCCCTCTTCTTATTCACAATGTTACTCGAAAGTGAGAACAGGCATTTGTATGGCACTTTTGTAGCCAGCATTGCAAGGTATTTACGTGCCAGATAGCTAAACATTCGTATGCCCCTTCATGCTTCGACCGTCATTCCGTAGGACATGCTTCTTCCATGCTGATGACACTTGTTAAAAAAAAATGACTTAATTAAATTTGTGACACAATTCTCCCCCAAGGAATTCAATGTCTCCTGCTCTGTTTTACCTGCATTATGTCATATATTTCATGTTATAGCAGTCTCAGATGACCCAGCACATCTTTATTTTAAGAACAGTTTCACTGCAGATTTCACAAAATGCAAAGAAGATACCTATGTGAGATTTCTAAAGATAGCTACAGCACTTGACCCAAGATTTAAGAATCTGAAATGCCTTCCAAAATCTGAGAGGGACGAGGCGTAGATCATGCTTTCAGAAGTCTTAAAAGAGCAACACTCTGATGTGGAAACTACAGAACCTGAACCACCAAAAAAAAAAAAAAAGAAAGAAAATCAACCTTCTATTGGTGGCATCTGACTCAGATAATGAAAATGAACATCCATTGGTCCGCACTGCTTTGGATTCTTATTGAGCAGAACCAGTCATCAGCATGGACGCATGTCCCCTGGAATGGTGGTTGAAGCATGAAGGGACATATTAATCTTTAGTGCATCTGGCATGTAAATATCTTGTGATTCTGGCTACAACAGTGCCATGAGAACGCCTGTTCTCACTGTCAGGTGAGGTAAACGAGAAACGGGAAGTGCTCAAATGCAAATGAAAACAAACTTGTTTGTATAAGCGATTGGCTTAACAAGAAGTAGGACTGAGTGGACTTGCAGGCTCTAAAATTTTACATTGTTTTATTTTTGAATGCAGTTTTTTTTTTACATAATTCTACATTTGTAAGTTCAACTTTCATGATATAGAGATTGCACCACGGTACTTGTATTAGGTGAATTGAAAAATACTATTTCTGTTTTTTTACAGTGCAAATACTTGTAATCAAAAATAAATATAAAGTGAGCACTGTACACTTTGCATTCTGTTGTAATTGAAATCAATACATTTGAAAATGTAGAAAACCACCCAAAAATATTTAAATAAATGGTATTCTATTCTTGTTTAACAGTGTGATTAATTTTTTTTAATCGCTTGACAGCCCTAATCTGGACCTAATCATAATCAGACTGGAAAAATACTCTCTCTCAGGATGAGTAGGACTCTGTCTTTAGGAAAGCTATGAGCAGCTGACATAGGTGGGTGGATTTTTCATATCCCATTTTTAGAAGACATCAACCACACAACCTCATTTGGTTGTTTTGCTGTCTACAAAAGAGACTTACAGAGTCCAATGAGCAATGTGTAGCAGAACTCCTGCCCAGTTACATGCAGGTTGGAAAACCACTTTGTGGGAGAGATGACTACAGTCTGTATCCACCTTCTTTGTTTCACCACATTTATTTTTCAAACATGGTTAAAGCATTAATTAAGAGCTGTAAATATGTCAAGTTTAAAGTTCTTAAATCAATTTTTAATTGGAACAAAAATGGTTGAAATAGTTCAATTACATTTACTAATGAAAAGTCTTAGTTAATATTTAAACTCATTAATGCAAAATATTTCACTGTAATCCTATTCCTCTGGGAACTATTTGAAAAAAGTATAAAATACTTTTAAAAAGATGAACATTTCTTTGTACTTGTATCTTTAGCTGTTCAGGTGGCTGTCTCAGTCTAAAGAAAAAAAAAGCATTTTGTGGGCTGAAGCCCAAGCATGATAAAATCTGTCAAAAGATTATTTTTAAACAATTATAGGTAAACAGAAAATAAGGGTTGCAAGTTAAAGTGCTCTTTAACTCTTACACAAATTGACAAGTTTTATTTATCTGTATGATTATACCCACACATGTTCTTTGATAA
Source organism: Chrysemys picta bellii (assembly GCF_011386835.1). Lineage (NCBI taxonomy): Eukaryota > Metazoa > Chordata > Testudines > Emydidae > Chrysemys > Chrysemys picta. The sequence goes on along the minus strand of NC_088791.1, from coordinate 200,936,468 downwards.
ATCATAATTACTTAACAAGGTAGGAAGCTCTGTAATTGAATCAACAGCTGGAGTTGTTCATACAGCTTTTTTTTTATTATGGATCACTGAATCTCATGCATTAAGGATATTTGCATAAATGCATATATGCATTTCTCCTAATCAGTTTGCTACTTTGGAAAACTGAAGTATTATATAGAAAATATTCTAGTCACTGTATCCTGTAATTACAAAGGAGTAAATTGCTAAAAATTGGCTTGTTTGACATTCTGTGCTGCTGATTTCTTAAAAGAAAAATAAACAGTAAAAAGAAAAATAAGTGTGATTCAAAATCTTTAAAAATTCAGGCTAATGAATATCAGTAGCACTCCATTTTTTTCAGTCTATAGACCTTAACTTCATACTAGATTATTTAATACAGCAATTCACATTTCTTAGCTTGTCTTCTCTGCAGTGTTAGCTCAAAGTATAAGTTTAGTGTTGTCCGTACCCAGTTCCCATGCACACATCTCTAGCTTCAGCTAGGTGGGGCGTTTTGATTTGTTAGGGGGTGTGGGTTGGAAGTCCAAATGCTGCTGCTGCTGCTTGAGCTGTAATGCAGTGGGGACTCAGCTACTCTGTTGCTGGTATTTCAAATGCTTTGTGCTACTTGAGTGTTGTTTTGCAGTGTGACTGTTCACAGGAGCTAGGTTAACTTGAGAGCTGTTAACTCCAGTACAGATAATTGAGCTAACACTGCAGCAAAGACAGGCCCTCAATCAACCACCTTCATTTTCTCCCCTCTGGTAGTCTTTTGGACTGTAGTTTAAAAACAACTAACCTCTGAGATGCTGTCAACTAAAGGCTTAATGCCTTGCCATGTTCAGACTTGTAGCCAACATGACTACTCAGATATGGTTGTGACAAACATTACAATGCACTATTTAGGAGATTGCCTGGGAAGAGAGAACCTTCTTTTGGCCAGTGAAAATCCAGTCTTCATTAAGTTTTGTTACTTGAGTAGGATTTTACAGCTATGGTTGGCTGAACAAGTGATTCTTCTGAACAGATTGATCTCATTCAGTTTATGTAAATATATGACCTTTGTTGATTCTGTCTTGAACACTTTTCTTTTGTCCTATTCTCGTAGCTGATTTCTGGTGTTTTGATTGTACAGTGCAGGATGAAAGAAACAATGTTTATGCCTCACAAACCTCTTTCCATAAAACATGAATTAATTCCAACTTTGGAGGACCCTGGAGAGCAGAGTTGATCTGGCAGCACGTGCTGCACATCATCCTCTTCTCCCCCCCCCCCCCCCCCAATGCTTGGCAAATGGCGCCTTGGGTATGTGCCAACACTTTGATTACGCAAGGCTTAGTGTGTCCTAGTTATCTGAACAAAGACAGCTCTAAGGAACATACATATCACACCTAGGTCATATAGTCAGAAAAAGCTATCTCTGACAGAATTGCACTGAGCTGGGATCAGGCTTTCCCCGGTGGTAAGTTGATGTCAGAATTGTCCGCTTCCAAATGATGGCTTGCTTAATGTGCTAAATAAATGTACAGCTGTCAATTAGGAAAACTTGTTACATCACACTAGAGATAAGAAAAGTGGTTAGACTTACCATTTTAAAACATTATTAAAGGTTTTGATTTACAAATTACTCCTATTGAATGCCTTGCAGTAAGATTGGCAAATGTTACCTTTGTATTTGTTGGTTTTCTTTTAATGGATTAAAACAATCACAAAAAATCATGTATTTGGCCTCTTTAATGTTAAAGGTACGTAAATGAGGACAATAAATACATTTTAAGAGAATCCGTGATTGTGTGTGTCTGTAATACACTCACTTCTAGTAGTAAGAGTGAATAGAATGTTTTAAATTAGATTTAATTCTGTGATGAATTATTTTCATTTTATGATTGTGTTTAATGCATTCAGTCATTGAGTACATACGCAAGCATTGTACTTTAAATTTCTCAGAAAGATTATATCAGAAATTGTTACCACAATCACATAGGCAAGTCAAGGACTCTAAAGGAGACAAAATAGTCTTCTGATAATTGTACTATTATAAATTGCTACAAATCAAGCTATTTCATTACTTCAGCTGTAGCACTTGAAAAGATACTTTTTAACATTCAGAACAGAGCCTTCTAGGTAAATCCTCTTACTCAGGATTTGAATTTCTATAGACTGCTGTCTGCCTTGAGGTATTGTATGTCGTCTCTGAACTGCAGCGGCCTCTCCTGCATAACAACTATTTCACACAGCAGTAGACAGCTTCAGTACCGCAATATTTGTGTGAGGTGCAGATGTTTGCTAGCTGCTTCTGTTTGTTGCAGAAATGGGAGTTGGAAAGTAACATGGTGTTTTGTAAATTTTGGTGTTGATGGTAGTAATTTATGGGATTGTTTGTGACTGATTAGCTTAATTTATTAGTATGCATGATTATTTTTTTGTCTGTATTGACTAACTGAAAGGAGACTGTTGTTTATTGTAACCAACTAGAGGTGTAGGGTGGTTCATGTGTGTTTATGTGCTTGAAAGATTGTTGGTTTTGTATATGCAGCATTGTAATAATTGTTTTGCACAAGTGCCTTGTTGTTTTTCTATAAAAATCTATATATCTGTTCTGGATTATCCGTAGTTCTATGGTGTGATTTGCTAAATGGTGCAGTCAGAAATGGATAACGTTTTGGAATATTTGAGATGATGCTGTGGAATTTGAAATTGTAAGGGTGTGTGTGTGTGTGTGTGTGTGTGTGTGTGTTTCCTATTTAGTGAGAATATTCCTGCTGTTTCACTGTGTAGTGTTGAATACGGGTAGATTTAAATGCTGAAATGGGCATTTCTACTTATGCAGTTATCTGTGTGTTCTCACTGGGTCTGATGAACATAACCGTTCTGAAGAGGAACTGCCAAATAAGTGTCAAACATTTCATTTTTGATCTGTTCATTTTGTATAATAGCAAATCTGTACCTTTCTGTTTTATGTTAAACATTAATAGGTGATGATAGTGTCCGTGTAAAATTTAGGCCCTTGCACAGGCCTAAATATACAGGTCTGTTCATCTTTTTCTATCAGAAAAAATGTAAAGGAGACGTTTTGATTAATTTCTTTTAATCATTTTTAAATTGCCTGCTTAGTATTGCTATGGTAACAGACTAAAGGATGTCTCTGTGGCACACAACCTGCATTGCAATGCAAGTGAGAGGAGATTTTAACTTCTCTATCACTGCTGAGCCCTCGAAAAGAAAACAGGCAAGTCTAAACAATAAGCTAATATTAATGTTTTGGTCTGATCTTTTCATTTTATTTTGGAAGGCATGTGTGTCCAGTGTTTTCTGTGTTCTTTTTTTAGTGATTGAATTGTTCAAAAGTATTCATGATGCTGATGTGATAAACTAGGATTTATAATTAATGTTGAGATGACTTTATTTTTGACAACTATTTGTATGCATGGATGAAGTTGACAGAATGCAGTGAGGATGTCTGTTCCATTTATGTATGGCTTAGAGAGCATCCTTGTAATTGAGTGGTGCAGCTCTAGTCTTTATAATTTATCTTGAATTGTAACACTGTAATTGTTTTTTTTAATTGTTTGATTTTAAGCTGGTCATAGATATATCTAAGTAAAAGTCCAGTGTATTATGGACCCTTGTTATAGTATCATTCTTGTGAGTCAAATTCTATTGAGATGTTATTGGAGTGGTATCCTTGTGTTTACAACTATCTTGAAAAGAGGGTGACTGCATCACTTACTTGGAACTTAGTTTTAAATGTTCTTGCTTCATTAATAACAGCTCCTGTTGCTTACCTGCTTGGTACTCTAGACACCAGCAAATAAAATGCCATACTTGCATAGTAACAAGATTACGTATAATTGTTCAGTAGCCTCATTTACATGATTTGTATTTCATATTAAATTTGGATTTAGTCAGTATCTAAACATTGTTACTTGATTTGTAATCCAGATTGTAACAGTATCTTATCGGCTTCATTGAAATTTAGTACTTGCAGTAGGTACCAATATTCAGTAGGCCTTGTACATTGCAGTAAGAAAATATTAATCCAAACTCTACACTGTATATAGGAGATTTGTTTTCTATGAAGTTTCTTGAAAAATGCTGAAGCATTTAGGTTTGTATGCATATTCCATCTATTTTGATACACCCACTTACTCTTAGTTCTCAGTTTTCATGTTAATGCTGTTCATTGAATTAATGTGAAACTTGTACAGTAGAACCTCAGAGTTACAAACATCCCAGGAATGGAAGTTGTTCGTAACTCTGAACAAAAACCGTTATGGTTATTCTTTCAAAAGTTTACAACTGGACATTGACTTAATACAGCTTGAAAACTTTACTATGCCGAAGAAAAATGCTGCTTTTAATCATCTTAATTTAAGTGAAAAAAGCACACACAGTTTCCTTATCTTATAAAAACTTCTTTAAACTTTCCCTTTATTTTTTTAGTAGTTTACATTTAACACGGTAGTGTACTGTATTTGCTTTTTTCCCCCTCTTTTGATCTCTGCTGCCTGATTGCGTACTTCTGGTTCTAAATGAAGTGTGTGGTTGACTGGTCAGTTTGTAATTCTGGAGTTCATAACTTTAGGTTCTACTGTAAAATGATTGGCCATGTCTAAACTTTCTTGTAGACAAACTTTATTACTTTGATTGTTTGGCTTCCCCTCTGGAAAAGGGAAATGCTTAAGAAATAAATTCACAGTTTATATATTTTTTAAATGAAATCTTATAATATTCGGTACAGTCAGACACAATTCCAAATGTTTTACAGAAACTCTTTTTTTTTAAAATAAAAACTGGGACAATTGATTTCTAAGTGGTTATGAAAATTGTAGCTTTTTATCTGAAGTCATTTATTTTTAATGCTTTAATATCTTGATAAACAGATGAAATGCTTCAAATCACTGTACTTCTGAATCTGTTTTATTTTTCTGTAGTAAATATGCCATTTAATGACTTGCACGGTTATTTGCATGGGACTCTGAAATGGCTATGACTTGGTCTCAGTTGTTGTGAAGGTCAAATAAATGCTTGAACAGATCTTAACCATTCAAATGATGAAGTCATTCTTTTACAAACTTACTACCCTAACTATTTCATAAAATATCTGTTCTAAACTTAATTGTTAGAAGTATGGTCATTTAAGTTCATGAAACATTCTGTAAAATAATTTTACTTTCCTCTAATGAAATATATCTGTTAAAGATAAAATTTCAAAAGATTATATATTAGTTCTTGCATTTCAGGCTAACTGACTCATGTAAAATAGTAGATTTGCTTTCAAATATAAAGATTTGTTTCTGTATTAAAATAATTTCTCTAAATTATGACTATCAAAACCAAGTAAACAATATTAATTCTTTTTCAGCATTTTCAGTTAGCTTTGGTTGACAGCAATCCCTGCACTTTGTCCAATGCGGAAAGTAAGTATTTTTAAGATTTTTGATTTATGTATTTTGTTGCATATATAGAAAAATGCCATATATACAGAGCTACAACTGTTTTTAACTTACCTCTTTTAAAATGGCAGTTTTGGACAATGAGTACTTTAGGAATTTTCCTCATAGAATTGTTGAAGCTGGTGACACAATCTGATGTAGGTAGCTATGGTTACCCAGGCTGCATAAATGAACATGAAACCAACTACTGTGATTAGTTTGTATCAAATATAGATGTGCCAATGGAATTATAGAATTACTGTCATCTTAGTAAATGTATGAAATAGTGATCCAGGAGGGTCATACCTCATCAGTGTCTTTGAAGAGCTAAGGTTTGGGGAGGAATTGCTTTCTTTTTGTTGTACACAGTGTTTGTCATATCTTATAGTTTTAAAAAGAAACTCTATACATCTAGTCACTTTCTTTTTTATTATAGAAATATTTTAATGCAATTGTAAAAATCCTATATTATACATAAGAATGATACAATATTAAAGTAAGACAAATTATCTTTTTCATTATTGGATAAGATAAAATTTGGTTAAGTTGCTGTTTTATCTCACTTCAAAAGCATTAATTTAGTTCAGAAACATTTCTACATTTCTTCACAATCTTCCATTTGAACATGGATGAAATTTACAATGTACAGTTCTTCTTTGAGTGCTTGCATGTGTCCATTTCATTCTAGATGTGTGCATGACAGTGCACCAAAGCTGGAGAATGTTTTCCCATACCAGTACCCCTCAGGGCAGTGCACGCACCCTCATGCCAGTAGCCAAGGTTAAAAAGGGGTAGAGCTGTCTAACCACCCCGCCCACCCCCTGCAGTTCCTTCTCCTCACCTGTGGTCACTAGTTGCGGGGTGTGTGTGTATGTGTGTGTGTTCTGAGAGAGAGAGAGAGAGAGAGAACTTCTCAAGCTCTTTCCTCTTCTGTTTAGGAAAACTTGAGGTTTTTGTATTGTAAATAATTAGTTTAGTACAGTTGTAGTTATAATTTCCATTAGTGGTACTCATCATGAAAAAATTCTTGGTTCTTATCTTCTTTTCCTTTGAGGTTTTAGCTCAAAACTGGGGCATGCCTAAATCCGTGGGATTTAGGTGGTGTTGGGGCTGTAACAAAGCTACGACGGTCAGCTATCCTCACTCCACTGTTTAAAGTCTTTGGGAGAAAGGCACTTGAGGCATAAATGCACCGTCTGTAGTGGATTTAAGACCAGGGCTAAGAAGTTGAGAGAAGTTCAACGTAAGAGAGATCCTGATGAAAGCAGCTTTGTGCCACCCAGCCTCTTGTTACGTGGGATTCAAACATGACTCCATCTCAGAGCATACCACCATACTTCTTGGTGGCATCCCCACATCACAGAGAGTCAAAGAGAAGATATTATTCTCTATCTCTGATACTGCACAAACAGCAGAAAAAATCTTCCTCTTTGAGGGCTAGGTACCTAACAGACTAACACCAGATGAAGACCAGTACTGAGGTTAATGCAGAGTCATCTCCTGCTAGGACCTTCCAGTACCTCATTCTAACAATGTAGAGTCATTGACTGCAGTGGTATTATTGAGACCTACTCCATTGCCAGGACCTTCAGAGGCATCAGCTTCTATACAGAGGATGCCTGAGGCATACACAGTGGCCAGGGATCTCCTGTGTCTATCGGTGCTGGACCTCACCACTGACGTAGGATGTGGTCCGGGAATCGACTGTTCTTACCACAGAGGCCTCAGTACTGAGACCTTTCATCTCCACCTGCATGTTCAGTGCCATGTGGGACTGAATCTTTGTTAGTACTGTCAGGGTATGGAAGTGCTATTGTGCAGCAGGGCAGATGTATGGTTCCTTCAGGAGGAAAGCTTTGGATGCTTTTTCCACTGCCCCTAACTGTAACAGACTGAACTTCTTGAATTAATATAGTCTTGTGAGAATGGCCCCTGAACAGAGATAGGGAGGGGGAGAAATAGAGGTAAATTGCAGTATATATTCCAGTTCCACTGTGCTGAGAACTCTGCTGCCAAAGGGAGAAGAAATTAGGATGAGTGGTGAAGGGAGTCTGTGCTTGGGTGAAGGGAGTCTGTTCTCACTATTTTCTCATTCCAAAGTCCAAGGGAGGCCTCAAACCTATTTTAGACCTACAAACCACAACAGATACATAAAAACTGAAGTTTTGTGTGGTTACTTTAACATCATTTCACAAAGGATTTCTTTCTGGATCTCCTCCTGTATTTGTCTGTACTACGACATTGCTGCAGCTCCACTATCTCACAGAATTTTAGCACACTCTACAAGAGCGCAAGTAGCATTGGTTGCTTTCTTGGTTTACGTTCCTTGGTTTACAGGGTTGCAGCTTGGTCATCTATTATCCCATCCCTAGACTACAATTTTTAAAGGATGCCTAGTTCCATGTGGCCATTCACCAGAGCCACTGAAGGTTTTTTAGATTTGTTACAGCAGATGTTTATCAGTTTATGGTTCTCCCTTTCAGCCTGTCATCAGCCCTTTGAGTCTTCACAAAGTGCATGGCAGTGGTTGTGGCACATCTCAGGAAGGCAGGGGTCCAGGTGTACCCATGTCTGGACAGCGGGTTGGTTCGAAGTCAGTCCAGACAAGTAACAATGGCCATTGGGAAAATCCAATTTGTCTTCCACTTGTTGGGCCTGTTGACCAGCAAGGACAAATCAGCTCTTTTCCATGTACAGAGAATCAAATTCATAGGAGAGGTTCTTGGCTCGACCGCAGTTGGTGTATTTACCTCAGGCCAGGTTTCAGATGATACTGTAGCTATGCAAAAACCTCAAGGCATATACTGTACGATAGAGGAATTGCCTGAAAGCTCTAGGTCACATGGTGGCTTGTACATATATAACTCACAATGCCATATGTCACTTCAGAGTCATGCAGAGGTGGTTGAAGTCTCTCTACCATCCCTCTTATTATCCACTGGACATGCTGACTCACATACCTGCAGGTGTTTGGTCATCCCTGGAAGGACTGTGCCAGTGTGTGCCATAGGATTCATTTTACCCCAACCTTGCCCTCCATGACCCTAATCACAGATGCTTCATGTCTCAGTTGGGGAGCTCACCGAGGGGACTTTCAGACTCTGGGTCTCTGGTCAGGTCAGGATCTCCTTTCCACATAAATGTATGAGCGTTTCCAACTATCCACCTGGACAGTCAGCTCTTCCTTCCTTCTTTGATAGCATCTGCCTGGCCCCACCAACATTAGTCCTCAAACCTGTTGAGCCTTTTGATTTGAGATACTATACCTCTCCCTGAGGTCTCGGGTACGGTTTCACAGAACCATGGGCACACTACCTCCCAGCCCACTTAGCCTACACTTGATTGTTTGGATGCTCAATAGTTAGTTCCCCATGAAGCAGTCTGTTCCCTGGGGGTGCAAAATGTTCTTTAAATAGCAGAAAACCCTCCATCAGTTATAGTTACCTCAAGAAATGGAAGAGGTTCTCTGTGTGGCCCCTTCACAGGCTCAGTTCACCTGATTTTGGATTATTTGCTTCACCTCAATGAAAAAGGACTTTCTGTCAATTCCTTCTGGGTTCATCTGGCAGTTGCCTCTGCAATCTGATCTGCTGTAGAAAGAAGATCTGTTTTTTCCCAACCCTCTGATTGTTAGATTTTTAAATTTTGGACAAGTTTTTCCCACCTGTTAGGGCCCAACATCATCCTGGGATCTGACTTTGGTTCTGTGGGTTTTAATAGGGCCCCCTTTTGAACCTATAACTATCTCCTCGTTTTCTCATCTCTCAATGAAAGTAGTATTTCTGGTGGCTATTTTTTTGGCTAGAAGGGTAGCAAAACTTCAGGCTTTGCTTATACCTCCTTATACGGTGCTTTATGAAGATAAAGTTAGTTTGTGTCTACATCCCAAATTTCTTACTAAAATTGTGGTAGACTTGCATCTAAATTAGCCTGTATACTTACCAACCTCTTTTCTGAAACCTTCCTCTCACAAACGTGGAAAAACTCCATACTGTGTATGTTCATAGGATGTTTGTCTTTTACCTGGACAGGGCTACAGAGTTAGGTTGTCTCTGCAATTATTCATCTCCTTGGCTGACCGGATGAAGAGGCAGCCTGTCACTTTGCAGAGGATTTCTTCCTGAATCTCCTCCTGTATTAGTCTGTGCTACAATATTGCTAAAATTCCACTACTTCGGAGTTTTAGCGCATACTATGAGAGTGTAAACAGCATTGGCTTTATGGGTTACATTCCTATCAGTGATGTTTGCAGGGCCGCAAAGTTGGTCATCTGTTAATATGTTCATCACTCATTATGCTCAATAAACAGGTCTCATGAGATGATGCTAGATTAGAGAGAGTGGTGTTGCAGTCCTTGTTTAGACTCTGATACCCCCTTCCATCTGGAACTGCTTGTGAATCAACTAAAGTGGAAGTGTGAGCACTCAGACAAAAAAAAAGGTTACATACTTGTTTCGTAACTGTTGTTCTTTGAGTTAAGTTGCAAGTGACAATTGCACGACCCACTCTCCTTCTCCTATACATTGAAGTCACATTCTGCCCTTGTATATGTGCATGAGTGGGTAGAGGGCGCATGAGCTGCCCTGAGCGCTACTGCTGTGGAAACAAGTTCTCCCACTTAGGTGTATGTAGGTGTCTCATACGTAAAGTGGAATGGACATGTGCAACACATCTTGAACTGTTACCAAACAGATATGTATCAGTTTTTTACTGATGCAAATGAAAATTTAATCAAAAAATTAAGAAAAATATTTATAGAAGTTTTCTCTACAACCTGTTCTAAACAACTGGTGTGCTTTCTGGGCAAAAATAAAAGCATTGTCAGCTGTCAGTCAGGAGGCTAAGTATACTAGAAAGTCCTCTCCAAAGTTTTTACTTTTCAGGGCTGCCTGCAGACAGTTGGAGAGTTCCCACCTAAATCTGATCTTTGGGTTTTTTGTTCATTATTTTCTATGAGCAGTGTGATCCCTTATTGTATATTTTATATGACCTATACTGCCAATTTTCTCAATGTTTCCAAGTTCCTTTGAGGGTTTTTGTTTTGTTTGGTTTGGGTTTTTTTGCTTGCTGGTGTGCCACATATGAATGCCTTTTCCCAGTACTATTAGGCAAAATGCCCAAAAGGCCTAAGAACGGAAATTGAAGAGGCAGTGAAACATACTTCATTCTTCAGCCCTTGGTGGAAGGATGATTATACACTTTTGGACTCCAGAGTTCTTTTGCATTCTTCAAGGTACCCTTTCCCCAACTAGTGTTACAGGAGTGTAAGAATCTCCTTTATCACCCTCTTTGCCCTTCCAACTGACCTGTCTGAATAGCAGCATTACAGTGACTCCCTGCTTACCTGAAATTCGGCTGTTTCAATTCGGCTGTTTCCCCTCTATTATTCAGATTGTTTTTAATATAGCATCCTCCATTTCTCTCCTCAGTATGGTGGTAATTCATTTTGTGGTTTCCCATTGAATGGAGAGAGAGCGAGTGCTAATTCCAGTTGAAATAGATTCCTCCCAAGAAAAGGAGCAGCTCTCAGACGGAGAATGAGAAGTTGCATTAAAATACTTGAAAACTCTTTTTTTTCCCTTGGGAGTTTTTCAAATGTATGCTAAGAATTTGTCATATTTATGGAGAGTGGTAGAGCTCTCCAAAACCAAAGCTGAAATATTTTCTTGCTCCATGCAAAAAAGACATGGTTATCTCATTTGATGTGTCATATGTGATGTAAGATGAACAAAAACCAGCTAGCAAGAGATATAGATTAAACTAAGACACAAATTAAGTATAAAATTCTGAAGAATAATCTGTTCCCAGAGCTACAATGAGGTACCTCCTCTCTGGTTAAGGACATAATAGTTCAGAGGGAGATTAGCCTCTTCCCACCAAGGACCCAAGCAGGTAACTCAAGAACTTTGAATCATCTGTGCAAACGTCTGTCATTGATTTCTTTTTCCAAAATTACAGTGTAGTGGGATTTGTCTTGATCGTCAACAGGAACTAGAAGAGCCTAACTCACAGATGAACATTTACTCACCCGTTAATCCTGATGAGCTGTGCTCAAGTCTTTCAGAAGAATTTTTGCTCAAATTACAGTACGTGATTGGCAAGGGAAAATCCTTTCTGACACTTTCCAGCAGCCAGTTCCTTGGCCTTGTTAGGAATGATGATGCAGTGCATAGCAGTAGACCATTGGTGAGGATCTAAGTGAAACATAAAGACTTCTACTGGATATTTTGGGCAATTTCCAGGAAGAACTGTTGAAGTTATATTTTTGTGATCATATCTCAGTTCCTTACCTGGTGGTTCTGAGAGAACATTATTTTAGGAGTATCTTCCATATCCTTAAAAAACTGTTTTGGATGGATTCCAGTCTGTTGATGTCAGAAAACATTTAAACAGTGGCATACCTTCTACACATTAAGGCATGCTACTTTTCCAGGGTTGGCACTCCTGGTAATCAATCCAGGCAATGTACATTACAGAGGTACTGAACACCAAAGCAGACTAGCTAAATTGGATGGTTTTTTAAATGGTGGAGTGTTCAGTTTACACACAGTGGATTTCTGACCTGATTGTAACAAGGAAGGGCAAGCATGATCTGTGGGAGTACATCTACACTACCAAAAAACCCCTTGCGGCAGCGATTGAGTCCAGGTTAACTGACTAGGGCTCACGCTACATGGCTAAAAATAGCTGTGTAGATGTTTGTCTCCCCTTCCTCCCCCCCCCCCCCCCCCCCCGCTGCCACCAGATTTCAGAGCCAGGCTCCAGCCGGAGTGGGAACATTTACACTGCTATTTTTAGCCCTATAGCCTGTCAGTTGACCTGGATTCTGAGACTCGCTGCTGCAGGGGTGTTTTTTTGTTTTGTTTTGCAGTGTAGACATACCCCTTTGTACCTGTGTTAGATTTCAGGATGGGATCACCCATAGAGGCCTCTAGAGGGGTTAGACAAAATTAGGCACTGATGCATATACAGCAAAACTGAATCTGATTAAAGCTTAAATTTATAGATAGCTTTGATAGGATCCTGGTAGTGAATTATATAATACTCCAGATGTTTACAGTGAAAAGATTTAAAGTATAGATACTTCTGATAAATTTACAGGGTAAAGGAATCTGTATTTAGATACCACAGGGCAGATGGATTCCTAAGATCTCTAAACATTCACAGATGTCCTAAATTGAATCTGAATATTGTATTGCATCTACTTTTACAGAACCTTTTTGAGCTTATTAAGAAGTTTTGATTACGTTTATATACTAAAGTGGCTGCCATAGTCATAATCATTTCAGCCAGGAGGGTTTCTGAATTTAGGGGCCTTATCGTTCAAGCCACAGTATGAATATTCTACAAAGGAAAAATTGTTCTCTTAGGAGCAAATCTTACAAAATCCATAGGAGTTCAAAGTGTGTCTACACTACAGCTAAGAGCATGCTCCCCACCTACGGTACACAGACACATGCTAACTCCGCTCAAGCTACTCAGTAAAAGTAGCAACCTTGCTGCATGTAGCACGAGCAACAGCTCAGGCTAGCGGCTTGAGTACAAACCCACCCAAGCCCATTGGGTAAGTACTTAGGTAGCTAGCTCAGGCTGCCACTGTGCTACCCCCAGCTACACTGCTGTTTTTGAGCTAGCACATCCGTCTACTTGAGCTGCAGTGTAGTTGTACCCTAAGAATCCATCTAACCATCTTGCTGCAAGAAACTGTCTAACCAGCTTTACATCCAAAACGATGCCACTTGACAAGGACAGGCTTGTGATAGAAAGAGAGATGAGAAAATACTCATTGAAAGCATCAAGAATATTCATAAAAACAGTACTTATTTTTGATTTTTATAGCTCTCAGTACAGGCGAAAGAAGATATTCAAGGACACAATAGAGAGGGCGTTCAAACAGCATATGTTTGACCTTCAAGCAAATTCTATGAGAAATACAGCATTTCCTGAGGTGGAAGAAGTTCAACAATCACTAAATTAATATGCAGGCCAGCCTGCCAGCATACTTTCTCAAAAAAAATCCCCAAACCTCAGTTGTCACATTAACTGATACATCCTTCAGCCAGAAGATGCTTCACATTGTTGTGGACCAGTGATTTCAAATGATGTATTTGGAAGAAAGTATTTGAGACGTTCTTTCCTTCCTTTACACTCCCATACCCAGTGTTTGATTGTGTTTTTGCTGGGATGCTCATTACTGGCCTCTTCTTAATTTAGGAATTAATACATTCGGGGTGGGGGGGAGAGAGAGAGGGGAATGAGCTTACCTGTTTTTTTTTTTTTTCTACAAGATGTCTGAACATCCATCCATTTCTCCTTTTCTCATTTTAATTTTGAGAGAGAAAATACAGTATTGGGGTGGCAACATACACTGTGAAGGGGTGGGATGAATGGGCTTTACAGCATCAACAACGTTAGCAACAGCTTTGACACTGCTTTTGTTTTTGCTGCCCAACTAGTAATAACTAAATTGCTAGCACTGCTGAGTTATTATCCCATTGAAAATTAGCAGGTAAATGAAACTTTCCTTTCAAAATTTCTTGCTCTACAAGTGGGAGAATACAGAGGAAGGTTTGTTTGCCATCCTTATGGCATACTGAGTTATTTGAGGGGGAAAGTGATGATAAAGTAGTGCGTTGTTAAATGAAAATTGATGTTAAATCGTAACATGAAGTTTCCAGTGTCTTGTGTTATGTGGATCTTTCTAAATTGCAGTAATTTAGAGGGTAAAATGAAATTTCCATGCTGAATATTATCCTTGTGTAAAATACCAGCCTGGTGGAAAAGTGAGAGTTGAGCTTGGATTCTGTGTAGTGAAAGATGATACTCAGTTTTATAGCGATACTTGAAGTGGAAATGTTAGGGGTTTTATTTGCTGGTGTACTGAGTGATCTTTTCAGCCTGTCATGCTCTGAGTAATGCTGAGCTGTTTTTCAGCAAGTTAAAATTAAAGTTGTTTTAATGAGCCAAATTTTTTCTACATTATGTACGAGCATTTCTCTAGTACTATAAGTTATGAGATACTGTAAATTAGAGCTCAGAATGAGCAACTGGGCAATAGTTTCTTAGTTACCAAGGCAGTAAGGATGACGGACAACTGTCATTAGTGATTAACGTTCATTTAGTTTACTATATTTGTTCTATCCTTCTGACTTACACCGACAAATTTTGTTAAGCAGTATATTTCATCTATATTGAATATAATGATTGGATAACTTAAATATGGTGTTTTAATTTCTATGTTATGTTTATTCCCTTAAAGGGCCCAATCTGGCATAGTGCTGGGTGCTGTGAATGCCCTTTGAAATCAGTCCTTGTGGGAGTAGGCTTCAATGCTGTAATTACGCTAATTCTCCCATAGAGAATATGCGTTTTTCTTTGTGAGCCTGGAAGGTGAAATAAAAGGGGCATGAGGCTTTTTTTTTTTTTTTTTTTTTGGTGGTTTTAAAAAATGTAAAAGAGCCTAAAGTTATTCTTTTAAACCTAAAAATGGTTTCTGGGCTGTTTAAAAACAACAACAACAAAAAACTTGTCTTTTCTGTAACACTGATTTGGGTACCTAATAAAATTGTCATCACGAGACTAAAAACTGAGCACTTGAAAGAGGAAGGAATATCTTAATGGGATTGACTATTTAAAACTTTTAATTCTTGTCTAGCACCTATTAACTCTCATTGCCTGAGGGAAAGCATATCTTTGTTAAAGATTCAGCTCACTTCCCCCTTCTTCTCTAAACCTTGTCTGTATTAGAATTTAAACGGGAGATGTGCTTGCTAACATATTGTGGGTCTAGTGTAAAGTAGGAACGCTGCCTTGAACATGTGTTCTTCTGATCAAGTTAAAGCCTTAGTGAGGAGCCTAGGTTGAACTCCAACACCTGAGTATGTGTTAAACTAAGTATACATTGCTTGTCTGTACTAAACTTTTAGAATGTTCAGGGTATGTTTACATCACAAACTAAATTGTAATGATGACAGGCACACCTGCATTAGCTTTAATTTAGCTAGTGCAGCTAACAGTAGCAATGAGGATGTGACTAACGGGTCTAGGCAGCTAGCCTGTGCTTAAATCTGTGCTATTGTTTCCCCTGCTAGCTAGATTAAAACTACTGCAGATATGCCTATCTGCGCTATAGTTGCACCTGAATTTCCAGTGCAGATGTAGCATCAGCCTTTTATTCTAGTGTAGATAAGGCCTAAGAGTGCCCATGCATATACTTGAGGTACCACCCCATCCCCAAGAAGTCTTTCAACAAAACTAGGGAAGATCAGACTTCGATACTGCTGATATTTCTAAGGTAAAGAAACAAGCAGGACAAAAACATGCAAACTCTTTCTGTAAATCATGGGGGGAAATCATTTGTGAGTCATCTTTAAAGAATAAATAGCATAGCTTTAGGAATAAATGCAGGGATTTATGATGTTATATTTGAGCTTATGTTGATGATTTCATTAGAAATAACTTATTTTTTTAGAGTCTGTTACTCTGCCAATATTTTTAAAGAAACTTTGTATCTATACTGTAAGACCAGGAATAATTGTGTTAGTCTTAAGTTATTTTATTGTATATAGTAAGTTATTAGAGCCTTTAAAGTGAAGAGATACTGGGACCTGGAAACTGGCCTTCCCCCACCTATCCTTTTACACAGCAGTGGTCTCCATAACACAGCCCTCTAAACTGATAAACTAATTACTAATTAAGGGCTGGATTCACCAGTTCAGTTTGACTGCTTTGCCTTGCCCTGGTGATGCAAAGCAGTTGTAAACTCAACTATTGGTGCACTCTGGCTGCTTTATGCTGTTCTGAATACCAGTGAATCTGCTGTTAAATTAAGTTTTTAAAAAATTAAGGTTGACAGAAATATTTCATAGTAGCGTTCTCTTTGGATTTCTTGTTTAGTATTCATGTACGAGATTTTAAATAATTTTAAAAAAACCAATATTCCTTAACAGAAAACTAGATGAAAATTGATTTTTGTCTCCTCAATATGAAATAGCCCCTCTGTTTTGGGGATAAAATAAAAATTAAGACAATTTTTAGCGAGTTAATGTACACTGACTTTCAGTTAAAGTTTCTAAAGGATGTTTATCATATTAACTGAGGCTTGTCTACACTGGCACTTCATTGGCAAAACTTTTGTTGTTCAGGGGTGTTACAAAAACACACACACACCTGTCCCCCTCTCCCCCCCCCCAATGACAAACGTTTTACCGACAAAAAGCACCGGTGTGAACAGTGTTTTGTCAGTGGAAGCGCGCTCCTGCCTACACAGCCGCTGCCGCTCGTGGTGGGGTGGAAGTGTTTTGTCGGCAGGAGAGCTGTCTCCTGCCGACAAAAAGCAGCCACACAGGGGTGCCTTTTAGTGGCACAGCCGTATTGCTAAAAGCCTCATAGTGTAGCCATAGCCTTACTGAGCATAATCCACAGTCAGAACTCGTGTGTTGAGTGACGTAGTCTTTGGCCTACTAGATTTTTTTAAATAAGATTTTTTTTTAAATGTTAAAATATAGATTTATGTGGATGCTTCAATTATGGTAGTTCTGGTTATTAATTTTCTTTAAATTATACATACTTTACATATGTTTTTTCTCACTAGCACTTAGTTGCTTCATAGCTTGGGGGGAGTGATTTGAAGTTGTATTTGGTGAAAATAATAGTTTTCTGCAAATCAAAATAGTTTTAGGGAATGGAATTTGGTTTTGCTTTGTTGGGTGGTGGATAATTATCCCCTGAAAAATGTATGTGAAAATTTACTTAACATAAAACAGCTTATTCATAAACACATAGAGTAAATCTTTTTTAAAAAAACAAGCAAACAAACAAACAAACAAAAAACTTCCTAGCCAATCAGCCATCAGCAGAGTTGGGGGATGGACTGGCCCAGGATGTTTGGCATCTTACTATTATGGTGGTAGGGAGTTAGAATTCCCTTAGATGCATGCATGCATACTAAGGATGCTAAAAGCATTTTGACCTGTCTAGTCAATTGTCTGTAGTTTTACATGGCTCAGTGGAAAAATGACCTTTTTATGCTAGACTGTCTTCTGAAATAACTGATGCTGTGTTATTTTGAAAGCTGAAACTTCCAGATTTCCTAAGACAAATAACAGTTTTAACTATTTGAGATACTGTGCCTTAAAATCAAATTCAGTTGCTGAATCAGGGCCTTTTGAGGGTAGGTGCATGCACTAAGTCTAGGAATAGGGGATAAGAAGCTTGTGTGCTTGTGCAGAGAGAATGTGTATGCTTTAGTGCATATAACATATTTTTTCTGGTCTGAGATCTATCCAGTCAGCTCCACCACTAATTAAATAGTAGCAGAAAAAAAATATTGGCTTGTTTCTGATTGGCTTATGTATTGAAAATATTACAACATGGTGCTGTTATGCATTTTCTCCATGAGAGACAGGTAGCTACTTTTGTTTTTGTTAAATTTGGTGTAATTTCAATAAGGTTTGTGGTACTGTGTCTGATTTACAAATTCAAGTTCAGGTTTTTGCATTGTTTGTATGCAAGCATAATGCTGTTATTGGAGCACATGTTCATATTTCACCAATGCTACTGTCAGATTTGAAATCACTGATAAAATTTATTTGGAAATAAACCTTAACTCATAACAAATTACTTATGTTTTTAAAGTGTTTAATATTAAACTATTTCGTTCTTATTAAATGTCAGTTTTTATCATAATTAATTATTTTACTTTCCCACTTTTACAGTTCAGTTTCACATTGCCCACTTATATGAAATCCAGGTAAGTGTTAAGCTTTTTGTATTTTTGATGACGTATAGTCAGTGTATTATATAATCAGTTTGTGAAATCCAGCCCACTAGTGACACTTTTATGAATGAAAGTTAGGCACATGCTATGTGAAGTTCGCATCAACTTATGTTCATTAAGAAAATAATTATAATGGACGAACAGCTCAGGAAATGTAATTTGTTGTGGTAAATTCAAAATATTGCACATATGAGTCCAGCTAGCTATTTTTTCTTAATCTTTGTATTTGCCAGTTCCTAAATACACTGTCAGTCATTTTCAGGCAAGAACTAAACTTGAATTATTGGCTGAAATTTCTTTGTGAAATTTAAATTGACTTTCAATACAGTAGTTCCTAAAACAGTTGCCAGATGCTCTAAGGCTCCATATGTGTGAACACATAGACCTAAAGACACCTAAAAATGAGGTTACTGCCAGATAAGATGAGTCATCATCTGCAGACTATAAAGTTATGCTGTTATGAATTCTGGGCCAAATTCTGCCCTCAGAGTTTCCTCAGTAGGCTTTTGGTAAGGTATGGACAGCTTATCCACCAATTTGAATGAAGATGCTAGGGTGCAAATAAATGTAACACACTAGCTATTAAGAATACCTTCAAAGTGTGGTGTAATTTGAGTGAAAACATAGTCACACAATGTGAATTGTACACTTTCTATTTGGTATAGATGTAGATACTAGTTGAAAAAAAAACAAGAAAAAGATGTGTCCTGAAGAACACAGATAAATTGAAAACAAAAGCTATTATAAACAAAATGGTGCCAAGTAAATTCTGTGCTTTCCTCAACTAAAGGATAAAGTAAATGTAATTGTTGTGGGGGGAAGCATAAATTGACTTTGTTTTGTGAAAGTTAAATAATTTTTAAAAAAAATGTATATTTTGTAAATAAAACATCCAGACCCTCATATCAGGTGCCTTACATCAGTGGTTTCCAAACTTTTTACCGAGGTGACCCACCCACGGTCCAAATTTGTGGGGAGGTGGTGGCAAAATCATAGGCTAGGTTGGTCCTTCACTGCTGCCACCAGTGCTGCCTCTGCACCCTGCTGAGGAGGCACTGACTACCTGCAGCAGCGTTCTCTGCCCTAGCACTACAATGCTAATTCCGGCCTTGTGCAGAAGGGAGGCTGTCATGGTGGAAAGTTGGTTGGGCCAAACCTGAGTCGCACTGTAGCCCTGCAGATTAGGTTGTAACGTCACTCACCCAAATTTGGCCCAGCTGCCCCTCTGTCATTGACTGCCTCTCCTCGGCAATAGGCCAGAATTACCATTGCTGTGCTGAGGCAGAGGACGTGGGGCAGGTCATGATGTAGGGGCAGCCGGGCCAAACCTGAGTGCTGCTGCTGTTTCTTTGTATGGCTGATGTAGAGCAACAACTATAATTTTACATTTAGGTGATTAAGACAGATAATTACGTGAAGAGTATGGTGGCTTGAGTTGTTGCTCTGAAGACCGGGAGATCGTTGATCGATGTTCCGTCGCCGTTGCTGGAATTAGTCATGATTTCTCACTTAACAAAGTGGGCTGTGTGAAGGCTGGCATCTTCCACTCCTGAGTGGCGCTATGGCGCTGTGACCCCATGCGCCAGAACGCAACGCCTGGAGCAGGGAATTGGGGCCAGCCCCACGGGACAAGAGCTACCACTGTGGCGTGAGTGCAGGGTGGGCTCGCTCTCCAACCTCCACCCCACTGGGCCTTTGACCCATTAAACCTTCTCATGATCCCATCATTTGGGAGAAACCTCTTTATATAATTGGATGATGGGATTTACCCTGACCAGTGTTTCGTCTCGCCTAAGTGGCCATTCTTGGTGCATCCTAGCCAAAGTCTCTTGCCAGTCAACTATACATCTATGTGGGATTGAGGGTTCCCATGGAACTAAAGGTTCTGTTTAAAAATAACTTTTAAACAATGTTATATTCTCCTACAGTTATCAGTGAAAATAAATATAAATAAAAGTGAAAATTACTTAATTGATTTTCATTTTCCAAGCTGAGCAAAATTCAGGAAGAAAACCAATATAAATAGCGAGAAATAAATTGGATTTTTAAAATTTTCATTTTTAATATTCTGAGTAATATAAACAAGAACTTTGAGTATAGCATGTTATTTTTAAGTTGTGTTTCTTTAAAGGTAACCTGCAAATTGTAATTAATTTGATTCATTTTGCCTAATTTGGTCATTGAATTTATTTTGTGGAAAGCCTCATATAGCACAACAAAGATTATATAACTACATTTTCAGTTATATAATCTGAAAATTGTACAACATCGTATATACTTCAGTCCTTACCAATTGTTTGTTTAGAATGTAAATTTACATTCTACCTATACAACTGCAAATTAGCTCCTACAGTGGAAAATGTTGATTTGTCATTCTCCTAGAACACCAGTTTTGTGGCAGTCTCATGTCTTTTCCAGCAAGCCCACCTAGTTTGGTGTTAATATTAAAATAAATAACCAGAATTGGAGCTGATTACTAAGAAATACCCATTTAACAAAAATTGCAGTGGAGTTTTATCAGTTTAAGTGATATCAAGAGGAATATACACAACATGTTTAATTGATTCTACTTTTAATATGTGTAAGTGAAAAACGCATATGTACAAGATTAAAGGCTTGAGAAAAATGTTTTAGAACGTGTCCATCTATATTGGAGTACAGTATTTTAGATAAATGGCATACATACCCTGTTTCCCCGAAAATAAGACATCCTCCGAAAATAAGGCCTACTTACAGTTTTGCCTCTCGTTGTAATATAAGGCATCCCCCCGATAATAAGGCATCCACCGATAATAAGGCATTTTTCATTTCTGAAAAATAAGACATCCCCTGAAAATAAGACCTAGCGCATCTTTGGGAGCAAAAATTAATATAAGACACTGTCTTATTTTCGGGGAAACAGGGTACATATCAGTGTTTTCACCAACATAACTAGAGACAATATTGAAAAGGTGAAATGCATTATTTCTGCTGTGCCAAAATTAACTCAAAATTTATAATTTATACATGTTGCAACTTTTAAATAATGTGATAAATTTAAAAATATAATTTTAAATATGCAGTTTTATTCTATAAAATGCAAACAGTATGCGTTTATGATGAGTTACTTACATTCAAGGCTAAGGCTTAGAGAGAGCTCTTGGATACAGCAGACTCTGTTTAAATGGCAGACTGATAAATGGCATGACTACTTAGGGCTTGTCTACACTACCTGCCGAATCGGCGGGCAGCGATCAATCCAGCGGGGGTCAATTCGCGATAAATTGACTGCTGAACGCTCTTCCGTCAACTCTGGTACTCCACCAGAATGAGGAGTGCAAGCGGAGTCGACGGGAGAGCATTAGCTGTCGACTCACTGCAGTGAAGATACCACAGTAAGTAGATCTAAGTACGTCGACTTCAGCTAAGCTATTCATGTAGCTGAAGTTGCGCATCTTAGATCGACCCCGTGCGGTAGGGAACAGATTAACTGCACTGCATTTCAATGAGCGAGGAATGTATAAATGGCACACTTCATGTTTGTAAGCCTGCTTGCACTAGATAGGTATATTTCGTAGAATAAATATTTTGATTTACTTGGATTTCTAAAATATGCTAGTCAAAATATATCAAGTATCAGTTTAAAAAAGGGGGGCGAGGAGGGAAATTTGAGACTTTTTCTCATGTTGAGTAGCACCTTGCTCTGAGTGATTCCACTAAGTCAGTGGAATATTTTGGGGGGAAGGTTCTGTTCAACATGAGTAAAAATACCAAATCTGCCCAAATTGTGAAACAGAAATTTCAGTTGTTGTTTCAATGCCAGTAAAATTCCACTTAATCTCCTTCCCAATACAGTTCTTTATTCAATGCCTGATATTTATGTTCTAGAATGACAGCTAAATATATCACTTACCTAAATTCAGTTTTTAAAAAATATTGTATACAGCACGTGTTCCTAAAGCAAATAGTTAAATATTAACGTTTGCAAGCACAATCTCTTCCTGTAATATTTTGACAATAGATATTTTGATTCTATCTGTTTAAGAATTGCCTATTGTAATGCTACCCATGTGGGCCTCAGATATGATAATAATGTAAACAATGGGTGAGATCCTCAGCTGTTGTAAATCAGCAAAGTTCCATTGAAGTCAATTGAACATCACTAATTTTTATTAGCTGAGGCTTGGTCCAATAGCTTTTCAGGCATTGATCACACATGCTGCAGTGCGGCGAACCTAAAATCAGTGACAAAACTCCTGATTCTGTAGTAGCACATTTAGTTTAGTTAAATTATTTTAAAGTTTTTATTTTAATTATGAATCCAGTACACTTAGCCTATTTTTAACTGTTGACAATATTATTAAATGCTGCCCAGGGTGTTAGAGTGGCGTGATAGTGAAGGGTATGTGGTTGGTTGACAGGTTAAGGAATCAACCCTCTAATTCTGAATTCTAGTCTTGAGACTTTCAAGATTCATAGGCCAGAAATGGATCATTATGATTATCTAGTCTGACCTATGTAACTCAGACTATAGAATTTCACAAGTGATGCCAGCATCAAACCTGTTGGAACTTCTGGCTGAGCTTGAGAATATCTTTTAGAAAGTCCTCCAATCTTGTTTTAAAGACTTCAAGTGATGGAGAATCCACCAAATGCCTAGGTAAGGATTTCCAGTGGTTACCCTCGCTGTTAAAAATTATTTCTACTCTGAATTTGTTTAGCTTCAACTTCCAGCCACAGGATGTTGTTATGCCTTTATTTGCTTGGACTAAAGAGCCTCTACTATCAGAAATCTTTTTTCTGTGTGTAGATACTTAGAGACCTACATGCCTGTAGGTGATCAAGTCACCTGCTAACCTTCTATTTGATAAATAGATGAGTTTCTTTAGTCTCTTACTGTAATGGTGTGTTTCCAGATCTTGAATCATTCTTTTAGCTATTTCTGAAGCCTTTCCAATTTGTCAAGATCCTTTTTAAATATGGGCATTAGGTCACAGTATTCCAGTAATATTCTCACTAATGCATTGGTCTCCCTGTTTAACCTTTTCACATACTGGCATATTAGCTTATTTCTAGCACTCTGTATCTTCCGCAGTAATCCAAGATTTATTAAATATCAATGAGTCACAGAACGCCTTCACCAGTTCTCTCAGAACTCTTGGGTGCAAGTTGTATCTAGTCTTGCAGATTTTAAAATGTTAACTTCAGTAGTTGCTGTTTGCTATTGGAATAGAAAGTATTTCATACTCACACCTTTGAGTGATAATATCATCCAGTTTCTTTCCAAATATAGAACAGATATATTTATTGAACTCTTCTTTCTTTTCCTGCATCATTGACAATTTTACCATCCCTACCTATTAACAGACCTATACCTTTGCTAAGATTTCTTTTGGTCCCGATCATAAATTTTAAAAATTCCTTTGTATTGCCCTTAACCCTACTGGACATGGATTTTTTCAGATAGCTAGCTTCCTTTATCAGTTGCCTACATTCTGTGACTTCTGAGTTAGTCATTGCTATCAACTTCCCCTTTTTCTATTTGTTATATATTATTGCTGCTTTCACTTTCCTTCTTAACGAGACTGATATTTTAATCAAGAAAGCCCTGTCTTGTGATTGTGGAATTTGGGCTTTTGGTCATCTAATAAAGGTAACAACTCCTAATAATCATTCATATTTGCTTTGTTTAAATTTTAATTCCCAGTCAATTTTGCTTATAATTGCTTTAAGCTTCATGAAATTGTCCCCATTAAATCACCAAATAAATATATATTTTACTGCTCAGGACTGTCTTCTGTTTGCACACAATCGATGTAACTAGATTGTGAATATTTGCATCGAGACAGTCACTAACTTTTAGTTCAGTGGTAAATTGATCTTTGTCAGAAATGAGGTCTAATTTTGAGTATTGCTAGCTAAGCTGTAATTCATTTTATGTAAGGAAATTATTTTAATATTTAGACATTCCAAAAAAGTTGTATTAGTGGTAACATGAGACCTCCAGCACGTATCTCCCAGATTGAAATCAGGGAGGAGTAACTGAGGAATTAAGGCATTTAAAATAAATTGACCATTAAAAATAATTACATTATGTACAGTATATATAGTCAAGATAACAGACACAGGTTAATGCTGTCAAATAAAATTCAGCTGTTTGAAACACTGCCCATTTAAGTAGTGAAGGAAAGAGTACACAGTCTGGAAGCCCTTTTCATCACCAGGGCCCTGAACCTATAAACTACTGTTACGGGTTTTCCTGGAATGCAACCTGGAACTGGGGTACCATTGAGCCCTCTTGTCTTACCAACCTGGGCTCCCTCTCACACTGTGATGTTGTACAAGCTGCAAACCTCTCCAGGTACTGCACTTACACAGACATCCACCAGGCAGGGACACACCTAGTTGAGGAGTTACATGAATGCTTCTCCCAGCCACTTATGAACCAACAACAGAGAGGCTCCAGCCTATTCTCTCCAGCTCCCCAGCCTAGGATCCCAGAGGTGTACCATCTTGCCCTGGTCAGAAGCCTGACCAGTGTAAGTTTGTTACCCAGTCCATCCCTCTCTCATTGTGTAGAGAACATGCACCAGCTTTTGTTCACTGAGCAGAGGTTTCCCTAGCACTTCAAGCAAAACACACTGTTTTAGGTAAAATATAGAACAGATTTGTTAACAGAAAGATAGATTTTAAGGGATTGTAAATGGTAGGCATCATGAATAGAGACGATTACCAAAGAAAACAAAAATAAGCACACCGTCTTAAATTCTATAAACCAAACAATATTTGAATCAGGCAGATAGTACAAACAGGTTACAGATCTTCGATGTGTAGGCTGGAACTCTCCTTCAGCCTGGAACCACCTCCCCAGTTCAGAAGACTTTGTCCTCCAGACATGTTTCCAGGTGTTGAGTTGTGGGGGGTGGGAGGGAGTGAGGACAAGTAGTGATGTCACTTCCCTCTTTTCTAGCTTCTTCCAGTTTGCTAGAAAGAGTCTTTGCTATGATGTGGGTCAAGCCGTCTCCATTGCATACAGTTCCTAGGATAGTCCTTGAGTGTGTGGACTCCCTTTAATGGGCCATCAGCAGTGTCTGGCTGCTCCATTGTTGTATCCAAAAGGCTGGTTGTGGGTGTTCCCAACCTCCCAACATAATTCAGTAACACACACACAGCAAAACTTTATAACTTCCCATACAATGATAGCACATACAGTCCAACAAGATATTAATGTTTAACAGATCAAGACCTTTTAAAATGATATCTCACAAGGCATACTTTGTACAAAACATATCATAATTATATGACAGTGGTGAATATGGGGGTTCCAGGGTGCTGCTTTGAGGTACAGAGTGCCACAAGTACTCAGAGGTTTGCAGATGGGGGCCCATGCTTCTACAGTACATATGAATTAGAAAGTGAACACTTTCATGATTCAAACGTATCTTGTATAAATAGAGGATGACAAGATAGAACAGGGGTAGGCAACCTATGGCATGTGTGCCGAGCTGATTTTCAGTGGCACTCACACTGCCCCGGTCCTGGCCACCGTTCGGGGGGGGGGCTCTGCATTTTAATTTAATTTTAAATGAAGCATCTTAAACATTTTAAAAACCTTATTTACTTTACATACAACAATATTTAGTTATATATTATAGACTTATAGAAAGAGACCTTCTAAAAACATTAAAATGTATTACTGGCACGCAAAATCTTAAATGAAGACTCGGCACACCACTTCTGAAAGGTTGCCGACCCCTGAGATGGAATATCCTAATGCTGCTAATATATTCCAGTACCTTTAGTGTCTGTGTATATTTGAAAATCATAGCTCCCAGTATGACTGAAATCATCTTACTACTGGGTGATAAATATTGAATGCTACCTACAGCCATAAGTTATAGAAAAATAGATTTTAAAATATTGACCTTTTTGCATCATCTACAGACTGCCTCAGCCACCAACATTAGAGCATGGCTGCACTACAGCAGCACAACTACAGCGATGCAGGTGTAGCGCCATAGTGCAGATGCTTTCTACATCAGTGGAAGGGGTTTTTCCACTGATGTGGTTAATCCATCTCTGCAAGAGGCGAAAGCTACGTTGACGAAAGAATTCTTCTGTTGACCTTGCTGCATCTTCACAGGGGGTTAGGTTCAGATAACTTCAGTGCTCAGAGTGCTGTATTTTTCACAGCCCTGGGCGAAAGTAGCTAGGCCTATCTTATTTTTAAATGTAAACGTGGTCTTCATTTCTGTTCATTTCTGTTTTGTAGTTTGTGGGAGGAATTTACAAGTTTATTAACTGCACTCTGTTACTATAGCAATGAGCTCAGTATACACCCCGACTAAAACAGTATAGAAGTGTAGGGCCAAATTTAAGAAAACCCATTTTGATATTGCAGTGACGATTGGTTTGAATATGAATGGCATGATGCATATGTAGGAAACCTGGCTAAACCACTCGTTTGCAAAATTTTCCTCTTCATTATATTGTTTTATGTATTGACTTTATACCAACTGTTATATCTTCAGACAGGTTATTCCACTGCACTATGTATCTCCATCATTAAACCTTTCATTGCACTTTATACAAGAAATTTTGCTGTAGATTTTCTGGGAATGCATTTGTGTGCTATCAGTGCTGTGTAACAGTTACTATTGGTGGTAGGATATAAGTTTTATGAATAATCCATTTCTTCCCCCCGCAGAGAAAGTATCACTCTGCAAAGGAAGCTTATGAACAACTTTTGCAGACCGAAAACCTTCCTGTACAAGTAAAGGCAACTGTCTTACAGCAATTAGGTATGTAAAAGCAATTTTTTTTTATTTGTGTGTGTGTTTGGATTTGCCTCTCTGGTTGTTTTTATTTTGCTATGTGTCTTTGCAATTAATAATTAGTGCATTCAGAAGATGCTTTGAAGGTTCTATTTCCAGTGAGTCAAAAATGGGGTTTTTACCCAAGTCAGAGAGAATAACATAACCATAAATAACCTCTCTACTAGTAGAAGGGAGGAGAGAGACAGACCTTTAATGGAAACTTTATAATTTGTAGGGTTCTTGGATATTATGGTGATTTATACTAACAGTACATTGTGCAGTATATTGGAGAATTTTGGTGAAAAACAGGAGTAGTTAAGCACCGGTTGCCACAAAATATTTGTTTTATTTGTAGGGAAGGTTTATAATGGAAACTGCATAAATGAGTGAAAAGAAACCTAAAAGCTGGAGTCATTTTCCTTATTTTCGAAAGTTCAGGTATATTCTTTAGTGTAGGCTTTCTACTGGATGGGTTGAACATTCTTCATTTATCACATAGGCTTTATAAAAATATTTTCAAAGTATATTCACTTTTTTTTATTTAATACAGAGAATTCTTCATTCACTACTGTCATGTTTTTATCTAATTTAATATTTTTAATATTTTTTTAGTCTACTTCCTTCAGTCTTCCTTTCCTTTTTGATAATTGGCAGATGACTTCATCAAGAATTTGTCTATAATGCTTGCCTTTTGTGATGTAGATTGGTTGTGTATTGCTTGGATTTAATTTGCTTAGCTTTTGATTTTCTGTATAGGAGTAAAAATAAATAAAACTTGCTGAAATTTACATCTGCCATGTAAGAGCGTGAATGGTAGAGACACCACAGCAGCTACAGATCAGGTTGATTTCAGGAAATAATCACTAGTCCATACTTTTGAAACCCATAAGCGGAGTAAGAGAAGGTATTCAAATGTGGGTCAGGTTCTTCTTTGAGTGCTGTCCCTGTGGGTTCTCCACTCCAGGTGACGGTGCATCCCGGCACCGTTGATCGGAGATCTTCAGTAGAAGTGCCTGGTCAGGACACACGTGCTCAGCTGCTGTCTCAGAGAGTCTGCCTGAGCGCGCGCGTCCCGCACCCCCCCTTAGTTCCTTCTCAACTGTCCTTGGCTGAAGACGGGACTCGGGGCAATTCTGATCCTCTTCCCTGGTCTCTGAAGGCAACAAGTACAAAGAGATATAAATAGTTAGTTAGTAACATCCCAGTTATTTCCCTTCCTTTAGAATATTTACTTAGTTTAAAACAAAACAAAACAAAAAAAAACCTTTTTCCTCAAGTTTGTCTCCCATTTAAACACTCCCCTGGCATTCCTAGTGCAATAATGCCAGGTCTTTTGGATTTAAGAAATGTGCTTCCTGTCAAGACTCTATAGCACGGTCCGATGGACACTCACGCTGTGTGAAGTGCCTCGGCGAGACACACGTCCCTGCCAAGTTTATCCATTGTACCAGCCTCAAAAACCGGGCTTGTCGTGACAGGGATCTGTGGCTGAAAATGCTCCTGATGGAGAAATCCCTACAGCCGCTTATGGAGAAGGGCAATAGCAAAACCTCTCCCGCACCCTCCCCGGCCAGCTCCGAACCGATCGGGAGCGTGGCTTCACCCTCTCATGCGAAGAGGCAGGAAGCCCAATTGTCTCCGTCCAGAGGCTTTCAAAAGGGAAAAGGGTCTCCTGCGAGATCCTTACCTTCAGTGCTGACAGCACCAAAGGCAGGCGCCTCCAACGGTCCCAACATCTCAGCCATGGCTCCCGCGGAGCGCAGAGGCAGGGACCCGACTTCCCGTACTGGGAAGGTCTCGGCACCGGTCCCCATGGCACCAAAAATAGAGCTGGTGCCAACATCACGTTGTGCCTCGGTACCGACAAGAAAGTCGGCACTGAGCCTGCCTGCCACTCCAGCAGCAGCAGTGGACCTCCCGCAGGGTGCCTACAAATGGCCCGGGGCACTGGGGAAAGCAAAGCAAAAGTCAGTGTACACTTCTGAGCACAGATCACTCTCAGCAGGATCACAGCCCAGGGAACAGCAGCAGCAATTCTGAAGTCAGTACGACGTCTCAGTGCCCCTCAGCCTGACTCTTTGCTCCTTGACACACAGCGCTCACTCTTTGATCAGCTGTTCTCCCCACCTGACCTGGCTACCTTCACTGACAGCGAGCCTGATATGCAGCAGCCGCTGGAGTTCTCCCCGCCTGCCGCCTCCTCCATCAGAAACTTTTGCACCTCAGGACACGGCTCACAACCACCAGGCTCAGTTTCCCTACTTCACCCCACCATGGGCGGCACCTAACTTCTCTTATCCCATGCCTTGGCCTCAGTGGTACCTTTGGACAGCTCCTGCTGCTACTCGTCCTCATGCTTCTTCCACCAGACCACAAGCTTCTTCTGCGCCTCTATCTCCAGCTCCGTCTACTTCTAGAGCACCTCACCCCCCCCACCCCCCGGGAAGAGGTGGGCTATGGACCATATCCTGATTCACCAACTCCTAACTCTCCATCAGCTCCAGATGGAGCCCTCATGCCTCCGCCTCCACAGAATGTGGACGACTTTAAACAATTCCAAGAACTTTTCAAGAGGGTGGCACTCAGCCAGGACTTCCCTTTAGAGGAGGTGCAGGAGAGACAACACAGATTCCTCAATATCCTCCAACCTTCTGCGCCCTCAAAGATCGCACGCCCCATAAATGAAGCACTCCTAGAACCAGCTGACACCCTTTGGCAGACCCCAGCCTCTATCCCACCAACTTGCAAAAAAGGCTGACCGTAAATATTATGTTCCTGCTAGGGACGTAGACTTCTTATTTTCCCATCCACAACCGAATTCTCTTATAGTGGATGCAGCGACACACAGGACAAAACAGCCACACTACCGGCCCACCCTGCAAGACAAGGACCTCAAACGCCTTGACTTCTTGGGCCGCAAAGTCTATTCCTCCTCCACTCTGCAATTCAGAATTGCAAACTATTCTGCCCTACTTGCAAGCTATGACTTGGACAATTACAATAAACTCTTTGATTTTTACCTCCCATATCCCTGAGGACAGGAGAGCAGACTTTCAGTCCTTGTCCAGGGCCAATTGGTCTCCAGAATGGCCCTACAAGCATCTCTAGACATGGCAGACACAGCAGCCCACACTACCGCCACTGTGGTGGTTATGTGCAGATCTTCCTGGCTGTCTGCATCCAGTATCCCCAAAGACCTGCAGACCAAAGTGGAGGACCTCCCCTTTGATAAAGATAAGCTTTTTTTTCCCAAAAAAACTGACAAAGTCCTTCACACTATGAAAGATTCTAGAGCGACCCTGGGCATTTATCCATCCCTTCCCAGGAGACAATGGTATCAACCATATCAGAGGCCACACACACAACAATATAACCAACCCCAGCCCAGACCATACGATATAGCCAGGAATCGCGCTAGACCACCTAGGCGCAGACAAAACCAAGTGCCACCAGCTACCTCCCATCCATTGGGAAACAAACAACAATTTTGAAGTGTTGGTCGAGGGTCTGCACGACAACCTCTTGATTCCACCACCCATTTGCCCATTTGGCCACCACCTCCAGGTTTTCCACCATACTTGGCAGCAGATCACACAGGCCCCTTGGGTCCTGGAAATAGTTCAGTCCAGTTACTCAGTCCCTTTTATATCCTACCCTCCCCCCATCCCTGACCCTCTTCAGGGACCCCTCTCATGAGCACCTACTTCGCGTAGAAGTGGCTCATCTTCTACAGCTAGGTGCAGTGGAACCTGTGCCGACACAACATTGAGGAAAAGGGTTCTACTCCCACTACTTTTTGACCCAAAAGAAGAGCCGGGGATGGAGGCCTATACTAGACCTACGCTGACTGAACAAATTCGTACATGTACAGAAATTCAAGATGATCACACCAGGCACAACAATACCCGCGCTGGAACAAGGGGACTGGTTCACAGCCTTCAACCTACAGGATGCCTATTTTCACATATCTATCCATCCATCCTGCGATTCACACTCGGACACAACCATTTTCAATACAGGGTACTCCCTTTCGGACTCTCCACCGCATCGAAAGTATTCTCCAAGACCCTAGCCGTAGTTGTGGCCCGCCTCCGCTGGGATCATACTTTTCCTCTACCTAGACGATTGCCTCATCGAAGGCAACTCATACGACGAGACATTACGAGCTACCCATTTCGCCCTTTTCCACAGCTTAGGTCTGCAAATAAACTTCCAAAAATCCACCCTGACACCTACACAGCGGATCAAATTCGTCTGAGCTCACCTGGACTCAATCCGAACCAGAGCATCACTCCCACAGAACAGATTCCTCGCTATTACACATGTCATACACACGTTCTCCGTTCGTCCCAGGACACAGGCAAGAATTTGCCTACAGCTCCTTGGTCACATGGCAGCCACCACCTTCGTGGTCAAGTACGCCAGGCTGCACATGAGATGTCTTTAGGGTTGGCTCAACTCCAGCTACAAACTCAGCAGACATAGCTTCTGCATGATGCTAACTCCTCCAGCGAACATACTAGCCAAAGAACACAAATGGGAATTACATCCCATGATACTACAACAGCTTTTCTCCCACTGGGGCACCCCATCGATAGACCTCTTTGCCACAACCCAGAATCACAAATGCCACCTGTTTTGCTCCAGAGTGGGATTTGGGACTGCATCCCTAGGAGACGTGTTCCTCATCCCATGGAACAACTCTCTCATGTACGCCTTCCCACCGATCCCTCTGATATACTGGGTTCTACTCAAGATCAGAGACGACAAGGCCCGGGTCATACTTATTGCCCCAGCTTGGCTGAGACAGACTTGGTATCCTTACTTGCTCCGCATGTCCATGCATCCTCCACGGACTCTCCCCAACAGACCAGATCTGTTTTCTCAGGACAATGGCCAGTTTCTTCACCCGCAGCTCCAGAAACTCCACCTGACGGCATGGTTCCTTCATGGTTCCAGACCCACGAACTAGCCTGTTCTGAGCAAGTCCTGCATAGTAGAAAAGACTCCACTCATAAGATTTACCTGCAGTAGTGGAAATGCTTCTCTGTGTGGTGCTCCCATAAACACTTGACACCCCATACTGTGACTCTCCCTAACGTCGTAGACTACCTTTTGAAACTAAAACAGGATGGGCTCTCACTCAGCTCCATCAGAGTGCACCTCGCAGCCCTCACCACCTTCCATGATTTGCTGGACGGATATTCACTCTTTGCCCACCCCGCCATAAAACGCTTTCTCACGGGCCTGCCAAATCTCTAAGATTTATCTATCAGCAGCTGCCTGGAATCTCAACCTAGTTCTTCGCGGTCTTATGAAACCTCCCTTCCAGCTCTTAGCTACCTCATCTCTTCTCCACGTGTCTATGAAGGTAGCTTTCTTGGTTGCTATAACATCAGCAAGGAGAGTAGGGGAAAGAAGCACCCTGATGGCCTACCTTCCCTACACAACCTTCTCTAAAGATAGTTACTCTGCGACCCCACCCTAAATTTCTCCCTAAGGTGGTGTCCACGTTCCACCTTAACCAACCAACCAATATACTTACCTGTATTCTATCCCAAACTTCGTGAGACTCCGCACGAAGCAGCTGTACATACCCTCGATGTCAGACGAGCAATCGCCTTTTATCTAGACAGGACTAAACCATTTCGTAAGTCCCCGCAGCGATTTATCTCCACTAACGAGAGATCGAAGGGTGCGGCTATCTCTAAGCAACGCCTTTCCAAGTGGATCTCGGACTGCATCAGATCCTGTTACCGCATTCAGCATGCCCAATCACCCGAAGGCATCAGAACTCATTCTACTCGAGCTATGTCAACATCCGTTAGCTTCCTCCATAGCGTACCTATTCCTGATATCTGTAAAGCGGCCATGTGGACATCTGAACACACATTTACCAGACATTATGCTATCACGCAGGATACCACAGCAGACACCATAGTAGGCCACGCAGTACTGTCTACAGTCGTCATTGCTGCAACTCCAAAGTCCCACCAGCCCTAGTGGGTACTGCTTCACATTCACCTGGAGTGGAGCACCCACAGGAACAGCACTCGAAGAAGAAGAGAAGGTTACTCACTTTGCAGTAACTGAGGTTCTTTGAGATGTGTGTCCCTGTGTGTGTGCCATTACCCACCCTCCTCCCCTCTACTTAGAGTAGTAATCCAGACATCTCTATGATAGAGAAAGAACTGAGGGGGGTGCGGGACACATGTGCTCAGGCAGACCCTAACGATGCTGCGAGTCAGCAGCTGAGCACGTGTGTCCTGACCAGACATTGCTACCAAAGATCTCCGATCAACAGCGCCGGGATGCACCGTCACCTGGAGTGGAGCACCCACAGGGACATACATCTCGAAGAACCTCAGTTACTGCAACGTGAGTGACCTTCTCTTTTTTGCAGTCAATGCAATGGTCTCTCCATTTCAGTTTTTTTCCACTAAAATTTTCAAAAGTATATTTAGTATTTGGAAAATAGTAGATATTCTTCATCCACAAAACATAGACACACAATGGCAATACAGATTTCCACAAACATTTGAACAGTGCTTTTTCAACAGTGCTTTTATACAGTATGCTAACTTATAAGTAGTGAAAGTGTAGTTCGTTCTCCATAAAGACTCAGTCTCTGAGTGATGATTATTTGTGAGTCACTTGTTCCCTAAAAATTATGTTGAGTGAATCTACTCAGTCAGGATAGGCCACCACATTGTGATAAAGTGGTAACTTCTTTGTGGGCAAAAGGACAGAACTGCCTGAACCAAAACACTCAAGTAAAATGGTACACAGTTTATGTTCCTGACTGCCAGTGAGATGTACTCCATCAGATCCATGGTGCTTATCACAAACATGAACTTTAGTAGACTATAATAAATCAATTCTTCCTCAGATAGAGTATGACCCAGGTGTAAAAATAATTTGGCACTAAAGAAAAATAAAGGTAAATATTTTCTCTGCCAGAATGGTGTAAAAAGAAAGCTTATTGTATGCTGCTGGCAAAAAAAATGAAGAACATGTTTTTATGAACATTTGTGTCTTTATGTTGAATCTTTTACTCCTGCAGAAGACAATTCTAGCAGCAAAAAGGCTTCTTTTCTCAGCTAGGAAACGCCTCTTGAGCAAGGTGCAAATTTAGATGATGTCCAAGCCTCAGATACATGTTTAACTGAGAGAGGAAAGGACTTTAATTTGGGAGGGGGACTTTTGTATTCTGGCAGATATATGCATGTGTGCACATCAAATATTTCACAGCCATCATACCCAGGCTATGAGGTATAACACAAACACCATGAGTTAGTTTCTTCCATTGCGCCGTCATTCTTCATTTCATATATTTTTTTACTTGTATAGACAAAAATAATCCTTTTTAATAATCCTAACCTAAAATGACATTGATTTGTAAAATGAAATGTTTTGTTTGAGATCTAGTAATCCTTTAGGTAAGAGGATTGGGTTCAATCATTTTGAATCTTTTAGACCACCCATAACCATTAGAGTTTGTGAACTTTTCCTCTTAAGGCAAACGGGTACTAGTCTGTTAAGTGTAGGAATCCAGTGTGCATGTTCAAGGACCTCAGTCCTTTAAGGCCACGAATTCTGGAAGGTACAGTCCAGAAGGAATGATGGGGATACAGTCTCAAGGTCATATAGCTGATCATGTGAGCAAGGTAGGAAATAAAAAGCAGTCTCTATTTTCATCAGTCAGAGAAAAACACCAGGGATTGGGGAAAAGCTGGTATACATCTCTTTACAGAAAATGGGAGGAGGACAGCTGCCCAGAGTGGGATTGATGGAGCTCTTTTCATAAAATGAGCTGGAACAAGAGCCAGACTAGCGTAAGACCTTGGTAGAGAAATACTGTGAGCCCCTGATACAAGGGTGACTGTGCAGCCCTGGGGAATGACGAGTAAGGACTATGAAGCCTTGGGGAATGGATAAAAGCAGAGTTAAAAGGGTGAAAGGCTGAATGCATGTTTTAACAATAATGTAACCTGGGAGTGGGGGAATTTGTGATGAAATTCAACATTGTGTTTGAGTTGATGAAGAAGCAAGGAAAACAGAGGCACAGCAGTGCAGCTAGACTGAGTGGGTACACCATAAATCTCTTACAGGGTACAGTTTGACCGTTGTTCCAGAACAGCCACTGAATGCTTTGAATTTAAGACCCTCTCTATTTACTTAGCCATTATTGTTAGCAAACCCTATTTTAAGGGATACCTTTTAATTTGTTGAAAATTAGATTGTGGGATTAGTGCATTATTACTTTTCACTGTGTTGCATAGTCCATGCCTTTGCTAGGTACTGTAGTCAAAACTTACTACCATCTTTTGGGGTTTGTTTTTGCCAGGGACCAACATCTGCCCTCAGGTACTGCAATTGGAGTCAGGAAAAAAATCTGATTCAAACTATGTGCATTTTCTATCACAGTTTTTCAACCCTCTCCTCCATTCTCTTCAGAAATGTCTCTCATAGAATCTGTTATGTCAGGAAGTTGTTATCCATGTTCAGTTGAGGTCAATAGAATAGTTTCTCCAACAATACAAAAGGAAGGGTTTCTTCCATTTTTTTCCTTATTCCAATACTTTACTTTATTGTGCTTATGGGCAGAAAAGAGGCCCAGCCTCCGTGATCTGTGCCAATCTGTGGGATAGGTGTTGATGCTGATTTTTTTCCAGACTCCTCCCGCATGTTATCAGGAAGGTAAAATAGGAAACAACCTCGTCTTATTTGCTCCAATGTGGCTTGCAAGTTCTGGTATCCAGAACTCCTGGAAATATCATAGGAACTTCCCTTCTTGTGGTCACCGGTATGTTTACTGAATGTTCCACTAAGGGTACAGCATGTTTTCCTATGGTGATGCAAACTTTCAACAAGAAAGAAAAAAGCTTCCCTTTAACAAGATGATCTCTGGGATTGAGGAAATTTAGTGCATTTTTTTGCAGTTTCATTCCCATTATCCTAGAGGCTATCTCCTTTATTTCACTCAGGGTTGTCATTGGTCAGTGTACTTGTCACCTTTCTCCACATCATACACCTATTCAGATATATTTTGTTTGATTGTCCTAATGTAAATAAATAACTCTTTCAAAAGACTAATTCATATTTTCCACAAATTTGTAAATCTGCATGGATTTGGATCTAATTTCTAATGTGATTGTTGGAGCCCACAGAAGAACATTGCTTGTATCGTATTTCTGATTTTTTTTTCTAGTGGCTATCTGGAGAATGAATGATCTCCAGGCTTTTAGGATTGATTCCCTTTTAGACTCATAGACTTTAAGGTCAGAAGGGACCATTATGATCTTCTAGTCTGACCTCCTGTACAACGCAGGCCACAGAATCTCACCCACCCACTCCTGTAACAAACCCCTGACCTATGTCTGAGCTATTGAAGTCCTCAACTTGTGGTTTAAAGACTTCAAGCTGCAGAGAATCCTCCAGAAGTGACCCATGCCCCATGCTGCAGAAGAAGGTGAAAAATCCCCAGGGCCTCTGCCAATCTGCCCTGGAGGAAAATTCCTTCCCAACCCCAAATATGGCGATCAGTTAAACCCTGAGCATGTGGGCAAGACTCTCTAGCCAGACACCCAGGAAAAAATTCTCTGTAGTAACTAGATACCACCCTCTCTAGTGTCCCATCACAAGCCATTGGGCATATTTACCGCTAATAGTCAAAGATCAATTAATTGCCAAAATTAGGCTATCCCATCATACTATCCCTTCCATAAACTTATCAAGCTTAGTCTTGAAGCCGGATATGTCTTTTGCCTCCACTGCTCCCCTTGGAAGGCTATTCCAGAACTTCACTCCTCTAATGGTTAGAAAACAGTCTAATTTCAAGTCTAAACTTCCTGATGGCCAGTTTATATCCATTTGTTCTTGTCTCCACATTGGTACTGAGCTTAAATAATTCCTCTTCCTCCCTGGTATTTATCCCTCATGATTGTTCTCTGTAAATATATCAGTCTCCCCTCAGCCTTCTTTTGGTTAGGCTAAACAAGCCACGCTCTTTGAGTCTCCTTTCATAAGACAGCTTTTCCATTCCTGGGATCATCCTAGTAGCCCTTCTCTGTACCTGTTCCAGTTTGAATTCATCCTTCTTAAACATGGGAGACCAGAACTGCACACAATATTCCAGATGAAGTCTCACCAGTGCTTTGTATAACGGCACTAACACCTCCTTATCTCTACTGGAAATACCTCGCCTGATGCATCCCAAGACTGCATTAGCTTTTTTAACAGCCATATCACATTGGCGGCTCATAGTCATCCTGTGATCAACCAGGTCCTTCTCCTCTGTTACTTCCAAGTGATGCGTCCCCAATTTCTAACAAAAAATTCTTGTTATTAATCCCTAAATGCATGACCTTGCACTTTTCACTATTAAATTTCATCCTGTTACTATTACTCCAGTTTACAAGGTCATCCAGATCTTCCTGTAGGATATTCTGGTCCCTCTTTGTATTGGCAATACCTCCCAGCTTCGTGTCATCCGCAAACTTTACTAGCACATTCCCACTTTTTGTGCCAAAGTCAGTAATAAAAGGATTAAATAAGATTGGTCCCAAAATTGATCCCTGAGGAACTCCACTAGTAACCTCCTTCCAGCCTGACAGTTCACCTTTCAGCATGACCCATTGTAGTCTCCCCTTTAGCCAGTTCCTTATCCACCTTTCAATTTTCATATTGATCCCCATCTTTTCCAATTTAGCTAATAATTCCCCATGTGGAACCGTATCAAATGCCTTACTGAAATCGAGGTAAATTAGATCCACCGCGTTTCCTTTGTCTAAAAACATCTGTTACCTTCTCAAAGAAGGAGATCAGGTTGGTTTGGCAGGATCTACCTTTTGTAAAACCATGTTGTATTTTGTCTCAATTACCATTGACCTCAATGTCCTTAACTACATTCTCCTTCAAAAAATTTTGTAAGACCTTATATACTACAAATGTCAAATTAACAGGCCTGTAGTTAACCGCATCACTTTTCCCCCCTTTCTTAAAAATAGGAACTATGTTAGCAATTCTCCAGTCACGCGGTACAACCCTTGAGTTTACAAATTCATTAAAAATTCTTGCTAATGGGCTTGCAATTTCATGTGCCAGTTCCTTTAATATTCTTGGATGAAGGTTATCTGGGCCCCTGGATTTAGTCCCATTAAGCTGTTCGAGTTTGGCTTCTACCTCAGATGTGGTAATATCTACCTCCATATCCTCATTGCCATTTGTCATCCTACCATTATCCCTAAGCTCCTCATTAAAGACTGAGGCAAAGTATTTGTTTAGCTATTGGGCCATGCCTACATTATCCTTAACCTCCACTCTATCATCAGTGTTTAGCGGACCCACTTCTTCTTTGTTTTCTTCTTATTTATATGGCTATAGAACCTTTTACTATTGGTTTTAATTCCCTTTGCAAGGTCCAACTCTACATGGCTTTTGGCCTTTCTCACTTTATCCCTACATGTTCTGACCTCAATAAGGTAGCTTTCCTTGCTGATCCCTCCCATCTTCCACTCCTTGTAGGCTTTCTGCTTTTTCCTAATCACATCTCTGAGATGCTTTCTCATCCAGCTTGGTCTACAACTCCTGTCTATGAATTTTTTCCCCTTTCTTGGGATGCAGGCTTCTGATAGTTTCTGCAACCTTGACTCGAAGTAAATCCAGGCCTCTTCTGCCTTTAGATCCACAAGTTCTTCAGTCCAATCCACTTCCCTAACTAATTTCCTTAATTTTTTAAAGTTAGCCCTTTTGAAATCAAAAGCCCTAGTCACAGATCTATTTTTGTTCATCCTTCCATTTAGTTTAAACTGAATTAGCTCATGATTGCTTGAACCAAGGTTGTCCCCTACAACCATTTCTTCTATGAGGTCCTCACTATTCACCAAAACCAAATCTAAAATGGCATCCCCTCTTGTTGGTTCAGCAACTACTTGGTGAAGGAATCCATCAGCTATCGCATCCAGGAAAATCTGAACCCTATTATTACTACTAGCACTTGTCCTCCAGTCTATATCTGGGAAGTTAAAGTCTCCCATGATCACACAATTCCCATTAGTATTTACTTCATTAAAAACATTAAAGAGGTCTCTATCCATATCGGATCGCGGCGGGCTATAGCACACCCCAAGCACTGTCCCAAGGGAGGCTCTAGTAGCTTTCTTCCCCAATGTGATTTTTGCCCAGACAGACTCTGTCTTATCCATTCCATCACTTCTTATTTCTTTACAGTCTACCTCATCACTGATATACAATGCTACTCCACCACCTTTGCCTTTATTTCTATCTTTCCTAAACAACTGTACTCCAATTATGACTACTATTCCACCATGTTTCTGTTATCCCTATAATATCTGGTTTCACTTCCTGCACCAATAGCTCTAGTTCCTCCATTTTGTTACCTAGGCTCCTCGCATTAGTGTACAAACATCTTAATTTTTGCTGTTTTACTTCTCTCGCATTCTTTACCCGATTAGGCACAGACTTCTACCGCCAGTATCACCTATTAGACTGGTATCTACACTACCCTTCCTTCTTATGTCCATTCTCCTACCCACGGCTGTATCCTTTCTTACTTCATTTTCTTCCTTCTCAATGTTAAAATCCGGTATGGAGCTTACCTGGACATCTCCCAACCATCTCCCCTAAATTCCTAGTTTAAAGTTCTCTTAATCAGTTGTGCCAGCCTCCATCCTAGAAGTCTATTTCCCTCCCTACTCAGGTGAAGTCCATCCCAAGAGAACAGTCCTCTGTCCATGAATGCTTCCTAGTGGCCAGACATTCCAGAGTCGTCCTTATAGCACCACTGCCTGAGCCATCAGTAGTATTTCATCAGGTTAAAGGTGGTCCTTTTCCCACAGTAACCTCTTGTTCCTTATTTTCAACACACCTTATGGTCCCCAAGGCATTCCCAGTGCTTCTACTGACTACAGATAATGTCTGGGAGGAACTTTTTGTGGGCTGTCTCAAGGATAAGTAGCTTTTTCTTCCTGTCTCTTATAAGAGGTTGGAAGTTTACCTTCCATTCTAGAAGATACCATACTGACTTTTACCTCAACACAATCTAAGACTCAGTAACTCAATTAAAAACATTTAATAAGAATAGTTAGTGAAAATCACTATACCTCATATTTTCTGCAGTGAAAGAGGTAGGAATATTATGGATACTGCCCAGTTGATTACTCAGCTTTGCTTTACTTTGTCTGGCATGTGGAGGGGAAAGTGTATTCATGTAATTAGATTTTATTGTTATGGATGTGCATGTGAGTCTCATTTCCTGACTTTTGAGCACTTCCCTTTGCAACTTTTAATGTTTTCTCACTATAGGTTTTTATGCAGAACCTGTCTAACACTTAACAGATATAAGAGTGGGGTTTGTGGGGGGGTGTAAATAAAACACTTTATATAAACGGATCTGTCTATTATATGTATTATTATGTTTTGTGATAGTGCCTGAGGGTCAGAACCCCGTTGTGCTGGGCACTGTAAAAACACATAACAAAAAGATGGCCCCTCCCCCGCAGAATTTACAATCTAAGCATTAGACCAAAAACAAAAAACAAAAAAAAACCAGACAAGTGAGGGAGCACAAGGAAACAGGAAGAAAATACTGGTTAACATTAATAGATTCTAAGGCCGAAAGGTCTGATTGTGATCTAGTCTAGTCCAGTAGTTCTCAACCTGTTTACTACTGTGAGCTGCATATGCAGCTCTCTGTGTTATGTGGGCCACATCCACACAATATATATACTATCTGTCTGGCCCTGAGGATGTCACATGGGCCGCAGCTGTGTGCTGATTGGGCTGCAATTTGAGAACCACTGAGCCAGTCTGACCTTGCATATAACTTCCCCTAAATAATTCCTAGAGCATGTCTTTTAGAAAAAATCCAATCTTGATTTGAAAATGGACAGTAATGGAGAATTGTTCTCATGGTAAATTACTGTCCCTGTTAAAAATGTATGCCTTATTTCCAGTCTGAACATGATATGAGGTGGTCTCAACACACTAGCTACCTAGCAGTTGTAATGCTTTTTGTAGGCATTACAGCAAAGGAGAGTTTGAAGAAATACAACAAAGTAGTTTTGCGAATTTTATAGGGAGCTCCTCCCATGTGTGAGGGGCAGCATGAGAGAAAGAATGAAGGTGCTTCAGGGTGGATAAAAATGGTTGGTTTGTTTGTTTGTTTGTTTGTTTTAAATCAGATTTTTTTTATTTAAATCGGATTTTTTTGAAGTTCTTTTCCTCAAAAAGCATTTTATCTAAAGATAGTTTTAATTAAGATACATTATAGCTCAAAGATATCTCATAATGGAATAGGGATTATAAATTCTAATTCTATAGTGTGAAACAATATATTCATGTAATCTTTAAGAAAAGTTTTGTAAATGAGTTCCAATAGTTCATGGATTAGGGACCCAATCTTACGGAGTTCCAGAGGCTTCTGTATAGATTATTTAGGTTATTCTTTCTATCTATCCAATGGGACTCAGTGCTCGGTCTAGAAGATACCATTAGAGATGCTTAGTTTTACAGGTCTCAAACTGTGGATTTGTGTCTCCAGAGATGCTGGAGCACAGCAAAAATGTTTTTAAATAAATCAATAAATAATATATAGAGGTGAGAAATAACAGACCTCAATCCTATTGTCCATCAGCAAATTTGTGCACACCGAGTCAATCCTTTAACTCTCTCTAAAAGTACAAAGTTTCAAAAAGTTCAATGAATAGAAGATGGTTGGGGACAGAATAGATCTGGACAAGGAAAAGAAGTCTGAAGATAAATGTGAGACAGAAGGGACAGGCAGTAGAAACAAAAGTGAAACACTGTGAGCAGCATATTCCAGAAGTCTTTTCTGAGTGTAGCCTTCATTGATTTGAGATCTACCATACCATTCTCTCACTAGACGGGAAAACCTATAATGGCAGCAGGCCATAAAAGAGACCCCATTTGGGAATATTTTAATGAAGTTCCTCTACCTGTGGGTAAGACTTCCATGCATGCAAAATGCAAACAGTGCAACAAAGAAATGCAAGGCTGGGCTTTCCGAATGAAACAACATCATGAGAAGTTTTCCTTCTCAGGAGGAAGCTGCATTGAAGACGATGAAAGGAACATCACTTTAAAAAATGTATAGTGTGTACCTTCTAAAAATGAAACCTACATCTATCTCTGAGTTATGTGAAGAATATGCCTCTCTAAGCCCTTCACTCTCTAGCAACCAGAAAGGGATTGTAGAGGTCTTCCCCTCTCCCTGCAGCTTCCTTCTCATCTGGGCTTTCTCCCTTCATAAATTACCCAGCTCCTCCCATAGCTGGGATTCATCCTTAATTGGATCTGGCCCATGATGCAGATACAACCAGGTGTGTTAATTGGACTCTCATCCCCACATTAACCCTTCCACTACCAGTGTGGAGTAGATGTCCCTCACAGTAGTATGTAATAGATTTTTTGTTTAAAAAGGGGGGGGAGGGTAAATATTATCACTACTTCTCTACTCCAATATGTTAAGTAGCACTTT
The DNA here is from genome assembly GCF_011386835.1 of Chrysemys picta bellii. Classification (NCBI taxonomy): domain Eukaryota; kingdom Metazoa; phylum Chordata; order Testudines; family Emydidae; genus Chrysemys; species Chrysemys picta. The sequence continues at coordinate 200,893,940 of NC_088791.1, read as the reverse complement.
TGAGAATTTGGCTTTTGTGACTTGTAACTTCTTTTGTAGGCTGGATGCATCACACCGTGGATCAGCTAGGAGACAAAGCAACCAAGGAAAGCTATGCTATTCAGTATCTTCAGAAGTCCCTCGAGGCAGATCCTAACTCTGGCCAGTCCTGGTATTTCCTTGGAAGGTGAGAGAACTGGTGGTATAGCAACTGTATTTAAGGCTGTGTCATGTTTTTTAATAAAGCTTGTTTTGAGAGGCTGTGGTTGAATTGAAAATATTCTCAACAGTGTGAGAGCTATCATGAAAATGTCAGTTTGGGAGTAATTTTCCTTTAAAATAAATAACATCACATATCCTTAACTTGAACAAATGGGAAAAATTATGAAACTGCTCAAGTCCAGCTTTGTTATTTTGAGGGAAAATATGCTATCTTGGAAAGATATTTAAGTGAAAGTGCCTGTGCAATAAATGTTTTCATTAGAAATTTAGTACATAATTAAATAAGCAGGCAGAAAATATTCTGTACATGTGTGCGAAAGTGTACATGATTCCTTTAATGCCTTGAATGCAAATGCCTCAGATGTTGTCATGTATTCTCCTCTGTCTAAATTGCCTGCAAAAATACTTGCATTTTTCTTTGCATACTTCCACATTCTCTCACTTTTCTGTCTTTAATGTTGTTCTCCCTTTCCACATACATGTGCTGTTGTACAAAAATCTTTAAAAGTTTTTTCTGTACTGTATATATTATAAAAAAACAAACGATATTATATATAAACTTTAGACTGGAATAGCTCCGATGTAGCCATTTTGACTTCCAAGATAAGTGGTCCATACTTTAATAATTAACTCTTGGCCTTGTAAGCTTCCTTTTTTTTTTTTTTTTTTTTTTTGGGGGGGGGGGTGTCTTGTAAGTTATTTTTTTGTCTTGTATGTTGTTTTTTGTTGTTGTTCTCCATGGTAAATACTGTGCATTTTATGCCCCTTCTTGTTTTTAAAAAAGATAGAAAAGTTAGGAAACTCATCACTAGTTAACAGTAACCCAGCAATATTCATGCTTTTAATATGTCTTATCTTCTGTAGGCTGCAACCTCTTGAGTGTGACTTGATTACACACTCTTGAGTTAGATCTCTTCCATCCAGTCAAAGAAACTGTTACCCATATTATGGGGAAGATAAACAAATTTAGTGCTTTAACTAAAACAAAATTCTTCAACTTTGATTTCCCTAGATTTTCTAGTTGTGTGTAAATTATGTTTGAACATTCTTTCCTTTTGTTATATTTGAATTATTTTGATACACTTATTTTAAGTTTTGGAGGGAGTTGAATTTGACTATCATGACACTGATCCTTAAAATATCTGAGAAACCGATTTTAACACGGATGCTGGGACTTTGTTTCATTACCTTTAAGTCTAACTTATTCTTATCTTTTGAAACTTTTTTACTTAATCCTGGTGAATATTCATAAGTGAAGTAAAATACTGGTAGTGCTTTACTATATTCCTTTCCTACTATAGCTAATATAATGTAAAAGAAGAACCTCCAGGTTTTTTTCCTGCTTAAAGGTTGAAAATTTTACCTTTATTTTGCTCATATATGGCTCTCTATTTTTTACAAGAATAAATTTTCAATTATTTTTTGTGTATTCTGAAGACTTTTAGTTCTTATGTAAACAGGGAAGATAATTGCAGGCAATATGGGCAAAACCAAAGAAAATACGTTTCTACTTAAAAAGTTTCAGTATCTTCTTTTCTTTCAGATTGTGATGGAAGCAGTCATTTTTCCTTGTAGCATAATTGTAACTCACTCTTCTTTGTGTTCTAGTGTTTCTGCTTACCATGTCATACTGCTTTTGAAAATTTATTTACTAAAATACTCACTGTATTTGTAGTGTCACTATATGAGATGCCATAAATTCTCTTCTCTAGTATTTCAACTTCCATGCCACCAAGATTTAATTTTTTAAAATGCACACAAGTTAACTATTTGGGAACAGGCAGTTTAATTCTTCCCGTGTTGCAATCTGTATGTAAATATTTTCCCTTTTGCTCAATGAAATACCACAGGTGAAATGTGTACATTTCCAGAATGCAATATTAATTCTGGACATTAGTATAATGTAGCATGTATTAGAATTTAAAGCAAGTTAAACTTTGCACAGCTGATGCTGAGGGATTAGTGTATTTTACAAATAAATTAGTAATAATGATTCAGAAGTTTACATTCAATGTCATTTTGTGTCAAACTTACAGAAAGGGTAGTTATTTTGGATTAATGTGTATGTATTTGTATTTGCATGAATTTACTAGAACTAGTCCACTCTTGGCAAACCATTCTCCATAATCACTTTAAATATTACCACAGTTCTTTCTCTCTTCTCCCAGGTGCTATTCAAGTATTGGGAAAGTTCAGGATGCCTTTATATCTTATAGGCAATCTATTGATAAATCAGAAGCAAGTGCAGATACATGGTGTTCTATAGGGTAAGAATGATGCAGGGAAAAGCAGTACTATAATTGAATTTTAATGTATTTAAACAAGGACCAGCTTTTTTAACACAGTTATGTTCTCAGTAGATCATAAAGCTCCTAATTGGTAGCTAATATATTAATGTTCTGTCAACCATGCTATAAATATCTTGAAGTTAAAGTAATATGTAGGTATTTGCTCTCTTAAATTTTAGGTTGCAATATTGGTTGTACTTTATATTTTAACTTGTCATGTTAAGGTATAAAAATGTATTATTCATGGTTGTCACGGTGAATTATGTAATGGTGTGTTCCACTTGAGATACAGAAGTTTTTCTTCTTCACCATGTGAGAAATACTGAGTTTAGTGGGGAGGTATATGACTTGTTTGTATTCAGACTTTATTAATTTTGAACTTTACCAATCTTTTTATTCAGTGTGCTATATCAACAGCAAAATCAGCCTATGGATGCTTTACAAGCCTATATCTGTGCTGTACAATTGGACCATGGCCATGCTGCAGCCTGGATGGACTTAGGCACACTCTATGAGTCCTGCAACCAGCCTCAGGATGCCATTAAATGCTACTTAAACGCAACTAGGAGCAAAAATTGTAGTAATACCTCTGCACTTGCAGCACGGATAAAATATTTACAGGTAAAACTTTAAAGCTTTAAGGAAGGGAAATATTTTACCCGGTACACAACAGGCGGGGAGGTGGAAAATAACATACCAATTAATGTGTAATTGTTTCATGGTGTGTATAACCTGTTTCCATATTTATTGTAAACATATCATAGCTTGTAATATTGTTTTAGTCTCCATTTTTAAGTGGGACTCAATCCCTGTAATTAATGCTGTTTTGCACATTACTCAGTTGATGCATATTGATTTACATCACTTTTTTTTTCTATGTACTGTCTACATTTTTAAGTTGTCATAGCATTTAGAGAGAGAGAACACATACACACACTATCTTTCACTCTTGTTTGCAATTTCAGAAGAAAAGAGTTACGAGACCTCTGAAACCAGAGCTCAACTTTATTCTGATTCTCACAAAGGTTTATATTCTGGTTACCCTCTTTATACTTAGCACCTTTCTAAAACCCCAGACTTTAAATCTATTCTCTCTTTAAGACGTAATTAGCTACAGCATTTAGGAAGATTTCGTGGACTTGCTCTTAATAAAGTAGGCTTGTGTTAAATTTGCTTTTTACATAATTTTTCCTAGGCTCAGTTGTGTAACCTTCCACAAGGTAGTCTACAGAATAAAACTAAATTACTTCCTAGTATTGAGGAGGCATGGAGCCTACCAATCCCCGCAGAGCTTACCTCCAGGCAGGGTGCCATGAACACAGCACAGCAGGTGAGAAGTTGGGTTATGTTCTGCAGGTGCCCAGCTTTAAGGGTTCTTTACAATCTGTAGTAGTCAAGCTTATTTTACGGAGTGCAGGGCTGGCTTTCATTAATAAAAAGCCTTTGATTTATTTGCAAAGGGATTTAGATCAAGAAAAGACTCCCTATAATGTGGGAGAAATATGTGGGTACCAATTTAGAACCTTTGTGGATTTTCATGATTTTGAGAGATTTCATCTTAAGTAGAAATGCTACAGTGGTTGTTTTTTAAAAGAATAATCCCAAGAAAGGTACACATTCCTCCATTGATGACCATATGGAAACTGATTTTCAGTAACTGAGTCATCTTCAGTATATCCACACAGCCCTTTTAAGATATGCAGATCGTAAAAGTGTGTAGCTTAATTGAAAGAATTAAGAATATATAGAACCATATTTTTGTCTTCCTTCTGTGATTCGTAGGCTTGTAAACCTCATCATCCAAATACTGAACCTGTACTAGGCCTCACTCAAACACCAATTTCACAGCAATCCTTGCCACTACACATGATTCCTTCTAGCCAAGTAGATGACCTGTCCAGTCCTGCCAAGAGGAAAAGAACATCTAGTCCAACAAAGGTATATATTCTGGTGAACTAAAGAGCCCGAACCAAAATTATACAGAAATATGCATAGAAATTGTGCAGTGTACACAGCACTTGTACTTTAATTGTAATCCTTTGGCATCAAGGTGGGGAATGTTTTAGAAGTTCATGTGTTGAGGTTAGTGCATTTTTCAGCAGTGTATTTAATTAAGAGATTACAATTGAGATAGTAAGTACCTAAGTGCAATACACATTAGTGACACTATATATAGAAGTAATTATCCTAATCTCAGGATATAATCATAGTATTGTAATAGAGAAGGAAATGGCCATTTTGTTCTGTCTATTGCCTTTGCCTCTATCTAAAATTCAGGATGTTACTTTTTCAAGAGGTAGTGACTTAATTTGATTCCTTGTCATTATGGTATTAGATGATATATTTAATATCATTTACTTTTTTCTCATTGTTCCGATACTATATAGGTTGAAGTAAAATGAGATAAAATATATTTTAGTATTCTTGTTATATGCTGTATTATTATTAAACCTGTGATTAGTCCTTTCATCAAGAAGTTAATGTCTAGCTTTTGTAAAACTAACATTTGCTCTTTTGATAGTCATATATTTTAATTTAATGTTTTTCTTAGAATACTTCAGATGCTTGGAGCAGTGGCCATACGGTGTCACATCCTCCGGTACAGCAACAAATTCATTCTTGGTGTTTGACACCACAGAAATTACAGGTAAGTGCGTTAAAGAAAACCCTGAGCGGTTTTGAGACTTTGTTTTCTTATCAGAAATATATCTGAAATGGACTCAAAGAAACTTTTCAGATTTTAACTTCTGAATCGAATGTGAAATATTCAGTATACTTTGCTATAATGCTTATTGTTTGATACAAGTAGTTTTCATATTTATAGCTTCCTTGTGGTATGTGTGAAATCAAGCTTAAAATGAGAAACAAACAAAACCTGAGTTCCAGGTTAGTGACATAACACAAGTTGAATATTTTAATTACATAAGCACTATAATAAATTTGTAAGATGGACAGATAAAAGTAAATATTTTTTCTTGTTGTAACATTTTTTAACTTAATGTGTGAAGTAGTCATACTGTTGGATGTCAGATGAATAATACTTATGACTCGTGCTGCCTAAGATTTACAGGTGCTGCACAACTACTGTACCCCTCCCAATATCCATGTGAGATAACTTCTTGTGTCCTTATTTGGCAAACTGATAAGTGAAGGATTTTTGCACAAATTATCACTAATAATGGAGAGAGCTGAAATTCAGCTCTGGTGTTCATGGATTTCAGACCACATGGCTTCTACAGTTGAAGTGCTGGACTTTATTTTTGAGTCCTTGACTCAAATATAGTTTGTTTTGTTACAGTAGTTTCAGTTTATTCTTCAGCTCACTGGCATAGGTTGCAGTGTACCACACCAAGTAGCAGCAAAAGAGTGCACATTTTGAAAATCATACCTGGGCAGAAGTAGTCACCATATATATCACAAATATTGACTAAATGCAAGGACATTAATAGAAAAATATTTGCTCTGAGGAGGGGAAATACTGAAACTGTGGTATACTGCCCAAAGGTTGTGGGCATTGAGCACAATTGAGAAATAGTTTTTGTACCTGAAAAACAATCCCTTACTTATTGCCTCCTTAGCCATCAGCATTGTTTTATTATACTGCTTTATTTTTTCACCTGTTTGTCTCTCCTGCCTTTGTTCAACCTTTATAACTTCTCTCTGCTTTCTCCCATCTCTCCTACTTTTCTCTTCCCTTTCAGACCTCACTAGCATTTTGTCTTTTTTCACTTTGTTTCCTTCTCTTTAAGGGAAAGTGTCATTACCTTCTTCATCCTATGTATGGAATAAAGGATTTGTTAACATTCATTTAATATGGTTTCATTATCCATGAATGACAAAGCCAGAAATGAGTTATGAAGGTCATCTCATATGAAAGTGAATAAAACCTTCATTCCATGTCTGTCTTTGTATTCTGTATATGTAATGCAATTTACAGAGAAAGCATTTTAGAAATGTCTTTGTTTAAAAAAAAATATTGTTGGTGTTATTTTTTTACATCCTTCCACCTATAAAACTAGTTTTCTTTAGTACCACGAGCTCACCTGTGCATGGAGAAAAAATAATAAATATAAGAAGTCCTTTTGAAATAAAACACCTAAATTGTTTTCTGTTGGTGTTCAAGCTCCTAAAATAGGTCTACTCATAAGGTTTATGGTATAGGACAAGGAAGATCCCTGATATTTGTATGGTATAAAGCTTTCATTGCGATCCCTGATGAACAGAAGATATCAGACCATAAACTTGATACTAGTCCAGGAATTAATGCTGCTTTTTCTTCACCTTAGAACAGTTTTGGGGGTGGGAGGATTGGGAGGTAAGCAAGCATTTCTCTTATTTGTTGGGTTTTTTTTGTTCTTTTTTAAAATAGTGACAGTTTGAATCTACTTAGAGGTTTAGGAGTGTACTTATTCAAAATAGAAATAAATACATTGATCTCTGAATATTTGCATTGTTTTGTATCATGCTTTAGCTTTATTAGCAATAGTTGAACAGAATCATACACAAACTGATACAGCTACAAAAGGATATACATGAAAAATCTATAAACTTGATACCAACCTATTACATATACTCAAAAGAACAGAATAGTGAATCAGCTAGTTAATGACTTACCTTTTTAACTTTAGCTTCTTGTTGTTTGGAAAAATTAGTTCATAAGATATGTAATGGCTCAATACCTAAGAGCAATTAAAGAAAATAGTGTCTGTAATGTCCAATTCTCCTTTGAGTGATTTGCTCATATACATTCCGTTGTAAGTGTATGCGCCCAATGCACTTGAGTCAGAGGCCTTTGCTGGCAGCAGTAGCAGTCAGTGTATGTGCCCCTGCTATCCTCGCACGCTGAGCCAACAGTATAAAAGGGTGTGGTGTGCACTTCCCTCTCAGTTTCTTCTTACAACCCACAGTGAGAGTTAGAGCTCTCCATTGCTCTTCAGCTTCACTTAGCCAGCCTTTAGAAAATAAGAATTTCTATTATTTGTATGTGATAGCCACAAAAGCTGTCTAATTTGCTTGTACAAGGGACATGTGAGGAACAAGCGTACTCTTTAGACCTCATTTCTGATGAGGCCGAAGAAACAGAGGTATTTCTGCCCTCGTGTATGTCTCATGGAAAAGGCAATGCATCCCTCTTCAGCCTGAGTGGGTGGACTGCCCTTCCACAAGGAATGTCCTTACGACTGCCCCATTTGACTGTCCAAATCAACACTGCTCATTGTCCTCTCCCTCAGTGTCCTTGATGTGTCCAAAATCATCTTTGTTCTCTGAGACTGAGAGATTGTCCAAGTCTCATTCTTCACGCCACAAGAAATCTGCTAAAACGTTCTTGAGTGCTGAGTCGAGGTCTGGTCGCACGCACCATATGATGCAGCACCATCGACTCCAGCTCCAACTGGGCTGTTGAGACCAGTGCCTTCACCATTGCCAGACAGATCCTTGACCCTGGCACCATCAGATCTACTGTCACCAACAATGGCAATGGAATACTTGCCTCTGATTTTGGTGCTGTCAGCATTGCAGGCATTCTTTGAGGTGAAGGACCTTTTGTGTCTCCCACTGTTGGGTTTTCCTTCACGATATTGCCTGGCATCAATCACATTAACCTCAACCAGCTTGGCACCATCAGCAGCATATACTACCACGACACCAGCATCTCCAGTTTTATCGTCCATGCAGCCTTCAACGCTGGCTCTGCCAGCATAGTTAACGTCAACCCACCTTTCTGCCTTCCAACCATGTCACCCACTTCCACTGGCTCTGTTGGATACATAGTTGATATTGATACTTTTAGGGAAGCACCATGTATATGTCTACTGTAACTGCTTCTCTGTCACCGAGGAAAGCTATCTCTCTTCCTCTCAGAATCTGACCATAATAGATCTGTACCTCATTCAAGGTCTTTTCAGGTCTCCATACAGGTCATGCTCTAGGAACATTCATACCACATATCAAGAACACTGTTCTTACTAGGATGCCCCTATATGGCGCCCACCACTGTGGGCGGTACAAAGACTGGAATACTCCTGTTGGCCTTATTGGGTAACTTTGGCTGCTCCAAGAGCATCTAGGCCCCCTTCAGAGACTCAGTCTAGGACAGTGGTTCCCAAACTTTAACAAGTCTTGCGAACCCCCTCCTAAAAATGAATATTTCCAGGGATTTTCTCCTTTACCTGAGTATAAATTATAAAAGTAGTGATCTTGGAAATATAAAATTTGTTTTTATGACATGCTTATTATACACTATTAATAATTATTATTTATCATTATGAAAACGGCAACACTCTTCCAAGATCTCACTTTTGTAGCTTGTATCACTTTGAATAAGCTTGTTATAAGACAAGGCTCCTATGTTTCATCAAGGAGTATCAGATGTGAAACAGCATGAAGGTATTTAAGAAGCCAACCCAAAGACTTCTTCCTACACAAGCATTCGGGTCTTGAGCAGTCCAGGCAAACAATGCATGTTACAACAAAGCTTAAACATGTTCTTCATAATAATTTTAAAAACAATACTAGCTGCATATTTAATTTTAAAAACAGCAAAAAATATCCACTTCCCTTTCTATTTCTTATAAGGAGTCTTGAAGTTTAAATCTCTTCAGTGTGATAGATATGCTTGCTTTGATCTCCTTAGCTCTTGGAAGTCCAGGGGCTCCAGGCTGCTGGCCCCGTGCTGCCCAGAATCCCTAGGGACAGCTCTGTCCACCATTAGGGAATTTTTTCCCAAGAACCCCCTGTAACATTTTGCGAACCCCCATGGGTTCACGAACCCCAGTTTGGGAACCACTGGTCTAGGAGGATGTTTCCTTCTCCAATATCAGTGGCTACTTAGGGAAGATCCTCCTGCAGTCTCTAACGTCTCATTTGTTGGTGCCACAGAGAAGAAGAGACAAGGGAGGAACCACTAGATACCAGTTTTCCCCTCCAATCATCCCCATTTTTCTTCCTCTTCCCCAGATGAGGCCATCATTCCAGATCTCGCATCAACTCCCCTTGAAGACTTTAAAATATTTCTGGATGTCATGTGGAGGAAGGCCACATCTATAGGAGTGCACATGGAATCTGTGCAAGACAATCCATGCTAACTGTTAGATTCCTTGCAAACTCATGCTTTGTAAAGCTTTGCTCTTCTCATTAATGAAGGCTGTCTGGAACCTGTGGAGACCATCTGGCAGACGCCAAGCTCTACCCCACTCACTGCCAAATGGGTGCACAGGTGTTACCAGGTTCCCCAGCAGGAATTTGATTTATTTCTGTATTCACCCCATCCCAAACACTCTCGTGATCACAATGGCCAATGAGCATTTGAGGTGGTCTCACCCTAAGGCTACCCCAAAAGCTTTAGTATAGGAGACCAGACTTACGTAGCAGAAAGGCCTATATCATTGTGACTGTACAAACAGGGATTTCAAATTCAGGCATTGTTGTCTAAATAAACCTTTTTAATTGGTCAGCAATTTCGGGGTTTGCAAACAAATTCCCCGAAGAATACAAGGAACGGTTCTTGGACATAGTTTCCAAATGACACTTCACTTCCCAGTTCTCTATCCAAGCACCTGTCGACACATACAACACTTTTCCATGTTTACAGATAGAAATACAGAATATAAAACCTACTACTTGAAGGATCCAAACTGTTTTTTCAAAAGACCGATGATACTATGTATGCATTAAAAGACTCCCATCCAATCTTTCATTTGCTGCATGTCTGCCTCCCAGTAAAAAAGAGGAAACAGTTCAAACCTCAGACACAGTAAAGAACATTTTACCAGCCAAAACCTCAGGATGTCTCTAGAAGGAGATCTGAGCCTGTCTGCAGTCGTCATTCGGCATCATCTGCAGCAAGCCTTTCTCACCCGACCTCATCGGCTTCAAACCAGTCATTTTGACATTTCGATCAAGGACATAGCACCAACCATATGTCCTATTCCACCATTTTGAAAGTGCCTATCTCTCTTTTACAATGCATGTACAGAGATTACATCGGACATGTGGGAGCTCAGCTCAGTAAAGGAGGGATATGTTGTCAAGTTCACCTCCCTGCCTTTCCCCAACCTACCTTCCCTGTCCCTTTTCGGGGCCCATTTCATAAAACTGTTTTACTTCAGGAAGTCGGGCTTTTTTGGAATTGGAAGTGTTAGAAAATTGAATTCAGGATGGTCACTTTTGTATCTGTTATCCTTTCTTCAGGAATTTGAGGCTGGTATGCCGCTCTCGATTTGCAGGATGCTTGCTTTCACGTGGCAATATGCCTTGCCCACACAAAGCACCTTCGATTCATGCCAGACAACAAGCCTTCCCAGTACACTGTGCTAGCCTTCAGTCTGTGTTTGACTCTAGGGGTTCATCAAGTGTATGACAGAGGGAGTGGCCCATCTGCACAGGTTAGGTGTTCAAATATTTCCCTACCTAGGCAGTTAGTTCAGGAAATGTCAAGAGGCCACATCGAAAGCAACATTCTTGTCATCAGACTTCTGTTCTCTCGTCTAGTCCTAAAACTGAATATAGACAAAAAAATGTACAATCTATGAAACAAATATGTTTCAGAGGAGCAGGTGTCTACACCATAACTGCCATGTTTTATCTCCCAAAGGACAGGTTTTAGTCCATAGCATGTCTATCTGAAATCCTCAAGTCCAACCCAAAGACAGCAGTCCATATCTACAACTACTGGGGCACATGACCTCATGCACCCGTGTGACTCAACGTGTCAGACTTCACCGTACTGCAAGCCTGGCTTCACTCGATATATCATCTGAGCAGATGTTCAGTGGGCAAGTTGATTTTTGGACCTTCATGAGCGCTCTGGTCTGGATTGGACCCTCAAACCGTACGCAGCCACCAGTGGTTGGGGGGACACATCTGGGTCAACTTCAGGCTCAAGCACTTTGGACACCTTGAGGGGTTTCACTCCATATAAATGTTAGAGTTTCAAGCTATTCATCAAGCCTGTGAGATGTTCGTTACCACCAGCAGAGGTCAAGTGGTTCAAGTTCTTAGCAACCCCACCATTGCTGTGTTTCATCTGACCAAGTAGGGAGGTGCAAGGTCATCTCAGCTGCGCCACATGTGGAACTTCTGTATAAAGAACAATATCTTGCTAAAAGCCTTTTGCCTTCCAGGAGTGAGGAACGCTGTTGTGGATTCCCTCAGTAGAAACCATAGACCATCGCGAGTGGACAGTAAGAAAGGACATTCTGCAGCCCATCTTCCATCAGTAGGGATACCTGATAGAACTCTTTGCAGCCAACCTGAACAACCAATGGAAGAGGCTCTGTTCCAGGGCAGGTCACAGCCCAGGTTCCATGACAGATATGTTTCTTCTTCCCTGGTCAAGCCATCTGCTGTACGCATCCCTTCCAGTTCCTCTGATTCCAAGGGTGATCAGGAAACTAAAATTAGACAAGCCAACCTTAATTCTCATAGCACCCCCCTGGCCAATGCAGTATTGATACACAGACTTAAATTGATTGAGCCACTCATACCTAGCCACTCTACCCCAGTCAAGGATCTTTTGTCTCAAAACCAAGGCAGGTCACTACACCTCAACCTAAAAGTTCTCTGCCTCACATCATGGATGATCTCTGCTTGTGCAGTGAGGAGAGAGTCTGCTCTGGAGCTGTCGAGGCCATTTTAGTGAGTAGCAGAAAGGATTACGCTAGAGCCATCTATACAGCAAAATGAAAGAGGTTTTCAAACTGGGCAGAATCTTGGAAATTATCACCAAATAGCACAGGGACTAGGCATATGCGAAACTACTCGCTGGACCCTGGTTCCCAGCTTAACTCAAGTTCAGACCCTCCAGCCCTGCAGGGTCCTGGAACCCTGGGTTAGTGCAATTGCAATGTAAACACGGGGGGAGAGAATCAGGTTTGAGCACGGGCTCAAGCTCGGGCTTTCATTGCAGCATAGACATACCCTTACAGTCTCTCTCCAAGTAATCCAAAGTCCCACTACCTGTAAAGAAAGCTGCTGGTGATTCACCAACAGTGCAATGTATATGAACACAATCACTCTAAGGCCAAAAAAAAAAGGCTTCTTACTTGAATGGTAACTATTATTCTTCATGATGTGTCATTCACATACACATTTCACAAGCCTCCCACCTTCACCTCTGCTTTGGGTATTAAATTCCATTGGTACAAAAGAATGGAGCGGGAGGTGGTCACCACTCCCCTTGGTACTCCTAGATCGATGCAAAAGGATAACTAAGGCCCATGCGCCACCTGCTAGTATTGCTGGCAGAAGTGTCAGACTCAAGTTTATTTGGTGCACATACATCTATAATTATGGAATGTATATGTGCACAACACATCTTGAAGAAGCACAGTTTCTGTACAGGTAAGTAACCAGGTTGGGATTTTTGGCTCTTGTTTTATCCTGTTTGTTTTGAGGTATTTCTTTTCCAACAGCCACTTTATTGTCTCATATCTTCAACAATTATATATTAACGTACAACCTAATTAGTTAACTATGGTAGCTATTCATTCTTCATAATATGGCCATGGATTTTCTTAAGAGTTAAAATATGAATACTATGTGCTCAGCAGCTTAAATGAAAATAGAGACGAAATTTCAGAAACATTTTAGCACTAAAATAAGTGTTCATAGCCTCAGTTATAAAACTGTTCAGTCTTGTAGCTCAGTTATTGTTCTCTAAGGTAAAGATTGTGTATATTTGCCTATTTCCCATTTTAGTGTGAGTTCACACAGAATGATTTTCTTATATAAAATGGATTGAATATTTTGAGATTTGTATCATAGTGCAAGAATAACACACGAGAAAATTACAAAATATGTGTTGTCAAGAGTGGTATACGTTTTAAGAACTTTATGAATTTAATATTCTTTCACAGACAAAACGTACTTTAATCATATCTAACACTTAAGAACTATGTGCAGTACTGTTTTATAGCATATACTGAGATAATCAAGTCTTTTTCAGCTTAAGTAGATAAAAGATGCTTATACAGAGGTTTTAGTATAACAGTGGATTATAGAAAGGGGTTTGGTCCTTTTAGGAGCTTTGGTCTATATTTTCTCAGTTTCAGAAACCTTACTTGTACTGACAGTGTTAAGTATTGTTATCAGGACGCTTTTTAATCAGTTGTAAGTTGATTGATTCTAAATAATGCTGCCGTGTTTTTTTTTCATAGGACTTGGAACAGCTGCGTGCAAACAGAAATCTAAATCCAGCACAGAAACTTATGCTGGAACAGCTGGAGAGTCAGTTTGTCTTGATGCAGCAACACCAGCAGGTGCGAGCAAAAATATTTTTCTAATCTTCAGTACTTGCATCAGTGGTGCATTCTGTTTTCTTTTTGAACCTGAATTATTTGTATTGTACATGTTTTCATGCCCTATTTACCAGTTTACATAACATCTTCTGTTTTCTTTGACATTTCATTTATTGTGATTGATATTTACTGGCTGAAAGACATCTGTTGTTAGCTGTTTTCTATTGTAGGACTACCAGAGATGATGATTAACCAATTTTTTAATTTGTTTTCTGGTCAGCTATTTGACAAAGTTTGAGAAACAGTCTAGTTAAGAAATAAGCCTCTCATTCCTGCCTCTTGCTCGCGTCCCTTATTTTTTTGTGTTCGATAATAAAAGCCTAATAGTAACACCTAATATATATCTATATATATCTTTATGGCTCTCCTAGAAGAAAAGTCTGCCTTCAATAACTATATCTTAAAATTCACTCACCATTTGTGCGAATGTCAGTTCTACCACTCAACACAAACTGGAAGGAACCTCTTTTCTGACCTACAAAAAAAAAGTTGAAAAAAGTTAACATAATTTCAACCAAACTTTACTTGAAACAGTATAGTAAAAATAAATTAACAGTACACAATATTTATATAGAGGAAAAGCTGTGTTATCCAGCACTTTACAAACCGAAAAGCTGTATAAACAGGCATTTCTGATCTTCCTTGAAAGTCTGGTTTATAATCCGATTGGCGTAGGGCCGACAGACTCCCTACCTGGCTCTGCGTGGCTCCCTGGAAGGGGCGACATGTCCCAGCTGCTCCTAGGCTGTCACCATCCTGCTCCACGCCGAGCGCTGGGTCCGCAGCTCCCATTGGCCGGGGTTCTCGGCCAATGGGAGATGTGGGGGCGGCGCCTGCGGATGGAGGCAGCATGCAGATCCGCCTAGCTGCGCCTCCACCTAGGAGCAGCTGGGACATGTTGCCTCTTGTGGGAAGCCACCCAAGGTGAGCGCCGCCCTGATCCAGCACATTGCACCCCCTCCCGTGCCCCTGCCCCAAGCCCCCTCCTGCAGCTAAACTCCCTTCCAGAGCCTGCGCCCCACACCCAAACTCATTGCCTCTTAGTTAACTGGAATTTTTCACTTTCCGGCAAACCCTCCCCCCCCCTTCTCCTAACATGCCGGATTAAAAAAAAGCTTTTACTGTAGTCTTAATCATGTGATTAATTTATTCTTTTGTCTTACTAATTTTTCATTAGATGAGGCAAACAGGAGTTGCACAGGTACGATCTACTGGAATTTCTAATGGGCCAACAACTGACTCATCACTGCCTACAAACTCTGTCTCTGGTCAGCAGCCTCAGGTTGCTTTAACCAGAGTGCCTAATGTCACTCAGCATGGAATCCGTCCGGCTTGCCCTGGGCAGCCTCTGGCTAATGGACCCTTTCCAGCAGGCCCAGTTCCCTGCAGCACAGCAAGAACGCTGGGTAGTACAGACACTATTTTGATAGGCAATAATCACATAACAGGAAGTGGAAGTAATGGAAATGTGCCTTACCTGCAGCGAAACGCACTCTCTCTACCTCATAACCGCACAAACCTGACCAGCAGCGCAGAGGAGCCGTGGAAAAACCAACTATCTAACTCCACTCAGGTATAGTTCAGGTTATTAATCCAATAAAGTGAGCAAGTACTGTCCAAATCACTGTTTGACATCTTTCTTTTGTAAAACACGTTTTCTATTTTCAAAAGTTGATTAAACAGATGCAGATTATAAATCTTACAGCTGATTAAAGGTACCCATTATACTTTGTTAAAATAGCAGCTAAATCAGCTTCTTATGGAGTATAGGAAATAACCATAAATCAAACAGGGCACTTGATAAACATTTGTACAACTACCTATCCATTCAGAGTAGTTTTCTTTAGTAGATGAATATACTGTGTATTTTATATAGACCACTTCTTTAATCATGAAACATGGTGATTGTGTGTTTGTTTGTTTTTTACATATCATTGTAATAAAAATGTGTATATTTCATGGGTGGTGGGTATAATTGGCCAGGGGAGGCTAAGCCTCCCCAAACAGCCAGGCCATAGCCCCACCCATGCTTTGCCCCTAGGCCCCACTCCCTCATCCTGCTCTTCCGCTGTGGTTCCGCCCGTGCTGCTCCTCTTCCTGCCTTCACTCCATCTCTCCCCTGAAGCCAGCTGGGGCTCGGGAGCGCTCGGGCAGCTGGCAGGTCAGGGCTCGGGCCAGCCGGCAGCCCAGGACTCGACGCACCTGGGGCGGACAAGCCGGTGCTCGGGCCAGCTGGGGGGCCAGGGTATAGGCCGGCCGGCAGCCCGGGTCTCGGGGTGGCTGGGGCAGGCGGGCCAGAGCTCCTCTGGCTGTGTTAGGGGGCTCAAGGATCCTCTGGCTCCGGTGGGCAAGGGGGGGTGGGGTAGGAGCAAGGCCTCAGGTGGAAGGGGCAGGGGGCTAGCCTCCCGAATGGGGGGTTCATGCACCACCCATGAGTAAGCCATTGTTGAAATTACGTTGTCATCTTATTTTGATCATTCTAAATCATTTTTGTTGAAAGGCCAAAAGAAAACATCAAAAATAATATATTTTACAGAAACAATCTCAATATAGATTTTGTACCAGTAGCTCTCAATCTCCCAACAGAAAGCATGAGGATACAAATGTATAATTATGATTTTAAAGAATTTGTTTTGGGGGACATGGAGGAAAAGCCTACTTTACTTGCAGGCTAACAGTTCATTCACTCTCAACCCCACAAGACTTCCATATTGAAATCAGTAAGCTGTTCTACAGGAAGACTTTCCAGACATGTAATTTTGTTTTACTGGATAGGTGATATGACCAGTTTCAGGAATACCTAAAACTTTAGAACAGCATTGTAGCGTGGAAACTGCTTTCTTGTTACTCAACACTGTTTATCGGCATAAGGTTTTTAATGACAGATTATTGCAAGTTACTTAATCGAAACTCAGATAATTTTGTAGTGCAGGCTGTATTACAGCCTGGCAGCTTAAGTACATATACAATTTTAAAAAATAAAATGAGAAAGTAGCAGGAACATCTTGTACATTGTACAAGCAACTAGTTTTGCTCTGAAGCAACTTGGTAGGCTAATTGTAAAAACCTACTAGTATATTAACATTGTAACTGGGAACCAGTGTTTATAGGATTGGCAAAGTGTCATAGAGACTTAGAGCCTTATTGTCTCTTGCCCAAGTTAGACTTGGTTGGGTATGAAAAAAATGTCACTGGTATAAAATGGCTTTTCTACATCCTGTATGAAATAAGTCTGTGGCATCAGTTCAGTTCTTACTAGGTAGGTGTCTGCATAATAATTGACA